>NC_069387.1:112127469-112430500 GCF_027475565.1 Acinonyx jubatus | reverse complement strand
TAAAGTCTCCCTTTACTGCACTGTGCTCCGAGTCTCTGGGTCCCTCCTCTGCTTGGGTTGGTGGGCTTATTTCCAACAGAAATCGAGGTTCCAAGAGGTTATGTGACTTGCTGTAGATTTTACACCTGACGGGTACTAGAATTGTAACTTAAAGAGTCCAAAGACTCTTGCTCCAGAGTTCTTTCTAGCACATGCGTTAAGAGGATACAGTCAGTCCACTCCTCTTATTTGTTTGTTTACTTATTTATTAATTTTGGGGGAAACAGGCCCAAAGGGTTGAAGTGATGCATTCAGGAATCACATGGTTGATGGCCCTGCTGGACCTCAAACTCGAATTTCTTAATTTCTTGCCCAGTTTTCTTTTCATAATGCAATGCCACTAGGGTCACAGGTGTCTGTGTCTGTGCCTGTGTGTGCACGTGCCCGCACGTGCAGGGGCTATATGTAAATGAGGATAATCTCCCTTCATCTTCTTCACTTAAAACAAAAAAAGCCCCCTTAAAATATTGAGAAATCCCAAGACAGAGGCAAGTTTTTTCTTAGGTTACATCTGCAGAGATATTTGCACAAAGAAGGAGAAATAGACCTCAAACTCAAATTTCTTGTTACCCAGTTTTGTTTTAATAACACAATGCTGCTAGGGTCACAGGTTCAAACTAAAAGAGTTGCAGAATTTTTTCTCATGGTATTGACCCCATAGGATAATGTTGTGGGAAATGTCACGTGGTAAAATTCCTATAGGTAATTTCAAGGAAAATAAACTAGAACTAAAATGTATGATACACTATGCATTGAACTCTTTAATTACTTGACATGAATCAACTTTAAATTCTCCCAAATACCCTCCGAGGTCACTGTGGTTATTTTCATTTTATCATTGGGAAAACTGAGGTACAGAGGGGTTAAGTAGTATGGCCAGGGACACACAACTAGAAAATGACAGGCTAGGATGCAGATCCCAGATTCCGGTAAGGCCCTGGAACCTGACCTGTGGGCACTCAGTTATATACCAATATTTGTATATAATAGCCAGAATATACCAATATTTGGATTTCAAAACTGAAATGAAGTCACAGCTTAGGAAACCCTTTTAACAAACTGAGTAAATTAATAATGCAAAAGCAGTATAGGGCAAACGTTCAGAACAATTAAGCATACAAAAAATGTTAATTATATATCATTTTATCTAGTCACTTGCTGAGTACATCTACTACTTGGTTCTTAAACACACAGCAGGTTTGGAAATTATATGCCACTTCATTTCTTTAAATAGTCGATGCATTGCATTTTTGTTCATTCAGATCAGCATTTCTGTTATTAGTCTGAACCTGAGTAGTCCCTCCTATCTTTAGAACACTACTCCAGGGTTCAGTGGAGAGAGCAGAGGGAAGCACTAGTGAGCACTGTCTTTAGAGTCAGACAGGCATCCGACCATGTTATCTTCTGTTCCTTAGGACGGATCAGATCTCAGCCACTGTCTGTGGATTCTATAGCCAGCACAAACACTCAGGAATTCCTCTGGGCTCTGCATGTTCAGGGGCAGAAGAGGTGTAGCTTCACCTTGTGAGAAAATTGTACTCATCAGCTGACATTCAGCACAGTGGAGGAACACAGACCCCTGAGGCTCCTAAGCGCTGCATTTCCACATGAGGCACCATCCAGGACCCCTCTCTGCATGTGCAAGAGTAAGCTCTTGTGGAGAGTTGATACTACTCTAGAATCCTTGGGGGAATGCAGATAGAAAGCCAGCTAGAATTACAAGAAAAGGCACCCTCACTTTTTATTCCTTCTTGTCTCCTTATTTCCATAAATGCAAATTCTGCCAACAACCTCAGTGGTTTAGTGGTGGTTCCTGAATTACAGGAAAACTAAAAGCCATTTGTTTTGCTTCTTACTTATAAGAAGCAATAAACAATTTGAGGGGTGTCAACATATCCCAGCCACATTTGTCTTCTCCCAAGTAAATAAAAATGGGTAATAATAAGAAGAAGTTATTGCTTATTTAGTCCTTGGGATGTGGCAGGCACAATAGACCCATGATCTCACTTAGTCCTTACAGCAACAGGCATTGGATGTCACTACCTTGTCAAGTACAACCATGGCGATCAACATGACATAACTATTTGAACTTAAAACTGAGGTCCCCCCTCCCCTGCACCTGGGCGGCTCAGTCGGTTGAGCATCTGACTTCAGCTCCTGTCATGATCTCAGGGTTCGTGAGTTTGAGCTGCACATCAGGCTCACTGTCAGTGCAGAGCCCGCTTTGGATCTTCTGTCCCCCCACCTCTCTCTGCCCCTCCCTGCTTGCACTCTCTCTCTCAAAAATGAATAAACACTAAAAAACAAAAAAAACCTGAGACCCCTCCCCCACCCATGCCAATATGACTTAGTTATTCACTCTGTGAAATATTTGCCAGGGGAAGGTAAGAGTATAAACCAATAAATAACTTCTCTGTTTGCTTTGGGAAATTCCTGCAGATCAACTTATCTGAGATAACAGTCTGCTCACCCTGAGCAAATTTCTTGTTCTCCTTAAAGCACAGTTACCCATCAAGACTTGCGCTTTAAGACCCTCACCTAGCTGTAGTCATGAATCCTAACCTATAATGTCAGGGTCTTAGCCCAATTGTAGGCAATTCCCTCCTTGAAAGACTCACCTGACGTCGCTTGAATTCAGACCCCCAAACTCTATAAATATCCTCTCCCAACCTCCCTTTCCTGAGATGCTAAGGCTTTGTCAAGGTGATGTCTCCTGCATTCAATTATCCGATAATATTTTGGGGAGTTCACTGATTCTTATTTTACAAATGAACAGGAGAAGCCTGGAGAATTTCAGTCATCTGTCCTAGTTTATCCATTTAAAGGGTTCCTATCTAAGACTATTTGACCCCGTCCCTTGTTCCTGATTGCTGTTACTCTGCCTTTCAGTTGAAGTAAAAATTCAGTTTTTGGTTTTTTTTTTTCAGTTTTACTTCTGAACCTATTTTACTTTCTAAGATTTAGAAAAATTCAAGCCAGGGCGCCTGGGTGGCTCAGTCGGTGAAGCAAACATCCAACTTCAGCTCAGGTCATAATCTTGCAGTTCTGAGTTTGAGCCCCATGTGGGGTTCTGGGCTGACAGCACAGAGCCTGGAGCCTGTTTCAGATTCTGTGTCCCCCTCCCTCGTTGCCCCTCCCCTCCCACACTCTGTCTCTCCGTCTCTCCCCAAAATAAATAAACATTAAAAAAAGAAAAGAAAAATTCAAGCGATGGTCTATAGTCCTGTGAAAGGTAGTTACTGTGTGACCTTATACGTTTAATCAGCCATAGAAATTTAACAATGTATTTCAAAACAAACTGCAGCAAAGGTGGCCCACCAAAATCCTCTAAGAGAAGGATGTCAGTCAAACAAGAGCCAAGAGAGCCAGACATATAATCGGTGTGACTTATAAACTGTTAGTAAATTATTCAGCTGGTCTATTTGATTCCTAGGGTTCCCATAACAAATTACCACAAAGTTGGTGGCTTAAAGCAACAGAAATGTCTTCTCTCACAGATCGGAAGGCTGCAAGCCCAAAATCAAGGTGTCCGTAGGGCCATGCTCCCCCTGCAGATTCTGAGGGGGAATCTGCTCCATGCCTGTTTTCTAGCTGGTGGTGCCTCCTGGCAACCCTTGGCATTCCTTGTCTGGGGCTTTGTAAACCCAATCTCTGCCCTCTTTTTCACACAACTTTCCCTCTATGTCTGTGTGTCTTCTCCTTTTCTGTCTCTTATAAGGACACTTCTCATTAAATGTAAGTCCCACCCAAATCCAGAATGATCTCATCTAGAGACCCTTAATAATATCTGCCAAGACCCATTTTCCAAATAAGGTCACATTCGGAGGTTCCAAGTGGACATATCTTTCAGGGACCACAATTCAACCCATTATCCCTACAATGCTCACATGCTCGCTCTCTCTCTCTCTCTCTCTCTCTCTCAAAACAAATAAACATTTAAAAAATAATGTAAACAATAATGTAAAAATAGCTCATTTTAAAAAGATGCTGTCTTTTAAAAAATCTACATTAAAGCACTATGGGGGATTGCAGTGATGATATGATGTTTGATGATAGGATGCATATATAGAATTTGTAAAACCTTATTCATAACATTGATTGATGTAGATACAATAGCTTTATGAGCAGATCAGACTTCAGAGATGTATCACATGCTTATTTAGAGCCTTTGATGTTCCGGGCACTGGGGAGGGACCTGAATGATAAAGGTCTGGCTCTTACCCTCTCCAGTCTGAAAAACAGGGAAAGGGAGAAGGAGGATGGTGGGATAGTAACTTGGTGGCTGACCCCACCTTCAAATCATCAATGAAAGGGCATATTAAGGCTCAAAATAGGGGCACCTGGGTGGCTTAGTCGGTTGAGTGTCCAACTTCGACTCAGGTCACGATCCCACGGTCTGTGAGTTCGAGCCCTGCGTCGGGCTCTGGGCTGATGGCTCAGAGCCTGGAGCCTGCTTCCGATTCTGTGTCTCCCTCTCTCTCTGCCCCTCCCCCGTTCATGCTCTGTCTCTCTCTGTCTCCCTCTGTCTCTCTCTGTCTCAAAAATAAATAAACGTTAAAAAAAATTATTAAAAAAAAGCTCAAAATACATGATTCCTATAGATGCTAGCAAAATTATTTGTGAAAGCACTACTGTATTTTCTTCCCTTATTTACCCCCACATTGATACCATACCAGAGTAATTTCTGAACTACAGAGTTTAGTCAACCAGAATTTTTCATACTTTCCGGGCCCTGTGGAAATACATTTGACGTTGTAATCCATTATATGTATCACCGAAATAAGTTTCAGAAAGCAATATTTGCTCCTAGGACCATGAAGCATTCTCATATTTTCTATCCCATTGTATTTCGTTAGTGATCTAAATTCAAATCTCACACGCTAATGGATAACCAGTTTCTTGAATAGCATTACTTGCTCCTCGCCACATCCACCCCAGCACATATTAACAAGAGTTCATAACAAGTAGCATTCCTACATTTTGAACAGTAAATATTTAGACACAGTCTCATTCATATGACTTGGGTAGGAACAATACTTCTGGGGACTTTAAAGACACAGTTCAATAGTTGGGAAAACTACATGAGATGATTTTACATTTCTTGTGTATTGTTAAAACATCTTTTGTTTCTGAATACATAAAAGCCTTTAAAACATGAACAAACCACTACATCTGTTCCTTTTCCTCCTTAGGCCGATTTTTCAACAGCCATGGGGGAGCTTTAGCTTGCTTGTGTCTTTGGGTGGCCACGGCCCTGACTCTTGCTACCTCTAATGATCTTATAATGCTCAAGCTCTCCTCTGGTTTAATCACATGGCTCTATGCCAAATTCTCAGAGGAGAGACTCTGGTTGGTTCAACTTGGGTGGCTGTTCATGTCTTATGTGTCAGCAGGGACCTGATTATGTGGGATCATGTGAAATGCTGGGGGCCCTTCCATAGGTCTCTAAGAGTGTAGATAGTAGTCAGGGTCCCAGCAAAAGTAGATAACACACTGAGACTGGGGAAATTGAAGGTGTTAATAAAAAGGTGATTCATAAAGGTCTAGGCAGAATATAAGAACACCATGAGAAACTACCAGGGTGAGTAGCGCAGTATCCTTGGGTTAGCAATCACGAGGCGCCATTGCCACTCCTAGCCCCAAAGGGCCACCAGGAGAGAGCAATGACCAGAACTTGGGGGAAGAGAGCTGGGTAGAGAGGCCTGCTCCACAGCAGTGTGGCCTTTGGTTGAGGGACACAGCCAGGCCACAGTGACTCCACAGGGAAAGCACCAAGGGCACAAATACATTACTCTCTTTCCTCCAATTTCCTGCTGGTTCTCCCGGCCCCTATAGTGCAACGTGATTGGAAGGAAGCTAGAGGGCAAGGGGGAGCACCTTGCTGTGGGTCAGGATCTAGAAGCAGAGAAAAGGCGAAGTGGGGATCCAGAAGAACAAATGCAAAGTATCTCGAAACCTGGGAAGTGTGGACAAGGAGGGAATGATTGGCATCTCAAATGCAGGGGGACATCCGGAAAGCTTTCTAGAGGTAGGAGTATTTTGGGTTTCATATACTGCCACTAAAGATGGAGAGACCCCAACATGGCAGGCACTATTCTAAACACATTGTCAGCTTTCACTTATTGCATACCAAAATAGGCCTCTGAGGTGGATATTATTATCACCCTTATTTTGAGGGGAGTGGGGGTGGAGGTCCTTTTTACTGAAGCCTAACATACACACAGAAAAGTGCAGATATAAGGGACAGCTCAATAATTGTCACAAAAGCAACCACTCAGGTCACCAATCCCCACATAAGGAGACAGAACACGACCAGCCCCTCTAGAAGTCCCTTTTCAGTCCCCACCACCCTCGGTGGTGACCACAATCCACTGATGATTTTTGCCTGTTTTTGAATTTTACATATTGACAACATACCGCACTGATTCTCTTGTATGACTTCTTCGCCCAATGCTATGTGTGCAGCAACAGCGTTCCTTTTTAAAAAAATTTGTGGTAAAATATACATAACAAAAATCATGACTTTAACCATTTTTTAGCTTTTTTGAGGTATACTTGACAAAGGTTGTATATATTTAAGGTTACAACTTGATATTTTGATTACATATACATTGTGAAATAGTTACTACAGTCAAGCTAATTAACATATCCACCGCCTCACGGAGTAGCCATTTTCTTTTTTCATTTTAACTATTTTTAAATGTACAATTCAGCGACATTGAGTACATTCACAATGTTGTGCAACCATCACCGGTAACTATCTCCGTAACTTTTTCATCATCCCCGACAAAAACTCTCTACACGTTAAACAAAAACTCCCTATTCTCTCCTCCCTCTAGCCCCTGCTAAGCCCCCATCTACTTTCTGTCTCTATGAATTTTCTTATTCTAGTCGCCTCATATAATGGGAATCATATAATATTGGTCCTTTTGCGTCTGGGTTTTTTCACTTAGCGTGATGTTTTCCGGGTTCAAACTTCCATCTTCATTTTATAGGTGAGGAAACTGAGGTACAGAATCATGAAGAAAGCAAGTCATGAGCCCGGGATATGAAGGCAAGCAGTCTGGCTTCAGAGCCTGAGTACTTAAGTGCTTCAGTGGGCTGTTCATCAATGGGTCTTCTAGTTTCAAAGTCAGTGATAAGTATTTAAGTCATGGGACAGTTGGATGTCTCTGATTCTCTGATTCTACCCACGCAGAGGGAAATGACTTGAAATTCACATTCTCTCTCCTGTGTTGCAAAAGTGTGAGCTTCCCTTTATCTTCCGTGTCTCAATAAAAGGGCAGACTTTTCCTCCTGATTGCAGACTTTTACCTGACTGTTTCTACAGTCCCTACCCTTTGTGAATTTCTATGATTTCTCTGCTGCCTTCCCTGAGACTGGTTTCCCACTCCAGAGCCTCCGTGTGGTTGTCTCAGCACCCTGTTGGGTGGAACTCATCCTCCCACTACTCATGATTCTGTTCAGTTTGCTCAAATTATCAGCTGGGTGGAGAGCCTGCTGTTGACATAGGAACTGGGACAATCCCCTTTGAAGCCAAAGATGCCAGCCTGGCTACTGTTAAGAACAGGGGAGCCAGGTTGGCAGGCACCAATCTGTCTCATCCAAAGTGAATTCAGGGTCCAACAGAGCCTGGGTCCAAGCTCCTCCCTGCCCTCAAGCAGTAAAACCACAGAGAACTCATGCATATTTACAAAAAGACCGCATATGGCCTGTGTTTTCCTGGCCAAACTCCCTGAATTTCCATATCTCAGAATGTTGGGTGCCAAGAAAAGGCAGGTAGCCACAGCTATCTTGGATGGCATGACTCAGTGGCTACAGAGCTCTCCAGCAAAGAGATGCTGTCCTTTGAATGCAGGAATGACGCGGCAATACCAAATCATAAGTGAATTTTTTAATTTAATTTTTAAGAATTTTTAAACACTTATTTATTTTTGAGAGGCAGAGAGAGAAAGAGCACAAGCAGGGCAAGGGCAGAGAGAGAGGGAGATACAGAATCCAAAGCAGGCTGCAGGCTCTGAGCTGTCAGCACAGAGCCCAACGCAGGGCTCGACCCCATGAGCCATGACCTGAGCCAAAGTCGGATGCTTAACGGACTGAGCCACCCAGGTGCCACATGAATTTTTTAATTTGGGAATTTTTAACTCTAAGGCCCCCTATGTGCCTATCACCCAGTGGGGGGAAAATCAATTTCTACCAACAGATTTTCTTTGTGCAATATAAAGAATTGTATTACCTTTCTGGTCCCTTTTGTCAACAAGGACAAGAGACAATCTGACCAAAATGCTGGCTCTTCCTTCTTCTGTTTGATCGTTAATATTACAGTGTGTTGAAGGTCAGTCCTTGCTATCTGTGCTCTTTTTCTGTGTAATCTCATCCAGGTAAGAGGGCTTTAAGTGCCATTTGTTGTGAGAAATTGCTTGGTTGTGAGTAACAAACTCAACTTAACTATCTGAAGCAAAATGAGAATTTATTAATTCACATTATTATGAAGTTAGTTTCCGGAATGACAGAGTCAAGGTCTTCAGTGCCGCATCAGAGTGTGGCCTCTCTCCCTTGTCACTTGACTCTGTTTTCTGCTGTCATTCAGCCCACTCAGGCTATGGCCCCAAGGTGCTGTAACAACAAACAAAAGGTTCTGACAGCTCTAAGCTTACATTGTACCAGCTTAGCAATCATGCCAGAAAGAGAACTCTTTGCTCCTGATTGCTCCATCAAAAGTTCTTTGGCTAATTCTTACTGCATTGACCTAATTCATTTGAGCATTTCTTAAGAATCACAGTGGCCATATGGATGGCATATGCTGACTGTCCAGGCATGAGATCCCTGCTGGCTACTTGACCAGAAGAGTGTTTGGGATTTTGATTAATAGCCACATCAAGATTACTAGCCAAGAAGGAGAAATATTTCCCCCAAAGAAAATCAAGATGCTTTTATGCTAGAAAGCACCATGCCATCTACATGTTGATAACTCCCAAATTTGTTTCTCCCCATCCCAAACTTCAATCCTAAACTCCAGGTGCATATACCCAATAGCCTCCTTGACACATCTCATCAGCCTCTCAAACTTGACCTATCCATCCAAGTACTAACCAGGCCCGACCCTGCTTAGCTTCTGAGATCAGATGAGATCGGGCGCGTTCAGGATGGTATGGCTGTAGACTCAAACTTTACCTATCCAAAGTGTATCTCTCAGTTCAGAGCACCCTGCCCTCACCCTGTCTCTACCCTGTACTCCTTTTGGTTACAAGCAATAAGAACTGGCACTGGCTAACTTAGGCAGAGAAGGCTTTAGGATCCAATGTATTGATAAGATGCTGGAGTCCTGGGCTTGGGAAGTAGGGAGCCCAACAACTGCCTTCCAGAGGAAAACTTTGTTAGGAGCCGCCTGTGCAGGAACTGAATTGTGTTCTTCTCCTCAAGATTCATATTCTAGAGGTGGAATATCTAATTGGATTGCCTCTTGGCTTGACTGTCACCTATATGAAAGAGGTGTTCCCTAACAAGAAATGGGGGTGTAGTTAAGAAAATGAATGCTAGGCATTCAAATACCCAACACATATCCTCTCGACACCCTGTTCTTCCCCAACTCAGTAAGCCTGTCTCCATCCAACAAGTTACTCAAGTCAGACACCTGGAAGTGAGCCCAAATTTCTCCCCTCCTTTCACCTCGACATCCAAATCATTACCAACTACTACAGCTCTGCTTTGAAAAGTCTCCCAAAGATACCTATTTTTGTCCTTCCTCATCACTGCCTCTTTCATCCACACCATCATTATCTCTTATCTAGACCCTCATAATGGCCTCCAGCTAGTCTCTCTGCCTCTCATTTTGCTCCATGCAGCCACCAGTATGAGCACCTCAAAATATAAAACTGGTCCTGACATCTCTGTGCTTAAAGCCCTTCAGTGATACCTTGGTCTTAGAATACCATCCAAACCACTGATCTCAACATGGCCATATAGCAGAGTGATTATGACATCACAGACCCTAGAGCTGGGTTGCCTGGATTTAAATCTAAGCTCTACCCCTTACCAGCTGGATCTCCTTGAGAATGTTGCATAACCTCTCTGGGCCAGTTTCCTCATCTGCAAAAGTGAGAATAATAGTATTTAGTTATAGAATTGTCATGATGGTTAAATGACTAATACACAAAAATAGCTTGAATAGAATCTGAAATCTAGTTAAGTGCTCAATAAACATGAGCTATGATTACTATAAGAGCCATCGGATCTGGTGCTGGTCTCCTGCACCAAGAGACCTGATGTCTGACTATATTCCCGTCTACTCTCCAACCTTCATTGCCATGATCCCATCAGACTAAAATCCTGATTTACTTAGAGCAGCCAATTTTTTTTTTCTACCTCAAGTCCTTTGTGTTTGCTGTTCCGCAGGCCCACATGTTCTTGCACCAGATTTCATGTGGCTGGTACCTTCTCACTTTTAGGTTTCAGCTTATGTGTCATCTTTTCCAGAGAGGCCTCATGCTATCCGAAGTCACCTCCCCTGTCCCCGCCCACCCCACCCCCGGCTTGTTACTCTATCGCGCCCCCCTGTTGATATCCTTTAGTGCACTTACAACACTGAAATGGTCCAGTTTATATCTTTTTCTGTATACTGCCTGTCTCCTTCTCTAGAATTTGAGTTCTATGAGAGCAAGAACCAAGGCACAGCTGTTTACAGCCATTAAAAATGCACTTGGCACCAAATTTGGACCTAAGAAAGACTTGAATGAAAGAATGTGTAACAGCTGAGGGAAAGAGTGAAAGCTTGCTAATAAGTTAATAGGATTGGTTTTTTTTTTTCAATGAAACACAGACACACGTTTCTATTCCAAGAAGTCCCAGCTGCGTCCATGGGGCTGTCATTATTAAAAGGACAACTGAGTTGGTAACTCCCAGAAACAAATCCTTTCCCAGAGATGGGTCTGCTTGCTTTAAGGTTTCAATTGACTTGTATTTTTGCTGTTTTGCTGTTCTGTGTCTGAGGGCAGCCATGGGGCCGGGGAAGCATGACAACTTGAAGAATCTCAGCTTCCCATGTACCGATCTACTACTTAGTAGCTGTGTAATTGTGAGGAAGTTACCACTTCTCTGGGCCTCAGTTTCCTTGACTGTAATATGGAGATAAAATACAATACCTTCCGAGGACGTAGAGAAATTAGAACACTTGTACGTTGACGGTGGGAATGGAAAATGGCATAGCTGCTGCGGAAGACAGTGGTAATTTTTCAAAAACCTTAAAATAAAATTACCATGTGATCCAGCAATTCCTTTTCTCAGTATATACTGCAAAGAATTGAAAGCCAGGGCTCAAACAGATACTCGCGCACCAATATTTGTAGCAGCATCCCTTACAGTAGCCAAAAGGTGGAAGCAACACAAACGTTGTGTGATTTCACTCCGTGAGGTACCTAGAAGCGGCAAATTCATGGAGACTGAAAGTAGAATGGTGGTTGCCGGCACCTGGGGGGAGATGAAAATGGGGAGTTCTTGTTTAATGGGTACAGAGTTTCAGTTTGGGATGATGGAACACTTCCAGTGATGAATGGTGGTGACAGTCACACAACAAAGTGAAGATACTGATGTCACTGAATCGTGCACTCAAAAAGCGTTAATGTTGGGAATCTTACGTTACGTCTATGTTACCACAGTACAGAATAATGACGCCTTCCTCACAGGGCAGTTTCAAACAGTAATTGAGATGGTGTATGTCATCACTTACCAGAGTTGGTATTCAGTCACTTCGGTGTGAAATGAGCAGCAAATACAGAGAATCTCTCAGCCTTGAAATGTTTGTCAGTAGGGACGTGACAGGCACAGAAGATGTAGTAAAAAGCATCCCAATAAAAAAGTACTAATGTATGGACTGTGCACTCGGTGGTCTTTGCTGACATTCCATTCCATCCTAGCCTGACCCAGGTTGGGTGGAGGGTAGGCTTTCTCCTGAGAGTACAGGGGAGCCTTCTCACTGTTTTGCTCTGAAGAGCTAACTCAATTTCGAAGCAGTGACAAACTACTATGGCGTACCCCACACTCAGCCACTGGGTTCTTCCTCATTGTCTCATATGGTTGGTGGGGGGTGCAGAGTCAGCAGCGGGCTTCTCTTGACCTTTCTCTGTGAATGCAGACATAAAAAGAGAAAGGAAAAGGAAGTTAACTGATTCCTGTAGTTGGGGAAACTTACTAGAGCAGCTCAGAGGGAAGCTTTAGGAATCACTGTTTCAAAACCTGGAGAGAAACTCAAACCAGCTGGAATTCTCTCTCTCCCTTCTGTCTGTCTCTGCTCCTTGTGTGTGGTCTAATTCCCTCCTACTGCAGATGGCAAATGGCTTTCCTACGTAGCAAGGAACATGTCTGCTGGCCATCCTAGCACAGCCATGGGGCAGAAAAATGTTCCACCTCTATGCCGTGCTAGTTAAGGTAGGCCAGAATGATGACAACCATCTATGGCTTCACCAAAACATCGTTGCCATCTGCGTCCGGCTGGAAGACAAAAAATCATAGAAGGAAGGACTTTGTAGACCAGGTCTGACAGTGGCACATGTCATTTCTGTTCATACTCCGTGGATGTGGCAGTGCCAGGCTGCAAGGAAGGCTTTGTGCCAGAAGGAGAGGAAAGGGATTTTGGTGAACGGCTATTGGTCTCCACCATGAATGTTCTTACCCCTCCTTGTCACCCACCTTGGCTTCTGACACCAGACCTTCTCTTATGTACAGCCTCCTGGAAAGTGGTTGCTTTACCCATAGGTAGTGGCATCCTCCTCATCACTCACTCTCAAATCCTGATGAATATGATTCTCTCACTACGTATTCATGTCTGATGAATTCCTTGGTTTACTTTGCACGCTGAAGACTGAGTCTTTTTCAGAGTAGGTGCAATCCCACGGTCATGCTTCTCCATGGGCCCCGTAAGCTTCCCAACACCTCTTCTCCCTCCTTCTTTCAGTTGAGACACAGAACTCACACAGACGCACACACACCCTCGTCCTCTACTCCTGAAACTTATCGTCCTCTTAACTATGCTTAAGCGTGAAACTGTCATGGGTGTATTCTTATTTTGATTTTTTATTTTTAGTGTGTTCTGTCTAAGCGTATTGTTCGACTGCTTTCTATATCTGGTTTTAAAGGTCCAATTGACAGGAAATTTGAAAAGAATTCTTAACAGGGCTTAAAAGGTAGTGCTTGTGTATTTAGGCATTGAGTAAGTTCTTCCCTCCTTACCTGCCCCTTCACTTCTTTCCTTCTCCATGTGGCAGAGACAGACTACCAAAAGGCTCGTACTCTCTTCCCATTGTGTGAGTTTTTGCCTGACCAGCCCTTCCTTGTGACTAGGTGGTGCCATGTGGCTAGCTTTAGCCAATGGAATGGTGAAGGAAGTCATTGGTGTCACTTTGGGCCAACCTAGTATCTACTGTACCTTCCCCATGCCCTGTTTCCTGTTTGCAATGCCCTTAGAGACCACATGTTGGAGATGGCAGTGTCACAGGCTGGAAGAAGGCTGGATCCCTGATTTACCTTCTGGAGGAGAGCTGTGCAGCCAGGCACATATGCTGCAGCCCACATGAGCCTTTGCGTAAACTGGGCTTTGTTACTGGACTTGCATTTAGCCTACTCTAATACTCTCCCTTGCCTTTGTTAAATGTCTTGGAGCGCCTACTATTTGTTGAGTGCAATGCTGGGTATTAGGGATGCAAAGATAAATAAAACACAGCCCCTTCACTCAAAGAGCTCACAGTCTGGGGTGGGGGGGAATAGATGTATGCCACCACGTTTTTGTAACAGCATTATAGGCATGTCCACATAGCTATGGTGAAGCAGTGCAAGACCTCTAAGCCAGTCTGCATGGGGAAGGGCGTAAGGGTGGGAAAGATCAGCTAGATGACGTGCATTCCAAGGAGATGGGCATGAACAAAGGTCGAAGCAGAAGAAGCAAGTCATGGGCAGATATGTGTAGTTGCTGAAAAGGGGAAGAGAGGATAACAAACTAGGAAATTTTGATTAGGATGTGCTATTGGTGTGATTCTGCAGGAGAGGTTTACTCCACAGGGACAATTATAACAAAGTCTCAAATGTAATTAACTCTCTACTTAAAATAGTCATCCTGTGGGACCATGATACCTCTGACTCTCCAGGGAAAAATATGACTGGGACTCAGATTTGAAGGTTTACTTTCACATAATTCCTAACTTCTTTTTTTTTTTTTTTAATTTTTTTTTCAACGTTTATTTATTTTTGGGACAGAGAGAGACAGAGCATGAATGGGGGAGGGGCAGAGAGAGGGAGACACAGAATCGGAAACAGGCTCCAGGCTCTGAGCCATCAGCCCAGAGCCCGACGCGGGGCTCGAACTCACGGACCGCGAGATCGTGACCTCACATAATTCCTAACTTCTATTGAATGGCTTGATTCCAATGGATCATGACTCTACTCAAGGGGAACCAAACTGCTATTTCAGAGACAGACAATCACAGATGTTTCTCATTTCCTATGTGCTTAGCAAATCTGCACTTTGTGGGGTATCGCCTGTTTGTGCTGCTTTCCAGGGAGTTCTAGTAGCTGTTGGACAAAAGCCTTGTGTACATCTTAGTTCTATAGATGGTGTCATATTGAGCCATATGAGATGGTGAGTTTTTGACCATTTTCTGCATAAGAGATGGCAATATTGTAATGTTTTAACTAATATAATCGTGGGTGGCAGATTGAAATCTTGGTCCCAATTCTTCATGCCTCGTGATAACACTATACTTCACACCTTTGTTCTATACCTATCGTAGGAGCAATATACTTCCCCATACCTTGGCTCTGCTCTACTCTGAGTAGAGTAGGAAGCTGTTCATCGATTTTGGGTGGTGAGGTGACATGATTTGATTCACATGTTTTAAAAAAAAATCCATCTGCCTTTTATAGTGAAAATAGATTATAAAGGTGCAGGAGTAGAAGCCAGGAGACCATTGCACTAATCTGAGTGAGACATGATGTTGTGACCTGCATCAGGCTGGTGGCAGTAGAGGTGGGAAGAGAGAGAGAGATTCTGGGTTACATTTGGAAGGCAGCACCAACAGAATTTCTTGACAGATCGGGAATGGGGCAAGAGGACAATAGAAGAGTCATGCTTGAGTCAAGTGTGACTCCAAAGTTTTGGGCTTGGCCTTTGGAAGAACAGAACCACCATCAACTGGATTGGGGAAGACTGTGGGTGGAACAGGAGTTTGGGGGAAGATCGGAAACCCAGTTTGGGATGAGTTTGAAATGCTTTTAGCCATCCAATTGGGGATGTTGGGGAGGTGGCTACTTATAAGGGTCTGGAGTTCAAAGGTCCTGAATATAAAGCCCCCAGCCTGGTACCTAGAGAAGAGCAGATCCTCTGTGAGTGGAAGTTCCCTCCCTGCTCCCTATCCCTGACTCCCAGATTTGGCCTGTAAATACTGCGTAGAGGAGAAGACTCCCAAGTCAGTACTGATTAAAACACTACACGGGTTCTCCTTACCTTTATAAAGCCTTTATACAGCTTTATAAAAAAGAAATGTCTTGATTCAGTAACCAAGTTTGTTTTTGCAACCTCATCTTTATAAAGATGTTCTTTATAAAGAAGATGAAGTAATTATGGATGCAATTCCTTTTTCCTGCCTTCCAAAGGAGCAGTCAATAAAAAAATTCAACACCCTCACATCAGATCTAGTGGTCCTTTGGGGTCTCCATTTCTACAGTCTTCTTTAGATATTGTATCCTGGTTTCCTTGAACATGGTGGTAAGGAATTCTGTTTTAAATTCTTCTGGAATTAGCTCCTGAAGGCAAAACTGCTGGAGGTGTCTCAGATAGTCTCATGGCCCCTGGACATTTGGGTGATACAGATAGTCATAAGAGACTTGTGTTCCTGTTTCCAGGGGCTGTATGCACACCCACTCTGCAGGTCCTTTTGGTTTGCCAAAGCTAGCCATGAGCCGAGAGGTGGACATCATTCAGCTTAGAGAAAGCATTTTTCCAGCATTCACTGTGGGGAGAAGGTCTTATCAAAAGGCCAGCTCTTCTGGAGTTTCAGGCTGTGAAGATGGTCCTTGGATTTGGGGGAAAATACACGTAGTGGAGGAAAGGAAGGTCAGGGGGAGACGCTTAGACCCAGCAAAACCTCTTACCTCCTGACTTCTGTCTGCAGGAGGGGGAGGTGCTGCAGAGGACCCAGGGCCTTGTGGCTTTTCTCCCTCACTTTCATGCTTAGTGCCATCTCAAGACAGTTCTTGTTTCCCAGGGTCAACTCTAAACAGGAGGCGCATGATGTTTCCTGAATGGCTCATTGGCTTTTACACGACAGGTGAGTTCTTGTAGCAGGAACCACAGCTCAGGTGTGGCCGAGTCTTGTCAACACTGCTTCTCAGCTCAGTTCTCCCTTCTGTTTCAGCTGATCCCTGGCTCCGTGCTTGTGAGCATCTGGGAAACTGGGCATGGGAGCAATTCCACCCTTTGTTCGATAGCTAGCAGACACACAGGCGAGACGAGCCAGGAGCACAGCCAATTGCCTTAAGGAGTATGGGCAGAGACCACAGCAATTCGAGGAGTGGGGGGAATGGGCATTCAGCGCTGCCACCAGAGCACCGAGCCAAGCTGGCAGCCTCCGCATCTGGCTCGGGCTCCAGCTCTCTGACCCCCCTCTTATTCCATCCTTCCTGACGATTCATTAAGAGTGCTTAGGGGAGCACAGAAGACTTTTTATAGGCATCCTGGTTCAGCCTCGGTAGGGTTGCTGAAAACAAACAAAAAAAATATTTCTGGAGTGGAAAGATCTTTAGAAATGTCCTTGCCAAAATGTTTTATTTAGTTCTTCATCACTGGGTTTATTAATGCAAGAAGGATTTGCCTAACACCTTCAGAGCTGAGAGGGGTGTTGTATGCATGAGATGTTTGTGTGTCCTGAGGACCAGAGGAGCACAGGGACCAGGACCAGGGAGGTCTTGGGCTTCAGCTCTGAAGCTGCGTAAACCTGTGGAGATCTCTGGAATCACCACGCCAGGTGCTATGGGGATTCTCAGCCATACTCGTCATTTCCATGGAAATAAAAGAAATTTCTGATGTTAAATAGAAGGCAACCTATTGACATCACCCTTACCAAAAATGAAGGTCTGGTTTTCATCTCTGCTTCTTGAGCTGGGGCCAGCTTTTCCTGTTGTCTCCTGTGTGGAATTTGGAATAAAGAGCGAAAGGAAATCTCCCTAAATGGGAGAAAGACTTCCTCCTCCCTGAGTCCACACAGGAGTGAGTGAACCCATTTCAAAGCAGCACGTTTTAACTAGTAGCTTCACTCCATGACGTTGGAGACCCCACACTGAGCTTGTTTTCAAGCAGCCCCCGAGCTTTTCTTCCTGTTTTCCGGTGTAACTGTCTGGACTTCTAAATTACAGGGGGACAGCCTGGGCACAGAAAAGCTGCTCTCGTCTGCTTTGGGGCCTGCTGCAGACTAGGGAGAGAAGCTGTGAATATCCTAAGATTTCCAGTGTGGCCTCTCAGACCTGCTGGTTTGAATAATCCCGATGGGATCTGGAGAAAAGGCACAGGCACATGAGCCTTTGTAAGCACTGAGTAGAATCTTTATCCTTTTCAGGTTCAGTGGAATGTCACTGTCACCACTAATAAATCAAGTATGTCATCTTTCCACTACCTCAGCACCTCGCGTCGAGAGCTCAGTGGAACAGCAAGAACCCTGCAGCCGGGATCAGAGTCCTGGGTTCTGGTCCTCACTCTGCCTCTGTGAGCTGTGTGACCTTAGATGAGTCAATTCTCTTCTCTGGGCTTCATTTTATTCATCAGTAAAGTGGAGCAGGGAGGGGGGAGATACTAGATGGCTCTCTTTTCTTTCCTTTTTATTTACTGTGGCCAAAAAAAAAAAAAAAACAACCCATAAAAGTTGCCATCATAACCATTTTTTAGTGTATAATTCAGTAGTGTTAAGTATATTCACATCGTTGTGAAACAGATTTCCAGAACTTTTTCATCTTGTATAACTGAAACCATACCCATTAAACAACTCCCCTTTCTGCCTTCCTCCCAGTCCCTGGTAACCACCTCTCTGTTTTCTGTTTCTATGATTTTGGGTACTTTAGATACATCATATAAGCATTTGTCTTTTTGTGACTGGCTATTTCACTTAACACAGTGCCTTCAACGTTCATTTATATTGTAGCGTGTCAGAATTCCCTTTATTTTTTTAAGTATTTATTACCAACAACAACCAACAATTATTTATTACCCCAGCACGGGGCTCGAACCCACTAACTGTGAAATCATGACCTGAGCCAAAGTCGGATGCTTAACCGACTGAGCCACCCAGGCACTCCAAGAATTCCCTTTCTTTTAAAGGCTGAGTGATATGTCTTTGTATGTATATACCATTTTGTTTATTCATATGTCAGCAGATATTTGGGCTGTTTCCACCTCTTGAGTAATGCTACTGTGGACATAGGTGTGCAAGTGTCTGTTTGAGTGCTTTCAGTTCCTTTGACTATATACCCTAAAGTAAGATTGCTGGATCATATGGTAATCCTACTCTTAATTTTTTGAGGAACCATCATAGCTTTCCCCATGGCAGCTGTTCCGTTTGACATTCCCACCGGCAGTGGCCAAAAGTTCCAACTTCTCTGTCTTTCACTAACACTTGTTATATTCTGTGTTGTTTTGCTAGTAGCTATCTTGGTGGGTGTGAGGTGGTAACCCATTGTGGTTGTGATTTGCCTTTCTCTGATGATTCGTAATGTGGAGCATCTTTTCATTTGCTTTTTGACCATTTGTATATCATCTGTGGAAAAATGTCCAAGTCCTTTACCCATTTCTTAACGAGGTTCTTATTTTTGTTGCTGAGTTATATACTAGGTGACTACTGACTGTCCATCTTAGACATTTATAAGTAGATTCTTAGTGTCCTCAAACAGCTTTTTCATCTTTCCTTCCTTTCAAGAGATGGATAATGGTTAACTGCCACAGGATATGTTTATATGTTTGCAAGAAATTGAATCTTATCAGTGACTCTGACAGATTTTTTTTTTTTTTTTTTTTTTTTTTTTTTTTTTTTGCCTGCTGGTTTTTTGCTTCATGTAAGTGATAGGAAGCAAAGATGTGTTATTGAGAGTTTAATGTAACAGGATGGCCATCGCTTGAGGGAAAAGTGTGGAGTAGGAATCTTTTTCCTTTTAAAGTTAGTGCTTCTTTTATAACTGTATGCTGATCAATTTTCTATGCATTTTACATGTATTAGTATATTTAATTCTCACAGGAACAGCCTTATGAGGTCTATGCTAGCATTTTCCCCATTTACAATGATGCAACTGAGGCATAGAGACAGCAAGTAAGTCACACCTAAGGTCACAAGGCTAGTAAAGTTGAGGACAGAGGTCCTCTGCCTCCTGTTCCTCTCATCCTTAGTTGCTGCCTCAGACACACACCTCCTTAGTCTTTATCCTGTTATTTAGATCATGCCAGAATGCTTTCTTTTTTTTCTCCCCTGCCTCCCTCCCTTCACCTTTCTATTGTGCCATCTGAAACTCCATCCCGTTGTAAACAGAATCCCTACATCCTTAACATTTGTACTAAATGTTTTTCTGGTTTTTTGCTGCCAAATGAGCCTTAGTCTCTTCTGAGCTCCCTGTTTCCCTTTTATCTTGCTGGACGGCACCTGCCCTCTGCTCTGCCCTCAGGCTGGGAGTTGGGAGTCAGTGTCTCCCTTGCTCCCCAAAACTGTTGCCTGGCTACCATTCCACACCTCCCATACAAAATTCCCTTTGGCTTTGAGGCTCGTGTCTCATCCCTGTGTCACCTCCATCGTGTCCACCTGCTTACCTGCCTCTGCACTCACAAAAGATTTTTGGCAACAAACTCATGACCTTTCTCTCCCCCAAATTCTGCCACCTGTCAGCCTTCGTCACTCCAGTGTCCAGGAGGATGACCCCTCTGAGCCACGGCTCATCTGATCCTTGGCTTCAAGCCCAGTGTTTTTTACTTGGCATCTACTAGGGCATGGTCTTTCAGGAGTTCTACTGTGCTGTGTCGTCACTCAGGACTACCCCATCCCCAAATCTCAAACTCCATGTCCTTCCAGCGCATTCATGCCCTTACTCCCATTAGTTAGTTCATGGAGATGTCCAGAACTTAGACTCTCCCATGTGCACCCAGTCTGTATCCCCGGCCTGGCTTCTTTACCCTAGGGCCATTATAAGCAGTATTTATGTCCACCCCATGCTTTGGAGAATGAAGCATCTCTCCTTCCTTCCAATTTAATAATTCAACCTGCGTCCACATCCCCCTTCTCTGGGCTCCTGCTCTGTCCATCATTTCCCATATGACCTGCATGTGCACCCTCTTCCCATCTCTCTGTGAATATGCTTTGCTGCCTCCAGTCTCCAGTCTTCCCTTGACCCTGCACCCATATTTCAGCTCTGTCTAGTCTTACTTACTCCTTCCGCTTCTCTAAACTTCTGGGAAGACTTTCTGGTTATTCACCTCCTTTTTACCTCTCAGGCCATTAAAATTGGGCTTCTGTTCACAAGGTATTTGGGTACATGTGAGGCTGGGTTTGAAACTTGAAATAGCCAATGGCGGATTGCTTCCACTGACTCAGTGGAAGGGAAGGTCAAGCTGTGTGCTAAGGACGCAGGGCCACAAGATGGGTGAACTTGAGGAGTGTGGTAGCACTGCAGTGTATCTGAGGGGGAAAGCCAGTTGGAAAGGATTATTAAGCACCACTCTATGCATCTTAATTGAAGGTTAACTTGCACGGTGCCTGGAACACAGGAGGCATTCAGTAAAGGCATTTCTCCCTCCTTTGTCCCCTCTCTTTAGAGCTTAGTTTTCTTTTTTGTACAGCATGGCGTTGGACCAAATGACCACCAGACCCCTTCCAGCTCCAACCTTCTTCATACAACAGAATTTCTCCTAGCAATGTCTTGAGTTTGTAACTGCCTTGGAGACGAGCCTTTCAAAAACTGCTTACCAAGCAAGAGGCCTGTGTTCTTTCCACAGGGCATTCAAAACAAATACCACAAAAAATGTTTTTAGGAGACAACTGAAACTCATTGCACAAAAGCCTGTTACCTCATTGTGCCCCTTCTCGAGTAATCTAAACCAACGTGTGTGTGGTGATGGCGGCATTGTAAGGTGAAAACAGTGATGTGATTTCCATCTAAGTGAGTATGTGTGCATTTCAAAGGAATTTTTAGCTTTAGCACATCAACCTTAAGGAGTATTTAGCACATCAACCTTAAGGAGTAATTGATTCTGTCAAATTTTGGACAACATAAAGAAAGGCTGATGGTTTTTAGACAGATGGGGGCTTGTAGGGACAGAGCTGGGCAAAAAGAACATGAAAAGAATACAGAGTTCAATCAGGCAGCAAAGAGATTAGTTGAATCCAGCCTAGGCCAGGGGGTTGCTGAATTCCATCTACCCAAATTAAGCTTCTCTAAAAAGGACCAGTATGTTTGCTATTTCAAGAGAATGTAACATATTCTGACCCTAAAGGATTGTCTTTGTGATTTCAATATAAAATGGGTAACATTCTAATCTTGAGATTTTAAGGTTCGTGAAAGGTTTAAGAGATGGTGATTAAGTTTATAACCAGAACTGGAATGCTTAAGGGAACTCAATTTATGATTTTTTTTTAAGTTTATTTGATTATAGTTGCAATAAGAGAGCTTAAATGCTACGGACTTTTTTTTTTAAGTTTATTTATTGATTTTGAGGCGGGGGGGAAGAGAGAGAGAGAGAGAGAGAGTGCATGTGCTAGAGCAGAGGAAGGGCAGAGAGAGAGGGAGAGAGAGAGAATCCCAAGCAGGCTCCATGCTACAGTGCAGAGCCTGATTTGAGGCTCTATCTCATGAACTATGAGATCATGACCTGAGCCAAAATCAAGAAGAGTTGGACACTTAACCAACTGAGCCACCCAGGAGCCCCTGATTTTAATTTTTTAATTTGAATAGAGATGACACAACAATGTTACATTAGTTTCAAATGTAAAACATAGTGAATCAACAGCTCTGTTCACCACAGTGTAGCAAGGGAAGTTTTTACTTGTTATAGTTGTAAATTTGTCCTGTAAGACATTGGAAGCACTTAGAAATAAATTTCAGTATCTTACTTTTGTTAATGCAGTTTAAAATTAAGACTATTTAATTGATTAAATTTGTAGACGGAACTGATTGTTTGAGCAGGTCAGTCTGTCCGCTGCAATTTCTGGAGAATTAGAAAAAAACTTGAAAATACTTTTCTTCTATTACTAGTCTTATAAACAGAGTTGTCATTCGAACTGAAAGCAGTGCAACCCAGGTTTTTAAATTGGTAACTTTGGTAACTTGAATATTAATTGAGGAGTTCAGTAACTAAAAATCCTTTCTATGGAAAAGGCCCCAGTTAGAAATACGATAAGCCAAGACAGGAAGGATGAAAACACCCGCAGTGCATGGGCCAGGTGAGCTGTGTGGGGCTGGGGAAGGTGGGCAGTCCAGGGACATGATGGCAGATATAAGGGGAAATATGGAGGGCACTGAGTATACTCAGTGCACCAGGGGACCTAAAATATTTTCTCCTACATTTTTATAACATGAATACTTTTAGGAACACTTGGGTTTTTATGTTTATCTTTGCCTATCCTTATTTTACAAGCAACAGATCAAGATTAAACCAGAACAAGGTAACAACACTCAAAATTGGATGACACATTAACACGACGAGGAGTGTTGATTGGTTTTTCAGCAGTCGAAATACGATATGACATCACTGTCCACTGATTTGGTTAATTTTGACTTTTCTAGAAACTGGGGACCAAAAATAGGTAAAGAAGAAATGAGCAAAAGCTCTTAAATAACCAGCAGATAAAGTCAAATCCATATTTATTTCTGACCTTCTTGATTGACTTGGACCAAATGGTGAAGTAGCAGAAGCAACTGTTCTTGAGGTGCTCAGGATTCCCGTTCTCCTTCCCCGCTAAAATGTATGTTTTTGTCTTCTCCACTCATCAGTTTCCACTCTCAGGTAGAATATGGTTATTGTTTGACATTTTAATGTGAATTTAAGTTCAAGGGGTGATTTTTCTCTACGTCTTGTCTTCCATCATGGAGTGGAAATAATGGTTCAAGGCCGTCCCTATAGAGGTGAGGCCGCCTTCACAAAAGTGCCTTTGGGAGGCTGAGGTCCAGGTAGGAGAGCACGTAATGTGTATGTCTTGAGAGAAAGACCAGGAGTACCAGGAGGGGCTCTTGTAATATTTATTCTGGGACTGTCCTGCTGGATGGGATGGATGGTGGGCACATGTATATATAGGCCAGTGACTCCCAAACCTAGTTAGTCATCATAATCCCTTGGAAGAGGTGTTCAGAAAAAACTTTTAGGCCTGGCATTTCACATTCAGATTCTGATTCAGTCGCTCTGGGGTGCTGTCTGTTCTTGGTCAGATCCACTGGGGGAAGCCGATGGAAGAGCTGTGATGAGTTTACTATCCTGTGATCATTACTTAGCAAAGCAGGTGGATACTCCACTTGCTTATTTTTATTATAACAATACAGTTATGATTTAGGGACACAGGTTTCTTCCACTCTTACTTATAAGCCCACAAGCCACTCTTACTTAGAAGGCCTAACTACTGTAATTTCTAATGATCTCTAAAGTTTCTGTCTTGCTTTTTTGCTCTCTGTGTGCTCTCTGAGCTGTCTCTTCCTCTCTGTTTCTCTAGAACACTCTCATAGACTGCCTCAGGCTTTTTTTTTTTTTTAACTGGCTACCTGTCCATTTTGTTTTTACATCCTTCAGAATAAGTAAATGCGAATACATCCCCATTAGTTATTGAGAAAAAGAGGGTAACAATATATATTTCCCTCCTAGATGAAATGAGAACTATGTGCCAGACACAACACTGACAGTTTTACTTATACACTACTTGATTCTGTCCTCACCACAGTCCTGGGAGGGCAGACGCTTGACTCAAAAACACTAACATTACTGCCTAAAATGACTCTGCTCAGAGCTGACTAATTGTAGTTTTCTTAATCACCAGCCAACATTGATCGAGTACCTAGGACAGGCAGAGCACCGAGACCAGCCTAGACTGTCCTGAGCTTGCTAATTAGATCATGCTGCTCTTTCTTTGGTACACTGTGTCTTGTGGGATTGATGAAAACCAACACATTAAAAATAAGCCTTGAAAACTTTAGATCTTTGTCTTGCTTTAAAAAAAAAAAATACTGTGTTCTCTCCCATCCCACAAGTTGAACAATTTGAAAAACGGGGGGAGAAAAGCACGAAGGAGAATCTAAAAATCACCAATAATTCTATTAATCAAAGAAAATAACTGCTAATTTTTTAAGGTACCTCTGACCTGCTTTTTGCTACACACCAATACACATACTTATAGCATCCTTATGCTTTAAAAACACAAATTTGGCCATTCCACATTTATATATCATTTCCTGTTTTTCTACAGCAGTTGTAGCATGTGTGATAGATGTGTGGACCAGGGTTCATTATTTAACTAAACATCTTTGATTGTTGATTACTTGAATTGTTTCCATTCCCACTTTTAAAACAAGGTTGTGTTATCTATCTAGCCCAGCTGTCCTTTAAATATGACTATAGGCAACTAGTTTTAAACATGCAAGAAATCAGAGTGTATGTAATCATAATCTCATCCTGAGAAATCTGCTAGATGATGAACTGTATCCCACTAGAAGATGACTGAGGAAAAAGTAGCAAAAATGCTGCCGATGAGCACCGACTGTATTTAACTTGAGTCTAAGACTGTGAACAAAGTTGGAAGAATAGCCTGTAAATACTGCACATTCTTCTACATTAGAAATAGCACAGCTGACAATATTGGAGAAGAGAAAGGGAAGAGGAGGGAGGCCTAGGTGGCTTAGGGGTTGAGCATCCGACTTCAGCTCAGGTCATGATCTCACGGTTTGTGGGTTCGAGCCCCGTGTTGGGCTGTGTGCTGAACTCTTTCTCAGAGCCTGGAGCCTGCTTCAGATTCTGTGTCTCTCCTTCTCTCTCTCTGCGCCTCCCCGGCTCGCACTCTGTCTCACTCTGTCTCTCAAAAATAAATAAATGTAAAAAGAAAAAAAAGAAAGAAAAGAAAAAGAAAGGGAAGAGGAGAAGTAAAATAAAACCACTGACTGGCATTTAGGTCATAAGTGGGAGTCAAAAGATACTACTTAAAGATCTAAACCAATTTTAGAAGTCCATGTAAGGAAAAGGGGGATTATGGCCATTAAAAATTACAAAGTATTAGTTAGTATAAAGGTAACCACTGTAGTAAAAATAGAAAACTTTTTAAATATCAAAATAAAAAAATAATAAAAAGATTTGCAAAAATAAAAATATTAAGACTCTATAAACTCATAAAAATAGCTACCTAAGAGGGTTGGAAGCAATTAGGGTGGAAAGGATAGCAATGGGACTAAGATTTCTTTGAGTTTATGTTTTTATACAGTTTTGATTTTTGAACCATGTAAAAATTATACATATTTTAAAAATAAAATTAAGTAAAAAACAAAATTAAATACAAAGAATAAAAAGGGCAAACATTAAAACTGAATATAAACAGGGGCTCAATATAAACTGGTGGCTCAGTTGGTTAAGCGCCTGACTTCAGCTCAGGTCCTGATCTCCTGGTTCATGAGTTTGAGCCCTGAGTCAGGCTCTGAGTTGATAGCACAGAGCCTGGAGCCTGCTTCGGATTCTGTGTCTCCCTCTCTCTCTGCCCCTTCCCTGCTCATAATCTCTCTCTCTCTAAAAGAAATAAAAACATTTAAAAATTAAAAAAAAGAATATAAACAGAAAAAATGATCTTAACTGCATATCAAATTGTACATCAAGTGTATAGAAAAAAACGGAATTCAAAAAATGTTTACTTATCTATTTTGAGACAGAGAGAGAGAGTGGGGAAGGGGCAGATAGAGAGAAAAGAGAGAGAATCCCAAGCAGGCTCTGCCCTGTCAGTGCAGAGCCCAACACTGGGGCTCCCATGAACTGTGAGGTCACACCTGAGCTGAAATCAAGAATTGGGCGCTCAACCGACTAAGCCATCCAGGCAGACCTAGAAAAAAATGGAATTGATTCAGGCCCAGTGTTAATACACTTTTCTATGATGTATTCTTTGAACAGAAAGAACTTTAAACAATATTTCCTTTAACTTGGATTTATTTGTGGTGGTATTGGTAAGCAATACTGAGATTATTTTGAATGGATTGAAGCATACAGCAAATGAGAAAATATCTTTAAATTTTTGGAAATAAGGTTCTCAATGTGAGGGAAGATAAAAATATAAACTAAGAGAAAGAGAGGAAGATTTCTATGATATTGGATGAGAATTGGAGGTATCAGTAAGAACCCATGATTTCTTGAAAAAATACATTCCTTAGTTCTGCATACTGAAAGAATCTGTATACAGTTACGTCCCATTAGCAATGAGCACACCTAGAAGCTAGATCTTGGTTTCTAAATATCATTATTTATTGAAAAGAACAAGACTCCTTGGAAAAATAACTGATTCTAGGTCTGAGACAGAAAAAGTACAAAGTGAGCCTAGACTCACTTTTGCTAGAAAGTAAGTGCTCGAGAATCGAAGAGCCAATGTCAAAATGATACAGAAACCAGATTATATTGGCTTCCTTTGGACAAATGTGGGTCAATTGGAGCATCTAAAAGAATAATGATGGTAGTGGGGGAAAAGAATACAAATGAATGCCAACTGGTAAGTGTGGAAAGAAGAATGGAAACAGAACATTTTCAAACATGATGCCACTGTAGGGCATTTACCTTGACAGGATTCTGGATTTTATTTTATTTTATTTTTATGTTTTTAAAAAGATTTTTTAAAAGTAATCTGTACACCCAACATAGGGCTCAGACGCATAACCCCGAGATCAAGAGTTGCACGTTCTACTGACTGAGCCTGCCAGGTGCCCCAGGATTCTGGATTAAAAAATATATATATTTTATAAATATCATTTCAGGAATAAAACCTGAATTCTATTAACTAAAAAAATAGATCAAAGGGGGAAAAAGTAGATCAAGGGAAGCCAACTCAACTTCTTAGGCTAAATTTGAACAGAAGTGTTGCGTGGTTAAAGCATATTCTCAGACCTGCAACCAGTTTAGCATCCACAAGGCAGTAAGAGGAATAATTTTATAGAAATAGGGGCAGTCATTTCAAGACACACTGCAAATTTTGTTCCTTAAACCAGTCTTCAATGTGAAAATCATTGTGCTTTGATTCCTTTCCTACCCCTGGGAACAAACAAAAGAATCAAAAAGCAGTAAGGAGGATGAAAAGGACCCAAGGAAGAGGGTCTACAAATGCCTTGGACTTTAAGTAAGACTAAGGAATAGGGAAGCCAGAGGCACCTGGGTGGCTCAGTTGGTTAAGTGTCCAATCTTGATTTCAGTTCGGGTCATAATCTCGCGGGTTGTGAGATTGAACCCTGCATGGGGCTCTGCTCTGACAGCGTGGAGCCTACTTGGGATTCTCTTCCTCCCTGTCTCTCTGCCCCTCCCCTGCTCTCTCTCTCTTTCTCAAAAATAAAGAAATATGAAAAAAAAGGTTAAGGAATAGGAAAGCCAAGAAGCAGCATTTCTTCCTCAGCACTCCTGTGTTAATGATTTGCCCACTTTGACCAACACAAGAGAGATCTTCATCGCAGGAGAGAAAAAATTCTCAACGATGTCCCTGCCTACTCTGCTACCGCACATCTCCCGCTGCCCCTCATTTACAGCCAGTGCTGCTTTGCCATTTACATTGAAACTGGGGGTTTTGGAAGAGTGTCACCTGGATTTGTTCAGGCACTGTTTTTCAGTGAGTGTATCAATGTGACATCAACATGTTCTGCCTGATAGCCATGGGGTACAAAATGAGGAAAACACGTGCATATTGTGAAACGATTTTGCCATAAAACTGAAATACAAAGTTCGTGTGATTACTCACTGATAAATGTGATTGTGAAAGGCTACTTGTACCTTACAGATGGATTGCCTTATGCAGACCCAAAATGTTGCATGGAGAAGCTCTTTGTGGCACAAGGGGGCTGTAGATACCCCCGGATATTCCCATCTCTCATTTGAGCTGGTCTGGCCTCATTGTCCTAGAGGTTGTTTCCTTTCTCATCATTCCTGTGGGGGGAATTTTTGTTAAAAGGATATTTGTGGTCTGCAGTGGAGTCTTTATAGGGGCTTTGATGTCCCTGCAGATTCAAGGCTGGAGTGGTAAAGAAATCAGCCTGAAGTAGTTCTGATCTCAAACTCTCCAAAATATTTGGCATCATACAGGTGCTTTCTCATCATCTGAGCTCTTTAAATTCTCAGCTTTCCTGGAGCTGTCAGGACATGGGATATTGTCATCAGTCACCTCAACAGCAAGCCTAGAGACAAATTCATTTGGATTCAAGATTCTGGCTGAAACGAACTAAAACCGTTTAAACTCCCATAAAGTTTAAAAGAATAAAGGAAGGAAAAGAGAGAAGGAAGGAAGAAAAGAAGGAAGAAAGGAAGGAAGGAATTTTATAAAGACACAGAGATTTCTCACAGAGACCAAGGGCACATTTACACTTGGCCCTCAGGAAGACCTTGGGATCCAGGAGTGGAGAAGCCAGAGAACTCACTCTTTGTCTTTCGTTGACTTCATTCTTTTTCAGTAGACCATGCTCTGAGTCTGCATATAAGTATAGCCACCTTTTAAGAAATTATCAGCATGTGTTAACTTCTGGCCCAATCAATGATGGTTAGAGAGGAAGGTACATATTGCAAATATAACCACAATGCTCAGTGCCCAAAGGGGGAAGAATGGTAGTAAGAAGGGCAGAAATATTAAAAGTTACTCACTACTCATGTTGTGCAGTGTTATAATCTGGATGTGCTCACCCACCATTCTAGGCTATCCTTTTTCATTTGCCAACTATGTATTAGGTATCTATAAGTTCGATGCCACAAGGACACAAAGAAAAGTCAGACATGTCCTATAAACCAGGGCAAACAGGATATTTATAAATTAAAAATTTTTTTTCATTTTAAATAATAATTTCATTTTTTAAATGAATTACACATATAGACATTAAAATAGAAATGTAACCTGGAATAGAAGTTATATTAATATATTTATGAATTAACATTACTATTAATATGTTGTATTAAAATCATTTTATATTAATTATGCTAATAAAACTAATATTAACAAAATTAAAATAGAAGCTAAATTGCACTCCAAGGTGTTCAGCAGAAATGACCATAGTGGCTCAGTTGGTTGAGTGTCTGACTCTTGATTTCAGCTCAGGTCATGATCCAGGGTTGTGGGATCAAGCCCCACATTGAGCTCCTTACTGAGCTTGGAGCCTGCTTGGGATTCTCTCTCTCTCCCTCTGCCCCTCTCCTCTGCACTCTAACATAAGTCAGTTTGAAGAGAAGGAGATTGGAGGACCACAGTCTATCTTAGGAGCCATCTGCTTTGCCTTCCTTTCAACTGAGGAATCCCTTCTACTGTGTCTGTAGCTCTGGTCATGGGTCAGCCAGCCTCTGCTTGAATGAGGCAGACTCCTTTGCATTATTGCACAATGTTAATTGTTAGGCTATTCTTTCTTATAATAAAACAAAATGAGCCTCTTCCTGATTTCTGATCATTGATTCTACCTCTGAACATCCTTTACATGTGACAACCTAACTGATATTTGAAGGTTTATGATGGCTTCCTCTCTCCCCTAAGCCAAAAAGTTGACTATCCTCCACTCTAAACTTTCCCAAATTCTTCAATGATTACTTAGAAGACCCAACTTTTAGAGGTCCCTCTTGAACCTTGTTCCCTTCACGTTTTATCTACATCCTTCTTAAATTAGTGAGCCAGACATGGACACCATATAGGGCCTGACCTGTGTAAACAATAGCTTTTGCTCAATGGTGGGTCTGAAGCTTCCAGAAAATCAGGGCTTTTTAAAAAAAAATTCAGATTTCTGCCCAAGTGATAGCCAATCCCATTCTCTCTCTCTCTCCCTCTCTTTCTCTCTCTCTCTCTCAAAATGTGGTTTGTAGATACCCTGCATCCAAATTGACTGAAATTGTTAAAAATGAAAAATGAGGGTTTCTGCCCTCAGAATCTCTGAGTGTGGAGTCCAGAAATCCTCATTTTTCACTAACTCTTTTTTTTAATCTTTTTAAAATTTTTTTAAAGTTTATTTATTTTGAGAGAGAAGCAGAGAGAGAGAGAAAGTGGAGGAGGGGCAGAGAAAGGGAGAGAGAGAATCCCAAGCAGATTCTGCACTGTCAGTGCAGAGCCCGACATGGGCTCGAACTCATGAACTGTGAGATCATGATCTGAGCCCAGACCAAGAGTCTGACGCTTAACCGACTGAGCCATCCAGGCATCCCACATTTTCACTAACTTTTGATGTTTCCTACATACATTGACATTTCAGAACCATCAGTATGATGATTAAGAATGTAGGATTTCCCACTTCTATCTGTGTTACTATGGGCAAGTTACTTGACTTCTCTGAGCCTCAGTGTTTTAAATGTATAAAATGAACATAATAACTCATTTGAAGATTATTTATTAAAATGATAATGTATGTGTAGTAAATACTGTTGACTATCTACCCATTTGCTACTTCCCAGCCCAATCCTTCTCTTCTTTGCCTGTGGAGAGGTTTGTTTGGGAAGGTGGACACCATCCCATGTGTTCAAGGAAGGTGAGTGAGGAGTGAATCATGACAGGTCTAAGATGGTATTGGCAGTCCATTTCCCTTGGCATTGACAGATTTAGGTGTGGTAAGTGATTTGATTCCAGACAATAAGATGTGAGGGAAATTGTAGGGACGCTGTGTGCAGGGTTTTCCTAAATAGTAAAAAGAGACCTGTCGGAGGTGTACTTTTCTATATGTTGAGATATGGCCCCTGGAATCATTTCAACCATTGTGCAACCACAAGGAGAGATGTTGCTGACTCTGCAAGAATGGCAGAGTTGGAGGATGAGTTTCCATGGTGTTGTTATGCTGCTTAAGCAACTAAACCTGGAACCAGCCCCTTCACTACCTATGGCTGTAAGATAGAAAATCCTTACTACTCTGCCAGTTTTTGTTGGGTACTCCAAATTGCAGCTGAAAGCATTCTAATGGACGTGGTATGTGATGCCTTTGGCATAATGCCTAAAACATAAAATTTGCACAATAAATGGCTATCATTATTTTATTATTGTTATAGAAATATTGAACTTCCTATCCACTAAATTTCGGGAGGGGATTATAGCACCAATTCCATTATAAGACACATCTGCTCAAAAATATTTGCTGAAAGTTGGCATTAATTCTCCTTGGTTTCCACTCTCTATTTCAGCCTATTGAAATACTGGTGGTTCTGTTGTACAGTGTATATCAGCCCTCCTTCCTAGCCTTGAGTTTGCCACAAATTTGACCAGTTTTTCAGCCTTTTAAATTTTCATTTAAATTTAGCCTCCCTTGAAAGATGGTTATGGTTTGAATAGGGAGAAATAGGTTTCTATGTTGGAGGTGGAGACACACCATGACTGAAAATTATTCAGGGAGGGGTGCCTGGAGTAGCTCAGTCGGTTAAGCATCTGACTCTTTATCTCACCTCAGGTCTTGATCTCAGGATTGGGAGCTCAAGTCCCATGTTGGGCCCTACACTGGGTGTGAAGCCTACTGAAAGGAAGGAAGGAAGGAAGGAAGGAAGGAAGGAAGGAAGGAAGGAAGGAAGAAAGAAAGAAAGCAAGAAAGAAAGGAGGGAGGGAGAGAGGGAGGAAAGAAAGAAAGAAAGAAAGAAAGAAAGAAAGAAAGAAAGAGGGAGGGAGGGAGGGAGAGAGGGAGGAAGGAAGGAAGGAAGGAAGGAAGGAAGGAAGGAAGGAAGGAAAGAAAGAAAGAAAAAGAAAGAAAGAAAGAAAGAAAGAGAGAAAGAGAAAGAAAGGAGGGAGGGAGAGAGGGAGGGAGGAAGGAAGGAAAGAAGGAAAGAAAAAGAAAGAAAGAAAGAAAGAAAGAAAGAAAGAAAGAAAGAAAGAAAGAAAGAAAAAAGAAAATTATTCAGGAAACCAGCCTAATTTCATGATTTGTCATGGGTGGTCCCAGGGTAAACATTGTAAAGGCATTTGGAGGGCAGCTTGTAGAGTGCAATGAGTTGGAAATTTATCCTGTAAATCCCTGGAGGTTTTTGTCTGGTGAGGCATCTGAGGCAGTTAGCTGGAGTTACGTGCCCCGCGCAAGGTCATTCAATGATGGTGTGACCAAAGAGGGATTAGGATTCATGGTCACAGTGCCTAGAATTCCTGTGCGTGACTAGACTTTGCTACGTGATGTTACTTGGGAGGCAACAGTAACTATTGTGGTAACAATATCTCCAGAGAACAAGGGGAGAGGACAATGGTAGAGTCGGACTCATCACCTCATAGAATGGTACAACTGAAAGCAATCTCCAGGACTGTCTGGCCCAACACTGTCATTGTACAGAGAAGGAAATTGACATCCGTAGAGATATAGCCAAGGTCACATGGCCAACGAGTGGCAGAACAGAGATGAAGACTTCTGACTTATGATGTTTGCCTTCCTGCTTTTTCCTTTTATTAGTTCTGCTGAATGTATTACATTCTTCCTAGAATTTTATGACATAAGAACTGCAGACATTTGGCAACGTTGTAAAGTAGACTGCATTCTCTTCTTAGACCCATGGCTTAAATTTCATTTATTCTACTGTCTATATTTATCAGAACTTCCTGTATTTCTTTCAAATTCCTATCAGATATGCTAGGTCAGTGCTTAATTTCATGGCTGGCTTATTAAGCCATCTTTGTGAAGTATGTCTATACTGTAAAGAGACTGATGCTTTTGTGGCTCTTAGAAACCAATGTTATTACTTTATATTGAAATAGTACATATGAAAATTGGGGAACTATTCCTCATAACTGAACTATCACTATAGAATATCAATTACATGATAAGAATTGATCTTGGCACAGCACACGTGATGTATCATTTTTATCTTTATAAAAAAAACTGAGGAAGTCCATGCTACAATGGCAGTTTTATAGATGACAGTGGAGATCAAGGTCACACAGCTAAAAGTTGTATAGAATTAGAGGTCGCTAGAATTAGAAGCCAGGTCCATTTGAATCTAGAACCCTCAATGGATTCTAGAGAACGCAAGAGAGAATGAGAATTCGGACAGGTTTAGAGATCCACAGAAATACTTTGGAGCCTAAGGCACAGACCACAGAGGACAATGTGGGACGTGGAGTCATTTGGTTCACCTGCAAAAGTAGTGAGATCCCTGAATTCTAGGAAAAGCAATCACCAGAAATCAGGAGGTTGCCTATTTCACAATGTTGCCTGGCCCTGCCCCTGCTTGTGAATATCTATCAAAAGTATGTTTGGTTTGGAAGGCAATATGGCATCATCTACCAGTCAGTTAGAGATGCCAACTAGGGGTTGAGGTTTTCAGACTATCGATGTTTCATTCACGAAAGGAATTATGTCCTTGAATTCTGTGTCATGAGGGAAATGGAGCCTTGTTCAGCTTTGGCAGGTGTAGTATAGGGTAAGGGTTTAGAGCCTGGGCTGTGGTTTAGACTTGGTTTGTCTTGTCCCAGGTCACCAGTCACTAGATACATGACCTTGGACTAATGACCTTCATGCCTAAATTCTCATCTCCAGAATGGGATAATGATAGCACTTACCTCACAGCCTCGTTGTAAGAGTTCAATGAGATGTTGTGTGTAAAACATTGGGCACAGAGCCACTCAGTAAACGAATGTTCACAGCTGTCATCATGATCAGTGGTGTTATTCCAGTGGCTCGACATTGAGGAATCAGGAGTGCGGGGCTCTACTGTTTCACTTCCTGTACAGATCTACATTCCTACTTTTTTCGGTAGGTCACACAAGTTTTCTGGACTTTGGTGCCATGACAGAAAGTCAGTAAGAGAGTGTGCTTCCCCATACATCACTGTGCCACTGGAAATAGGCAGAGATGAGGAAAGGGCCTGGCTCCCATCCTGGGATGGGGGTTATAGTACTTTGTGTTATCTTTTTGAAATTATGTCATCTCTGAGCCAGATTTGAGGCCAAGAAAGCATGTTCCGAAAAATGACCACAAAAGCCCGTGGCCTTGTTTGTACCCATGGGACTCTGATTATGGATGACTGAGTGACAACATGGAAAAGCCAATACCATTGAAAGAAGAATTTATCACTTATGTATCCTACGATGTATCCATGTCATGCAGGGCCACAAGAGGTCCCCCAGTTCCAGTCAGGAGGCAGAAAGCAGGGAGAGGAAAGCATAGGCCAAAGCCTTTATTGGGGTTTCTGCAGAAAAGGCAAGGTAAAGTAGAGTCAACAGCTAAGATTGGCTAGTTGGAATAATTCTCGTGGCCTTTGGATTGTAAAAGAGGTAGTTGCCTGGTACCTGACCATGAGATGCATTAGGGAAGACAAATTATTGGCTTGGTGTATGAGGGTTAGATAAAGGAGATGCTTAAGGGATATGGATTCAGGATGGACTGGTTTGCACATGAAAGTCGTGATCAATGGTCTGATGTCATCTTTAGGAATTAGCTAGCCCTGGGAGGGGCACTCTCTCCTGGGTCTGTAATGTTCTCCAAATGTCAAAACATCATAAGATACAGAAAATTTTAAAAATACGATTAATGCATTTATTGGGATCCTACTCTCATTCCCTGGTTCTCTGACCTTCAGGCTTCTCTGAAAAAAAAAAAATAGATGAAGTCACAGGCATCAAGGTCAAGTACACTGGTCAAGTAGTTTTTGGTAGAAAAGCAAAATTTTTATGCTCTGGTAGATTATGCTAAAAGTAGCCTTGCATTATTTTTCAGGTTCAACAGTATCACACAATTTACAATCTATTTACAGCCTGCACAGAGAAAAGAAAAAGAAAGGTAACGACCAAGAAAAGAATTTCTGCAGCCCACTGTACCTTTTGATAGTACTACAGGCAACCAGCAAATTCATATCAGCTCTGCAGTTGCCTATTGTTAGCTTAGAATCTTTAGTTTGCCATTTTAGAAAGCAGTCTACGTTGTAGCTGTGGATTTTCTGACACAAATGATATAAAATGAGACAAAGGCAAACACCACTCACTTCCCACCCACACGAGAGAATTTGTGTTGTGAATTATTTACTGTATCTGATTTTCTTTCACTGCAGATATTTTCATAGCAGGTGTACGAGATTTCAAAGGCTGAATCAAATCTCACTGTGTTTCACAGCTACTTCTACTTATTAACTCATACATGTATTCCTAAGCCTCGAGCATATTATAGAATTATGGTTCACGCTTATCCACACTTGTTGCCAAATTAACTGGAAACCCATACTTTGGGCCTGTTTTATTACCCCAGACTCCTAGCTGGTCTCCGAGATGGTATTCCCTTTGCAATTTATCTTGCACGTGTTATGGATGACTTGCTGATGCAGGTCAATGGGTTTTAGATACAGTATAACAAATCTTGAGACCAGAGTGTTGAAAGGATTGCATTTACTCTCAATTACTGCACATGAAGTACTGTACACAATGAAAACATTTTCATTCTTTCCAGCAATACTAGTCATATGTGTTCCTTTGCTCTCTAATATATGATTTTTCTAAATATTTATTGAGTACCTACAAGCTCCTCAGACCTGTTCATATTTTTTATCCTCGTCACAAGCAGTAAGCTGTATTAGGCACATATTGGAAGCTAAACTTAATAGTTGATTGTGTAATTGTCTTACTGAAATGTTTCTCAAGGTATACTCCATGGTCCATGTAAGGTCTGAAAAGATCTATTTGATGGGCATTGAATGAACTAATCAGACAATGAGGGAGTTCCTGGATGTTGATTATGATATACTACAGCCTACGTACTAGTAAATAAGTGAGTTTATAGGTATTCCTATTTTTGTTGAGTTTGTTGACTATTCCACTGAGATAGCTTTGCTCACGAGTAATACTTGCCAGTGTTGCAAAACTCCCAATGCATGTGCACATATGCAGAGAGAGAGCTGGACTTCCCACTGCGTTTATGAAGGGTCTTTGTTATCAGTGAACAACAGATTCTGCCTTGAGTCAATCATGCTTTTCAATTGCTACTGTCCTTGATTTAACTAGTTTTTTTGAATTTTTGCATTTGTAGTCTTTGTCATTACTGAGTTTTGTTTTGTTTTGTTTTGTTTTTTTCCTGATTGGAAAGTAGAAAGGAGTGGAATACATGGACCACAGAAACTTCTGTCCTGCCTAAGCTGTCCCCAGTCAAGATACTGGGAGAGCTACAGCTCTAGACCCGAGTTTCTCATGCCATGATTGCCATGATAAACTGTGAGGTACCGAGTGTGCAAATGATTTATATTTCTGGAGAAGTGGCCAAGGACTCAGGGTTACTCCTGCAATAATGCTATTCTTGCTTACTGCCTTTGATACGGTCTCTTGAGTGGGAGAGAGTTATACAGCTGGAAATTGTAGCCAACCTGAAGCGTCCTTGTCCAAGTCACACCCTTCAGCAAGTGACTTGCTAATGCTCACAGGAGTGGCAATAACCAATTATTGCAGTGCTTATAAGCTGTGACCTCATGATTTTTTTCAGTTTTGTAAAAAAAATTCTTTCTCCCTGAGTATGAGGTGACTTATTGGGCTTCCAGAATGTTCCCCTCTCCCTTACCTACATTGTAAATTTTGTTTTGGCGTGTGTGCTCGCTGATATAGCACTCCATTTTCTTTTCAGTTTTATCTGTGGGCAAATTTGTAATGCGGAGGAAGGAAAAGAAAACTGGGATGGTATTCTAGAATTGAATACTCATGATTCCAAACTACAGGCACCCAGAATAAAGTTGTGCCTGAAAAGTCACACCACCATTTTTTACTATTTATCAAAATCTGTACATTATAAATTTTTTTTTAGGATTTTTAAAGTTTATTTATTTATTTTGAGAGAGAGAGTGCGAGCAGGGGAGGGGCAGAGAGAGAGGGAGAGAGGGAATCCCAAGCCCCAATGCGGGGCTCGAACTCGAACTGTGAGACCATGACCTGAGCCAAAAATCAAGAGTCTGATGCTCAACTGACTGAGCCACCCATGTGCCCCATACATGATAAATTTTCTATTTTAAACAATGATTTGTGTGCGCCTAGTCTTAAAAAGAACTTACATTATTAGTTGATTTAACAAATTTTATTCACACAGTATGTGCTGTGTGTAAAATGCTCAATGAGGTAACTTGGGCTTGTCTGCCCTAAAGCTTGTGACCTGCAGGTTGGAGGTGAGGAGGCGATAGTGTTGGGTGGGGGTGAGTAAATGACATGAATAAGTAATCAGGCAATATTTACATGTATTATAATACATGGTGTTAAGAGCCTCAGTAGGGTAAGCTTGGGGTTCCCTGGGGACATATGGGGGGAGCACATAATGCTCAATGGGGGAGTCATGGAGAAGTTTTTAAGAAGGAAGTTTTATCTAAGTCAAGATGTAAAGAAGGAAAAGCATATTGACTTATGATATTACCTATAGAGTAGAAGTCTAGAAAAAAAATCAAGGTTCTTTTTACAAAATAACATTTAAAAATTTTAAATTTGGGGGTGCCCAGGTGGCTCAGTCGGTTCAGTATCCAACTTTGGCTCAGGTCACAATCTCAAAGTTCATGAGTTCAAGCCCTGCCTTGGGCTCTGGGCTGACAGCTTGAAGCCTGGAGCCTGTTTCAGATTCTGTGTGTCCCTGTCTCTCTGCCCCTCCCCTGCTCATGCTCTGTCTCCCTCTTTCTTTCAAAAATGAATAAACATTAAAAAAATTTTTTTAATTTTATATTTTATTTGCTCTGTGTTCTGGTAAGATGCAGATATACTGTCCCTTATAAAAGCTTAGGGATCTTTAAGCGTGTGATTTCATCACTCATACATCCGTCAAATGCTTCTGAATTCCATGCCCCCTTCCTATCTAAGGCAAAATGGCGCCAACTTATTTTACCTGACAAAAAATTAATTTTAAGATTTTCCATGATCTGCATACCCAGCATGGGAATGTGTCTTGCATGAGAACAACATTGTCAAGTGTCTCACAATGAGAAAAGAAGACTGAGATTTGTTTATTCTATACTGACTATTCATTGAGGACTTACTATATACCAGAGTGTTCTACAGGCTGGGGATATGGCAGTGACCACAGCAACACCTCCGCCCTCAGAGTGCTTACATTCTAGTGGGGGGAAATAGGTAAAAATAAGTTCATGTACAGATGTCAGGTAGGGATGCGTATCATTAAAAAAAGGCAGATGGAGTGATGAGATGGGAAGGGGCTATTTTAGCTAAGGTAATTGGAGAAGGTCCTATAGGGAGGTGATAAGTTAGCATAAGCCTTGAGGAGGTGGAAGAGTGAGCCATACAGCTCCCTGGGAAAAGAGTGTTCTAGGTGGAGGGAACAGCAAGTGGAAAGGCCCTGAGGTAGGAGTGTGCTACAGTTAAAGCTGACTACCTGGAGGACAGGTGGAAAGTGATGTGGTGGTAGGAAAAATAACATTTGAACCTGGCTATTTCTTGGGAGGAGAGAGAAAGAAAGATTTGAGTAGTCTCTCAACTTTCCAATCTCTCTTAAGGAGCTTCAAAATTATGTTCTAAAGAAAGTAATAGTTCTGTCTAGAATCTAGATCATTGGTTCATATGCCTTAGAATATTTTTATTTCTATTTCTGATATCTTATAGACCTAAAGTAGTCATCTTCTGCCCAAAGTCGCACAGAGAGTGAGTGACAGAGCAGAGGTTTGAACACAGGCTGCTGGCTCTGACTCCTGTGTTCTTACCAGGATGTTCACAGACCCTATGATAAGATAAATGTGATCCCTCTCTTCTTGGAACTGGAGGAGGAAGCAGGCATTAAACAAGTAATCGCAAACATGATGCATCTTGCCAGCAAGACCTAATCTCATCTGGAGAAAGTGACATTTAGGCTGAGGACTGAGGGAATGATCTAGATGCAAGAGATGTTGGTCAGGTCTCTCCCCTGCAGCTGTGGGAGCAGGTCAAGGCAGGGCGTCTGTGTCTTAGCTTGGATTCCCCTGGCAGTACCTAGCATCTTGCCCCAAACAAAGTCTAGACAGAAGGTGGTTTTTGTTTTGTTTTGTTTTTTAACTCCATCGAAATAAAGATATTTAATTCCTTCCTTGTTGCTGACTGCTTCTGCTAGAAATCTCCTTTAGTCATCGTTTGTAAATCCCAGTCTTCACAGTGCCTTGTAAGGTCACAGAACCAAATTCTCCTTTCAGTTACCTGTAAGTGACACCCACTAATTTCAGTGGAAGCTACATGTATTTACTTGAGGAGAGAGTTTGGTCAACGGGATATTGCAGAGTAATTAATGACAGTTCCAGTCGCCGCAAATGCACATTTAGTATCTGTAATCATTGTTTAAGAAGATTACATGCCACATGAATTAGAGGCTGTAGAGCTGGAGCCACCTCCATGTTCCGATATCTGTCCCGTCCTCATCCTGTTCTCCAGGTACTTTACTTCTCAGATTAACACCGTGTTGTTACTTTTTTTTTTTACACCTGGTTTTCCAAGATTAAAAACAAAAACTACAGTTTAAAGCCTTTTTAAAAAGTATATGGAAGTCCGTTCTGAATTAAATTTGGGTGGAGGGAGGGGACCCTGCCAAATATTGCTCCCTGAGGATCTTTCCAAATTAGGACTGTCAGTCCAGGATGGTCTAGCTGGGGTCTGTCTGCTGCTGACTGCAGGGATCCATTCTGGCTTTGTTGGTCTGTTCTCTGTTTTCTTAGCACCATGCTCAGGAAGGAAATGTTGTTGTTGTGTCCTGCTTAGGCTGTGGTTTTGGATCTATGAATCATCTGGGTACTTCTCTGCATGTTAAAAAGTGTCTCAAAGAAAGAATAAATTTATATATGTTTAGTGGCTGGAAGCTGCAGGTTATAGGCTCAACTATATAAAAAAAACTCTTTTAAAAAAATCTTTCCAGGAGCTCCTGGACGGCTCAGTTGGTTAAGTGTCCAACTCTTGATTTCAGCTCAGGTCACGATCTCAAAGTTGTGAGATCGAGCCCTGCCTCAGGCTTAGCGCCAGGCATGGAGCCTGCTTAAGATTTTCTCTCTCTCTCTCTCTCTCTCTCTCTCTCTCTCTCTCCCTTTCTCTCTCTCTCTCTTTCTCTCTGTCTACCACTTGTGCTCTCTCTCTCTAAAACAAATAAATAAACAAACAAAAACCAGATCATAGACCTAAATCTAAGAGCTAACACCATATACTTTCTAGAAGAAAATGTAGGAGAAAATCTCTGTGACCTTGGATTAGGTACAGTTTCTTATGTAGACTGCAAAGAGCTTGAACCATAAAGAAAAATTAGTAAATTGGACTTCAAAAAGACTAAAAACATTATCTTGTCAAAACATATAAGGAAATGACAAGGAAAGGCATTAATTAAAAGAAAATACCTGTAAGGTGTATATTTGAAAAAGAACTTGTATCTGGATAACATAAAGTTCTCTTACAACTCAATAATAGCAAAACAATCCAATAGTAAAATGGGGAAAATATTTGAATATTTGAGTAAATATATGGGTGGTCAAAAAACACACAAAAAGACTCTCAACATCATTGGTAATTAGAGCACTGCAACTTAAAACCACAATGAGATACCACTACACCCCTACTAGAATAGCAAAGGTTCAAAAGACTGACAATAACAAGTGCTGGTGAGGATATGGAGCAACTGGAAATCTTATACATAGCTGGTGGGAATGCACAATGATAGAGCCATTTTGAAAAATGAAGTTTCTTAAAATGTTAAAATACACTTACCATATGACCCAGCAATTCCACTCTAGATATTTACCTCAGAAAAATAAAAACATAGGTCCATGGAAAGACTTACACAGGAATGTTCATAGGATTATTATTTCATAATAGTCCCAAGCTGGAAACAATCCAAATACCGATTTAAAAAGAAAAACAGGGGCACCTGGGTGGCTCATTCAGTTAAGCATCTGACTTGGGCTCGTGTCATAATCTGGTGGTTCGAGAGTTCAAGCCCTGCATCAGGCTCTGTGCTGATGGCTCAGAGCCTGGAGCCTGCTTCAGATTCTATGTCTCCCTCTCTCTCTGCCCCTCCCCTCCTCACGCTCTCTCTCTCTCTCTCTCTCTCTCCCTCAAGGATAAATAAACATTAAAAAAAGAAAGAAAGCAAGCAAGCAAGCAAGAGAGAAAGAGAGAGAGAAAGAGAGAAAGAAAGAAAGAAAGAAAGAAAGAAAGAAAGAAAGAAAGAAAGAAAGAAAGAGAGAGAGAGAGAGAGAAAGAAAGAAAGAAAGAGAAAGAAAGAAAAAGAAAAACAAAGAAAAAAGAAAATGGTCATATACAATGGAATACTGACAACTGTAAGGAACCAAGTACTGATACAATAACATGGATGAATCTCAAAAGCATCATTCTAAATGAAAGAAGCCAAAAACAAAATATCACATATACTGTGCTATATGATTCTATTTACATGCAATTCTAGAAAAAGCAAAACTATAGTAACAACAAGCACACCAGTGGTTTCTTGGGGCCAGGGGTAGAGAGGGGAATTGAGTGCAGAGGGGCACAAAGAAAATTTGGGGGTCATGGAAGTATTCTAAAACGTAACTGTGGTGGTTGCATGGCTATACATTTACTAAAATTCATTTACAGTTAAAATTGGTGAAATTTAGTATACATAAATTATATCTAAAGCTGTAAAAACAGTTAATTCAGAACAAATGCTCAGAGCTTATAAAAAGCAGCACATTTTATAAGGCAATATTTTGGCAGTTACGGAGGACAAGGGAGAAGCTGGTAAGCAAAAGGAGAATTTTTGAGGTTCACCCAGGAAAAACTTGTATTTGTAATGGCACCCCAGCAATCCTAGGCAATATAGCGCACAACTTGGGACACTGTCTGGAAGCACAGGCAGAAATGTCAGGCACCAGAAATAGGTTTCTTATCATCCTCACAGCAATCTCTGTCAGAGTCTACAGGCTGTGGCTTCTCTGCTTTATCTAGCTAGACAGGCCCTTAAGGGTTTCTCCTCAGCCACTCCCGGAGGCCTGCAGGGGAGAGGTTGGCAAGTGTGGGGCAGCCCAGCCTTCCTGATCTGGGTTTGACTCACTGACACAAAACGTGTCCTCTCAACTGTGGAATTACTGTCGCTCTCCTGCCACTCTTAGTGTCTCTGTGTATACTGCTTTAGTTTTTACATTAAAAAAATTTTTAATGCTTATTTTTGAGAGAGAGAGAGAGACAGAGTGCAAGTTGGGGAGGGGCAGAGAGAGAGGGAGACCCAGAATCTGAAGCGGATAGCCCAGAGCCTGACGCGGGGCTCGAACTCACGAACTGTGAGATCATGACCTGAGCCAAAGTCGGACACTTAACCGACTGAGCCACCCAGGCGCCCCAGTTTTCACATTTTAAAATGTGGCTCTGGCTACACTTCAAGTCCTCAACAGTCACATGCAGCTAGTGGCTGCCATATCAGCACAGAAGAGGGTCAAACGTTCTGAGGAACAGTTTAGGAAATGCTGATGTAGCTACGCTCCCTCAGCACAGATAAAACTGCAAAGGCCTGAGGGTCTGAGGTGACTTTCTCGAGTTACAGACCCTATCAGTGTCAAAGGTGAGACCAGCACACAGGTTTCCTGACCCTCATGGGATAGTTCTTTTACTACACCGTGACTCAACAACAAATCTTTTCCTTTGTAAAAGGGAGAAATCCAAGTTCCTTGCTTTGCCCGTCAGGAGAACTCTCTTGTGTTCCCTCCCAATTGAACTAGAATGGATCTTTGTCTAGGGACAGAGAAGGCCTGCATTTACAGTGACTATCCATAACCTTTCCTTCTACTGTGTGCTTCTTGGGATCTCTGCACTGTCCTTTCTTTCTAGGATTTGCACAATATCCCTTCTTATTCACATCAGGGGCTCTTTCAGGCCATTGTGTACTAGGCTCCCTTATTGTGGGATCATTGTGATGGCCCCTGGCCACTGGGGCCCTGGATTGATGAGGATGAAAGGAATCTTCCATTCATCATCCAGTTAACAAATAGTTACTGAACACCTACTATGTGCCAATAGTGCCTACTGTGTGCTGGGGGTACACCAAGGAACAAACCAAGTCCTTGGCCACTGGAGTTTAGATTCTAGTGGCAGGAGATGGACAAAACACAGAGATGTAAATATATAGCACATCAAATGGGAATAAGTATTACTGAGAGAAGATAAAATGAAATAAGGGGGAAGGGTTGCAAGCAATGCAGGTAGGTTGGGGAGTGAAGGATTCTTTTATTCTCTAAGTGTGCTACTTATTGATGGAAAGGGGGAATTGAGTTAAGGGAGATAACCTTCTTAGCCTATAGTATTAACATGGTTTAAATGCCTTTAACACCTTTGTGAACGCGGAGATCCTCTTAAGCACATGCTGTTCACCAGGGACTATGCTGAGCGCATGGTGTGAGTGTAGCAATTTAATGAGAAACCTGGGGTCTTTCCTACCTTAGTATTCATTTTCCAAATCTCTGTAGTTAAAAGATGTCAGGCGGGCAAAAATTGTTGTAATGAGCTGCCATTTATTAAAATCAGCCTCCATTCAACTATCCCTTCCTGTTTTACTCTGCGATACATCTGGCCATGGGTCAGTCCCCTTTGTCGCTCGTAACTGCATTGATAGTTAGAGATTTACAATGAAACCGTACAATGAAACTATAAAGCAGATGAATCACAAAAGGAAAAAACACAATTTGGTAAATATTTAGAATTTCGTGGAGTTGAGGAAAGTGATACAGGAGATACTAGAATTACTTGCAAAGCCATTGGCAAATGTAGATTTGGCATAATGTAACCTGCTGATGGTTGAAGAAAACAATGACCGGAAGACGACAAGTACTTCCGAAGGAATCATTCCACATCAAGGGAGCAGGAGAGGCCATTGCAAACCGATTACACCCAGAATATTTTTACAAAGTGTATATCCTGATAATGTTCCTTTGAGGTCAAATATGAAATAAACAATATTGTGTGGTGCCTTCATACAGTTTTGTTCGAAAACATTTAACAAAAACCTCCTAAGTAACTTATTTGCAAGGTTTTTGTTTTTCCTGAAACTAACTATACAGTTAAAACTTTGGAGTTCATTAAATGTAAGACAGTTTTATAACTTATATAGTTTTTAGTTCATTTTCCAAGAAAATGCTCCAAAACACCTATTTTTTCCATGACATTTTGGTGTATTCATTTTAAGTGACCTTTTCTAGATGTCAGTTACACTTGAATGACAAGAAATACCCTGTAGATGCTATTAGTATCTATACCTTTCAGGTGGAGAAACTGAGATATGAAGAATTTAAGTAATTTGCTCAAGGTCACGTAGCTAGTAAAAGAGGCTACAAGAAACCTAACCAAACTGAATCCAGACCACCTCTCCACTACCCAATACTGCCTCCTAGAGGGGTCACATTGGTTTAGCTTAGTCTTGACAAAAAACAAAACAAAAGAAACTAAAAGCCTTGCATAAAAAGATGTTTAGTACCCATTTCTTGTGGACCTCACAGGTAGGAATGATTCTACATGAAATATTTTGGCTCAAGGTGGTTTTGAGCTCAATGAGCACATTGTTTATTGTCTCGCCATTATAGTTTATACAGTCTAAAATGTTTGAAGTCTGAACCACCTAACTGCCAGTTAAAGCTTATTATCTTTGTGTTCGCTTAACCTCTGCAGGACATATCAGGGAAGCTAAACATATCTGTTATAAGTGTTGGGTATCTAATTGCCTTACCTTATAGCTCAGCCAAAAGGCAGACCTAAATAAAGAAAACCTCCCACCTCACAATAACATACTGTCTTCGTACATCTCTCAAGCAGAGGAAAGATAATGGCCATGTATGATTTTAGTCAAGACTGCTGATTTGCAGTCTCTTCAGGAAATTGTAGTGTTTCCCAGGACAATATTCCTAGTCAAAATAAATTAAACCTGAAGCCAAAGTGATGACCACAGTCAAAGTTAATGACACTGTGTGCTTGGCTGGAAACAACCGGAGGAAGACTAAGTTATCATTGGAGACAGTCCACCCTATAATCCCTCTTTATTCTCTGATCCTTGTTACCAGTGGGGTTCGAAGAAAATAAAGTTTTCTCTTTAGGTACTTTGTAGGTAGGGTGGAAAACCCTTTGCTATGATGAAATGGAGTCTAGGATAGAAGGAGATATGTTTTAGAGAAGGACCCAGCGGTTTATTCACTAGTTTCCACTTTTGAAAGACTGTAAGGCAATCCTATAATATCTTTCTGGATACAGAAGGTGGATAGTGTGCTGCTGTCTGGTAACCATGGCCACACCAGCTTGACAGATGAAACAGAGAGAAAGTAAGGCTCATCTTTATTAGATGGGAAACTGCCAACATTAGTAGATCACTAGCAATCCTACTCCTGGGTTTACACCACAAGTATTCTAAGCAGGAACTTGAGGAAATATTTGTACACCCAAGTTTACAGCAGCACTGTCTGCAATGCTGAAACATGGGGACAGTGGAAGTGTATGCTGACAGATGAGTGGATAAGTAAAGTATGGCATATACATAGACTAGAGTACTATTCAGTCTTAAAAAGGAAGGAAATTCCGACTCAGGCAACAACATGGATGAAACTTGAGGGCACTGTGCTAAGGAAATGGCCAGTCACAAAAGGACACATTGTGCATGGTTCCACTCATGTGACGTAGAGTAGTCGAATTCATAGAGACAGAAAGTAGCGCTGGGGTTGCCCGGAGCTGGCGGGGAGAGGGAGTGGGCAGTTAGTGTTTGATTGGCTTGGGGTTTCAGTTCTGGAGGATGAAGAAAGGTTCTGGAATTGGAGGATGTGGTGATAGCAGAAAAATGTAAATTGCACTTAAAAAATGTAAGTGTACTGAATGCCACTGAATTATATGCTTAAAATTGTTAAAATGGTAAGTTTTATGCTATTAAAATGTATATATACATAGAGAGAGAGAATGGTGAGGGCGGTGAAGGGGATGAGGAGTGAAGAAACACAGCTCTAAGATTTTCCATATTGTGGCACGAATATTATTTAAAAGTAAATTGTCACTGGGGTGCCTGGGTGGCTCAGTCGGTTAAGTGACTGACTCTTGATTTCTGCTCAGGGCATGATCCCAGAGCCATGGGATCAAGCCCTGTGTCAGGCTCTGCCCTGAACATGGCACCTGCTTAAGCATCTCTCTCTCTCTCGCTCTCTCTCTCTCTGCCCCTCTCCCCTCTTGAGCCCTCTCTCTCTCTAAAAAAATTTTTAATTAAAAAAAAGAAAGAAAGAAAAAGTAAACTATCACTTAAAAGTAAAGAGAAGATCTGCCAGGTGATAATGTACTATGTTACTGAGTGCTTCCTAATTGCCAAGGATTACATTAAGGGCTTTATGCACAATAACTCATTTATTCTTTACAATGACCCCAAGGGGGTGGGTAATGCTATTTTACCCTTGTCTAATTTAGCAAAATGAACCATCTACCTAAGCTGTGGAGCTGGCAAGTACCAACAGTACTAGAGTTTGAAACCAGGATGCCTGACGAGCACAGTGTTCCTCAAACATCAGTGTGCATCTGAATTACCTGGGGAGCTTTCTGAACCCCAGATTGCAGGGCTCTGTCAGAGTTTCTGATTCACTAGGTCTGGGGTAGGGCCCAGGGATTTGTGTTTCTAACAAGTTCCCAGATGATGCTCATGTGGCCGTTGGGCACCACACTTTGAGTAGCCCGTGGAGTAGCCCGTGACTTGCTTTGTCCAAGAGGAGCCTGGGGGAATGGCACAAGGTAAACAGATGCACTGAAAGGAGCTACAGCAGGTGTGTGAGGGTGGGGGGTGGGAGATGAGCAGAGTTCACTAACTTTCTCAGCTGTGCTGCCCTCTTTGCCATAACACAGGGGCAGCTTCCAATCTGTACAGCAAGGAATGAGTTTGGAGTAGAATGGACAAAGACTGATAGAATTATACACTCTCATCAGTCTTTTTTTCCTAGTCTATCCAAATATTCAACCTCCTTCCAGCTCCAGGTGAAATCCCATCGAAGGCTGATCTCTTGGTTCTCACACCTGAGATTGTTTTTAGACTCCATGTTACACAGATTAGAAATTATTAACCTCTAATTGACTTATGTGCTTTTGCCCTTCTTCAGTTAGTTTAAAAGATTTCTGAGGTCAAGGATAGTGGCTTGTATTCATCTGGGACTTCCAATGTGGCTAGAAGAGTCTTAGTCAGTCTAGCTGTATAATCGATGAATATTCAGGAAAAAAATAGTCAATGAGTTAAGGATTACCATTACATCAATATTAGTAAAAATACGAGTAAACATATAATGAAAATACTGCAGAGTACTTAATGTTGGTTAGATGCTGGCAGTTCTGTAGCTAGTTCAAACGATGACCTTGGAGGGAAACAGAGGAGCCTCTGGCTCAAGACACCACACCGACATCCATACAAATCTAAGAAGCCTGCAAGAAAATGCAGCCTGGAGTTTTGCGACAAACATCTTACACAACTCGTAAGAGGTGGCCCTGTGTTTTGGATGGCTCACACAGGCTCACTGTCCCCTTCCAAGGCAGGTGATGGTCACCATAAATATCAATACTAACAGTTCTCCCACTGTATCTGGTGCATAGTTCTATAACCATACTTACACAATATCCTATAATTTTCTAATCCCTGCTCTTTCTCCCACATTAGATTTTTTAGTGAGTGCCCTGAAGGTAAGCAGTATGTTTTATCTTTGCATCCCTAGGGTCTAGGGAAGTATACTGCCTGTAGTAGGCCCTCAAAACAAATGTTTGTTGAATGAAGTAATAAGTCTTCACTATGAGACAAAATCGTCGGTATCACGTTGTTTGAAGCTCCAGATATGATGGTATACAATAAAATTCTTTGAAGTTTACTTTGAAATGCCTTGGAGAAATAGCAAGACAATAGGCATGTTCAAGGGAGAGAAGGTTAATGGTGCCATCCAAATTTTCGTAGTTCACCTTTGCTGAGTCCTACAATGATATTTCTTAGCAGTCCCACCAGGGATCGAGGATGGCAGATGGATAGTTTCATCCTCCTCTTACACGTGAGAAAATTGCTCTTGTCCCAATTATATAAATTTCACATTTTGGGGGGTATTATTTTTCCTTGGTGATTTTGTCAGATCAGGACACCTTGTTTCCACAAACGATTGTGGAGTTCATGCTGAAGGCTGTTATGGGGATATTCTATCTGAGAAATTATTACGGAAATGTAACAAAACTCATAAGTGCCTTATTCTCTTGAACATACTTCTTCATTTGACCTCCTAAAAATACCTACTTATCACTTGGCCTTTGTGTTAGTCATCAGCACTGTTCACCAGATATTGTCGGTGTCCTGCCCTCCCTTACCGACATAGGCAAGGTTGTATTTCCTTGTCCCCCCTGAAGTTAAGTGGGCTGTGTGACTTGCTCTGGCCAGTGAAGTATGAGTGGGGGGATATGTGTCACTTCCCGCAGAAGATTTATAGCCCGCGTGCCATTTTCTACTTTATCCTCCCCCATGCACCGGTGGTGGGTCAAACCAAAGCCTCCATTAGCCGAAGGTCCCTGAGTAATTTCTATGAGTCATATATTCACATTCATTATTAATGAGAAGTCAAAATGATCAAAGGAAATGTTTCTTTGAAGTGCCTTAGTGAAATAACTGGCTAGACATGTGTATTTCAATTTCCCCCCTTTTCTTTGAAGACGTTTCTTCACAGTGCGTTATGATCTGCGTGAGCAAGGGTGGCTTCAAAGGCCTATTCCAGGTCCGCCGTCCTTCTCAGTGTAAACACAAGTCTACTATGCCTTTGATTAGTGCCCTTCACACCCATCCATCCCTGTCATTGTTGGGGACCCTAGACACACAGAATTATAAGCTTTGCTCAGAGAAAGGCATTTATTCCTCAATCCAAAGAGTTATCTGAAAGTTTTGTCTGCTTCCTAGTCCTTCCTAGCTAAGTCACCCTACATCTTTTGCCTCTCTTCTGTTCTTTTTTGTTTGTTTGTTTGTGTGTTTTATTTTTAGTTTATTTATTTTGAGAGAGAAAGAGAGGGAGGGAGAGAGTGAGCGAGGGAGGGGCAGAGAGAGAGAGAGGGTGAGAGAGAATCCCAAGCAGGGAAACCAAGAGTCGGATGCTTAACCTACTGAGCCACCCAGACACCCCTCTTCTGTTCTTGATTATTCCACATTGACTCCCATTAGCACAGACATCCATTGCTGTCCTTTCTTTGCTCATATCCAGAGCTGGGCTGCGACAGATACCCTAAAGTACAGGTGACTGGCTAACAATTGGTCTTTGTGACTACTGATCATGCTTCCTCTCCTTGGGCTTGAAGCCAGGGATGACCTTGGACAAAGTTACTAAGTAAGTTAACTTTGTTCTCAGGCCCACACATCTCTCTTCACTCTTGGGTGACAGCACTGCATTAGACTTCTAGGGATTTAATCTCACACTACACTAACTAGCTGTGTGACCTTGAGCAGATGGCCTAAAAACTCTAAACATCAGTGTCCTGATGACATAAGTGCTGGTACCAGTCTCTTTCTCAAGAGGTGATTGTAAGGTTAAATAGCATAACACATACCTGGCACATGGTAATCTCTTGATAGATTTTAACTTTATTAGTATTAGTGTTGGTGTTGGTATTTGTGAGTATTAGTATGAGTATGAGCATGGGTAAGGTGTAAATGACTGACAAGTCTTGACTGCACACCTGTTGGGCTGTTGGCTGCACACCTGTTGGGCTGTGAGAAACCTGGTGTGTAGGAGGCTGGTGCACACCTCAACATGCTCTGTTTTCTCTATTCACTGATGTATGCAGTGCGACTCTTGTGAAATGGTAAATAGTTCATTTCTTTGTGAAAACAAAGTTTTAAAAAGGATATCAGCGGGTGCCCGTGATGCAGATAAAAGTAATGAGCTCTGAGAAAGTGATGGTTCTTAGCTAGAAAATGATCAGTCAAGTGGGATAAATGGAAAGTGGAACTTTAAGCCGGGTGGTGCCCAAGACTGGTGAAGTGAGTGAGTCCCCCATTCATGTTCCATGGAAAACATGGTTTGTGAAACTGTTTGAGAAAGTACTCCAGCTAGCATGAAAATTGCTGATCAGATGAAACATGAAATTGCAGCGGAACTTGGAAACACAAAAGGGGTGTGAGACCATATTCCAGAAGTGCAAGTCTGGGTGAATCTGCAATGTAGAGGAAGTGAGGGGCCAGTTTGAACATCCTATATTTGTAGACCGAGAGACTGATGTAAGGCATCAGGTATATTCCTGTCCAAAGTCAAGAGTCAGCTTTAGTTTGTTGGCTTGCCTCTGCATTGGCTGATGGGCCAAGGGTTTGGTACTCACTGCTACCCCTCCCCCAAACTAGCCCCGTGCCTGGCATGTGGTAGGTATTGAGTAAGTGCTCAGTGAGTGAGTAATTAAGTAAACCCATCTTGGGAGCCAGGTTGCGAGGACTAAGTGGGACTAGCAGCTGGGAAGCTTGTGATAGAACGGTAGACTATGACCAGAGTTTCTGCCCAGGGACAGTGTGGATGGAGGCATCTGGAGTGAGTCCAGCCCCTACTGAGGCATTTCAGTTGTGAAGTTTGGAGGTCTGCAGGGACCTCGTGTCCAGCTCTGCAAAACTTTACTCGTTCCACTGATGAAGATGCAGGAGAAGGGGTAAGGACAACAGGCACAGCCACCCAGGAGGTTAGGGGACACCTACAGCTTTGTGGGAAGCCTGAAAGCCAGCTGGTGCCAAATCTTTTCAAGCCTCAGAAGGACGCCCCCACTTGGAGGATTAAGTTCTCCGTGTTTAGAGCATGTTGTGAAAACTCTACCTTGTTTAAGGTACCCGAGGCTCTTACCTGGATACAGTAGTGAGCATTTTCTGAGCCCTTCTCTTGTGCTAAGTGTTTTATCTACTTTGTCTAACTTAATTCTCAGAATAACCCAAAGGCAGGTACCACTATTCCCATTTTTAAAGATGGGAACTGAGGCTTTCGAGGGTTTGCCAACTACTAAGCCATAGATCAGGGGTTCGAATCCATGGCTGTATGGTGGCAAAGTCTCACGCCATCAACCACCAAGAAAATTTCCTAAGTTCATTTTGTTTTTAGGTGAGGATGCGTGAGTATATGTGTGTAAGTATAAAATATCTTTCCTCATTCCTTGGTTCCCCTACACATGTTGCTTCCATTACTCCCTAGCCACACCCTTACATTTCTGAGGCTGGGGGACACAGACTGAGACAGACAAGCTTTAAGGTGGCCCCCATGAACTCTGCCTCGTGGGGTTCACACCCTCGTATAATCCCTTCCCCTTGAGTGTAGGCAGGACCTGTGACGTGCAGCTAACCGATGGAATATGGCAAAGACCACAGAGTGTCACTCCGTGATTATGTTAGGTTATGTAAGATACCATCTTGCCAGTAGACTCACACTAGAGTCTCTATATTCGTTGCTAACTTTGAAGAAGCAATTTACCACAGTTACTACAGTGGCAAGGGAGTAAACTCAACAGCTTGAGGGAGTTTGGAGACAGATCTTTCTGCATTCAAGCCTCTGATGAGACCCCAGCTCTGGCCAACACCTTGACAGCAACTTTGTGAGACCCTAACCCATAGGAACTATGAGATAATATGCATTGTTGTAAGTCACAAAGCTTGTGGTCATTTGATACACATCATAGAAAACTAATACAGAAATCATTGCTTGGAGAAAACAAAACCAAACCCTGCTATTGGATGATTAGACAGACATGTACATAGGGTCCAGAGGATGGTGCAAAGCCATTTTCAGGCTTTTTCCATTGGTGGAAATTAGTTCATAAGAACCTCCTCCTCAGTGAGTAATGGGGCAGCAGGGGTAGGAATGGGGTACAACTTCCTGTTCTGCCTCCCCCTGTTCTCCAGCTGGCCCTCTGCCTCTCAGTGGTCTCTGGAGTCCTAGCTCCCAAGCCCTCAGTGAAGATGGGCTGTGGAGGGAGGGCTCCCCTTGAGCCACTCTGCCCGCTGGAGGGCCGAAAAGGAAAATGGCTCACCTGGTATGGTCTCAGGGTAAAGCTTCTACAAGATAATCATCTTCCTTTTACAGATATTCGTCACTTGTATTGTGTATTTCTCTGCATTGCTCTGCCAGAAGATTCTCTTTCTTCCCTCCATGTTACCAAAGACCCCTTTCTATTATGTTAATTGATATAAAACAGTTGTTAATTCCCTCACCCCCAGGAACGAGGGGAAAGAAGAAAATTATTCCAGACCTCAGCTGTTGTCAGAAAAGAAGGCTTTCTATTACTAAGTGTAGGGAAACTACAGGTTAAAGGCTAAATTCCTTTGGCTATAATATAATAAAGCTTTTTTTATATAGGGAAGGATCAAAGACAGCCTGTGCTTAAACCAACTGCATGTGCAAATACAATCCCTGTTCCTCTTGCTGTGACATGTTTGTGCTGGCTGAAGCCTGAAGCATTCTAAGACTGAAGGGCACAGGGGTTTGGGCGGAGAGCTGATCCTGAGCAGAGAGGGCGGGTGACCTATTGACTGCAAACAAATCCCCTCCCCGCAAGCAAAACAATTGTGCCACCGTCTTTCGTCATCGCGCTCAGTTGAGGGGTGCTGACAGAGTGTGTGTTTAGCCTGCTTTGTTGCAAGGAGGAAAGGGAGGGTTGCTCCATCCTGGATAAGGAGGCCAAGGTGGCATTCCTGTATTTTTGTTGGATCCCTTTGCACGAACAACCTCACCTGTCAAAACATGATGGAAAATGGAAACGGAACAAAGGAGGAAGAGGCAGGAACCAGTGAGAAGATGGGCTGATCCAACCAGGGCCTTAAAACACAATCTGTGAAATACCTGATTGTTCATTTTATAGCTGTAGAACTTACTGTTTTTGGCTAAATTGTGTTTGTGTCTGTGTATGTGTTCATATATTGATCTTCTATGACTAACTGTAGGATCATCATGTCTAGGCCAATGAATATTCTAAAATACTGTCGTGCATGTAAATGTAATCATAAGTAATTTCTAGACAACGAGAATCAAACATATTAACTTGCTTTGTACAGCGTCTTTCACCACCTAACTATGGCTGGTAATTTCCAGCTTCGTAAGATATAATTTTACAAAGTGCTTTCACAGAGTTGACTCACTGAGTGGCCTGAACACTTGCTCACCCTCTTCTCTCAGGACCACCCCCCCCCCCACCAAACTGCCTCCCTTGACTTCCAGACCTTGTTCAACAACTGTGTCCCCCCAAATTTTATGACACTCAAGTCACTGCAATCGGACACAAAGCCTGCTCCCCGCTGCCAGCACCTCTGGGACTCTGAAGCTGCCCCCTGCCCCTCACTTGGTGATCAGCTAATGCAATATTTTCTGTAACCTTAACAGAAACCCAGAGATCTCCAGAGGATATTTCTTTCCCCACAGCTTCTTGAAGGGTAGGATGTTTTTTTGTTTTGCTTTTTCTTTTTTAATGTTTATTTATTTACTTTGAGAGAGGGAAAGAGAGCATACATGAGCAGAGCAGGGACAGAGAAAAAGGGAGAGAGAGAATCCCAAGCAGGCTCAGTACTGTCAGCACAGAGCCCAATGCAGGACTTGATCCCACAAACTGTGAGATCATGACCTGAGCCGAAATTAAGAGTCAGATGTTCAACCGACTGAGCCACCTGGGCACCCCTAAATTCTGCCTTTTAAAAAGAATGATCTACAAGCCTCCTCTCATCTTAATTTTCTTCCTTGTCTAGCTTAGAGTCCATATCCATTGATATCACTTCCTTGAAAACATTCTTGGCTCCATGGATATTGATAGTAAAAAATAAATGTTCACCTAAATCTCACATCTTATAAAAAAATTAATTCAAAATGGCTTATAGATTTAAATGTGAAACTATAAAACTTTCAAAAGATGACATAGGAGAAAGTCTTCAGGACATAGGTCTTGGTGATGTGTTCTTAGATATGACACCAAAAGTGCGATCCATAAAGAAAAAAACCTGAAAAGTGGGACTTCCTCACACTTTAAAAGTTTTGCTCTGCAAAAGACACTGTTATGAAAAGACAAGCAAAATACTGGAGAAATATTTGCAAATCACATATCGGACAAAGGACTAGTATCTACAATATATAAAGAAATCTCTAATCTCAAGAAAGAAAGTTATAACTGGAAAACTGCCAAAAAACATGCAGAGACTTCACCAGAGAGGATTTGTGGATGGCTAATAAGCACTTGAAAACATGTTCGGTGTCATTAGTCATTAAGGGAAATGCAACTTAAGACTATCACTGTATACATATTAGAACAGTTAGAACAGTTAAAATTAAAGAAGTGACAACCTACTGACATAAACAAATGGATGAATCAGTTAATAAATGGAGGGGAATAGACAAATCTTTCACACAGAATTCCAAATAATTTATATTTGGTACTCCACCCTCTGGGTGCATATGTCTTCATGTAAGTGTGGGCTACACAGGGTGACTTCTTCCAGAGAGCACAATATGGAAAGGGAGAGAAAAGAATAACTTTACAAAGGAGAAATCTAACAAACACAACTTCAGCCAGGTGATCAAGGTCAATATCAACAGTGATAAAGTTGTGTTGATAGTATGTATCCTTGATAGGATGTGATGAAAATAGCCCTATACTGCTCTGCTCTTCCTACCAAAACTCCACACCCCCAGGCTCAGGCATGAGAAAAACATCAAAAAACATCAAGAAATCAAGTAAATGTTGAATAGAGACTGGAAGGCAACATTTCTGTCCCTAAAGCCAGCACTTTTTCCACTGTGCTTAAAAATTTTTTTTAATTTAATTTTTTTCTACCCGATATTTATTTACTTTTTACGTTAAATATAATTTATTGTCAAGTTGGTTTCCATACAACACCCAGTGCTCATCCCAGCAGGTGCTCTCCTCAATGCCCATCACCCACTTTCCCCTCTCCCCCCACCCCCATCAACCCTCAGTTGCTTCTCAGCATTCAAGAGTCTCTTATGGTTTGCCTCCCTCCCTCTCTGTAACTTTTTTTTTCTTCTTCCCCTCCCCCATGGTTTTCTGTTAAGTTTCTCAGGATCCACATATCAGTAAAAACATATAGTATTGGTCTTTCTCTGCCTGGCTTATTTCACTTAGCATAATACCCTCCAGTTCCATCCACATTGCTGCAAATGGTCAGATTTCATTCTTTCTCATTGCCAACTAGTATTCCATTGTACATATAAACCACATCTTCTTTATCCATTCATCAGTTGATGGACATTTAGGCTCTTTCCATAGTTTGGCTATTGTTGAAAGTGCTGCTATAAACATTGGGGTACAAGTGCCCCTACGCATCAGCACTCCTGTATCCCTTGGGTAAATTCCTAGTGGTGCTATTGCTGGGTCATGGGGTAGATCTATTTTTAATTTTTTGAGGAACCTCCACACTGTTTTCCAGAGTGGGTAGTCTCTGAATCTGTCAATGTCACATGGTCTGAAACAGCCCAGGGGTCAGTGTGGTTGTAGATTGAGTTCACATCCATCAGAAAGCACCTTTGCATTTGCAAATTAAGCACAGTGGCATTCCCACCACCAGTTTCCATTGTGCTTAACCCCACCCACAGCAGGGGTTCCCAACACCTGGCAGGGACAAAGTTTATACTCCTTTGAACCTGGAGTCCTTAAAACCCAGATTGAAGAAATGTCCATCTTCCCTCCATCATGGCAGGGAGGGCCAAAATGGTTCTGTCCTAAAACGAGGAGCAGTGAGTGGAGAGCACCCTCAGCTTGCTTCCTTTGGGCCCCAGCCACTCAGCAGCTTTCCTGCCTGTCTACAGTGGGCAAAGTGGAAGAAAAAAGGGCTTGGGAACATGGGGGCTCTTGTTCCTTAGCATCAGGGTTTGCCTAGACTATTTCAAATTAATCACAACAGTATTCAGACTGATATTTTCACTAGTGCTCAATATAGAAGGGAATTTTTTGATAGTGACTGGTATAAAAATGAAACACCAAAACAAGCTGCATGATATAGCCTGTCCTCATAATACAATCGCACACAAATGTATCAAATACATACAGACAGTGCTACCTGATTAAAGGAAAACTTGCACCAGGGAAACACAACATACATGGTATTATAAAATAAAATTTAATGTTGTAAATGTTTCTGTATTTACAGAAAATCATAAATGTATCCTTTAAAATTATCTCTGGTTAACAAATAGTGTTTCTTGGGAAGAGCTCTCTTTTGTTCTGAAATTATGAACTTCCTATGCTTTTGGTGTTGAAATATCCTTTCCTTTCTGAAATGTTGGAAATGGTAACTTTTTGTTATTGTTGATGTTGGCAAAATGAACAATTTGGCAAGTCAACTGTTCGTTAGCTCTCTCCATTGCTTTGGGAGTTTAACTGTCCTAAAAAAACTTAAGTCTATGAACCACTAACCTAAGAATGCTATCATTCTGAAATTTAAGATGATGAAATAGACAAAATTAAGAGGAATTCTACGTAAATTAAGGACTCAGGGGCCTCTGGGTGGCTCAGTCCCTTAAGCATCTGACTTCAGCTCAGGTCATGATCTGATAGTTCATGAGTCCCACATTGGCCTCTCTCTCTCTCTCTCTCTCTCTCTCTCTCTCTCTCTCTGTCTCTCTCTGGCCTTCACTCACCTGCACCCTCTCCATCTCTCTCTCTCTCTCAAAAAAAAAAAAAAAGGACTCAACATTTGGCTGGTTTCATTAGTTTGTGTTTCACATAATCCATTGTGTAAAATTTCACTTCCTTCTACTGCAATAGTAGGTTAATTTATAAACACCAATGGTAGAAATGGGAATATAGTCTAGCTGCATAGTATCAAATATCACAATTCTTTAGAATACATATTTTTCATTGATTATTATAAAGGTTTTGTTGTTGTAGTTGTTTTCATTTGGGGTGTGTGTGTGTGTTTGCTCTGATATTTTTGCTTCTGTCAGATAAATCTTATGGATAGTAGAGATTGCAAATGGACTCTAGGATGATTGGAGTGATTTCTTATGTTTGTATCAAAGAAACTAAGTTGATGAAAAATATGAAAATGTGCCTCTGAGGTTAGACGTTTTTCTCCTTTACACTGATAATATATGCAATAGAGCCATTGCGTGAAAGTTGAAAATAATTTCCTCATGAATTTTGTATCCTACTTGGGACATTTTGAGCATGGGTGTCTTTTTGCTCTGCCCAGCTGCTCAAAGCCTTTCGAAGGATATAAAAATGAGGCACTGATTGAATTTTCCCTTCATTTCAGTCCATGCCCCAATTCAGATGCATCTCATTTTGCCTCATTAGAAAGCAGATCCCTGCGCTCCATTCCATCCCATCTCCATTTCAATGAGCTGTAGAAGGAAAGCACAATTTCCATGACACCTATAGTTTCAAAATGAGACCATTTGCTGAGGCTGAGTGTTTCACCCACAGCAGGTAGTTTTACATCAATCTGTGTTAATAGCGAAATTGGAAGGGGTAATTTGTGAATGTTTCCCTGCCCAGCCTGAAGACTGAAATGTGTGGTGTTGCACCCTATATTTTTTGAGAAGTCATTCCTCTTTGGATTACTTGGGTATTTCAAAAGTTACTTGTACTATAGTTTTTCCTGTTAATGTTTAGAAACAATTTGATTACGGCAACATATGAGATACAATATGCTACAGTTATCACAACTTAATTACAATTTGATTTTTCCCCCCACAAGTAAGGAGATAAAAATATGTCAGGTCTTACTTTGGGGTAGATCCTTTTATCAAGTAAACAGAAAGCAAATTCTCTATTGGTGTCAGCTACTTTCAAATACTGACGTATCTGGTGGAGATTTCTCTGTAGAAAATAATGACTTAGGAAATACAGAAATACTGGTGAGTTCAGAGAAGAGCAGAAAGGAAGCTGAGATCTCCATGATGATGAATACATGCAAATATTGCCTCAAGAACATTTGGAGAAGGAATATTGAGTTTGGAGATGGGAAATACGCTTGTAGAAAATCACTGTAAGACACCAACATTCCCAAACATTTTTTTTTTAATGTTTATTTATTTTTGAGAGAGAGGGACAGAGCGCCAGCAGGAGAGGGGCAGAGAGAGAAGGAGACACAGAATTTGAAGCAGGCTCCAGGGCCTGAACTGTCAGCACAGAGCCCGACATGGGGCTCAAAACCACGGGCCATGAAATCATGACTAGAGCTGAAGTCGGACACTTAACTGACTGAGCCACCCAAGCGCCCCCCAAACATGTTGATCTTAAACTATGTATATGTATCAAGTTCTTGCTAAAGAAGAGAAAAGGTTAATATTTTCTAGCAGGAAGGAACCTTTAGCAGATTCATAAATTATAGTTTTATTTGTTCTTCCACTTGAAGGATACACATTTGTTAACTTAAGTAAGATGTCCTGCCTTACCCAGTTTCAGTGTGGAAGAAATAATATTGACCAAGCCTCTGATCCTGCCTGACATGAAACTGATACACAGTGGAATCCTGCAATTTTTCAGCTGGAAAGTACCTTTGGATGAGATCTAAAGGCACTAAATAACTTGTGACCTTCACATCAGTCATCATTTACAAGAAGTAATGATAAACGTCATAGAGAGAGAAAGTTTAAGAAATTATACTGGGCAATAGCACAAGTAGGGTCCTAGTTAATGCACTTGAGAATTCTCTTTTCTACTATTTGCATGAAAGTCGAAGCTTTTCAAGTGGGCAACACTTTGAAAGTGACAGTCTGATTGCGGTGTTGGGCACACATGAGGAAGCGGAGGCTAAGAACACTAGACCATGTGAAGAGCTCAGAGCCACTTAATGATAAAGCGAAATTCAGCAGAGAGAAAGACCATAAGCTTTCTGCAAATGGGAAGTTAGAGCCCCCATTTGGGGAGGCAGTTTTCTGCCATAGACCAGGATAGCCTCAGAGGAGGGAGGGACACAATGAAGAACTCCAATACACCTGGGTGGGGAACCCAGATCAGACTGAATCATTCTTTGAAAGGCTCTTTTCTGTTTGTTGAACATCTCCTTGGTAAGAAAGAACTTAAATCAGAAGCTCCCAGAGTATGATTTGTAACTTGTAGTATATAAAGGAACTTAAATGGACTGCTTCGGCACCCAGAGATAGGTACCTGAGTGGTCAGGACCTCAGATCCTGGCTGCCAGCTGCCAGGCTTTGGTTGTAAGATGAGAGAGGAATCACCATGCAAATCTTTGGAAATTATGTCAAAGACTTTGTGTTGAATCCTAACAGCATTGGGAAATCATTTCAAACCCAGTATTTGAAACAGAAGGGTGTGTTCAAATTCATACATGACTTTGACTTCTACCTCTGCCCATTACTACTTGTGTGAATTTGGACAACTTATTTATCCTATCTGTGTCCTTTGTTCTTCATCTCTACAATGGCCCTCACCTTTTACTGCTGTTATGAGGATTAAATGAGATAATGCTTTAAAGTGTCCCAAACAATGCGTGGGACACAGCACGCACACAGTGGGTAGTAATGGTATTCAACTCTGCATTCTCCATATTATGACCCAATAGTCATGATACATCAGGAGGAACCAAGGACAAAGACCCAAGGGGAGCTAAAAGGTTGGTGATAGAGAAGAAAAAGTGGGAGAAGAGGAGGAATTGAAGAATTCTCTAGACCTATTCACAATTAGTGGTAAGTGGGAGATACAGATGGAGAGACAGTCTAGGTTTTGAAATTGGACTTCAGAGCCATATTACCTTTTTAACAGCTCTTTAAAATACTGAGTCATCCATGGGTTGCCCGGGTGGCCCAGTCGGTTGGGCGTCTGACTTCGGCTCAGGTCATGATCTCACTGTCTGTGGGTTTGAGCCCCGTATCGGGCTCTGTGCTGACAGCTCAGAGCCTGGATCCTGCTTCAGATTCTGTGTCTCCCTCTCTCTCTGCCCTTCCCCCACTCGAGCGCTGTCTCTGTCTCTCTCAAAAATAAATAAACATTAAAAATTTTTTTTTAAAAAATACTGAGTCATCCATTAACAGCATCCTTTGCTCTTCAGTGCTGATAATTCTGCAGCTCTGCTTCGAATTGGGCTCTCTTCTTGGAATATCCAGTGCCCAGTTATTTTCTAACCTGCAGGAAGAGTGATCATAACAAACTCACCACCAGGTCCTTCCAATCCAGCCTCTGCCCGTGGCTCCCATGTCATCTCACCCCTCCTGGCCTTGTACTCCATGCTCTCACTTGTACTTCAGCACCACTGAATGACCTGTAGCTTCTGTTTTTTATTTCTACACACTGAGTACATCTTCTAACCTGAACTTTTGCTCCTAAGTGTCATCTTCCCACCCATCTTGCCCATTCTGGCCCCACTGACCCCCACTGCCACTTCTGTCCACCAAGAAGCCTTCTCTGATGCCTCCTCTCCCCTCATAGCATGCCCCCATGTGTCACATTAGAGTTCTCAGTTCCTCCTTTTGGCTCTGAGCTCTTAGCATCCATTGTGTTCAGTGCCTGGCTTAGAGAAGGCTCTCATTATGAGTGAACCCTTTGCTCCACGCAAACCAGTTTACCCTCAGTCCTGGACTTATCATTTTCATGGATGTAAGTTTCCCTTCATTTTCAGAATTGTTTCAGCTCTTGTTCTGTGTATTATGTGCCTCTTGGTTGTCTGTTTATTTCACTATCTGTTAGGTCTTCTTCAAAAACCAAATATTTGGGAGACTTATAAGTCTCTTTATCCTGATAATTTTAATGTTCAATCCATGGAGGTGCTTGATAAATAGTTATCAGTGGTGAAGATGCCAATTTCTGTCTTCATTCTGGTTCCTGCCCTCCAAGCACAAAATCCCACTCATCTTTAAGGTCTTCTTCCATGGATTCCTGCAGTGTTTACTGCTTTTATTTCTCACTGGAACACTTAATCATTCACTTTTATTTACTTTTATTTAATTGTTCTATGTGTGTACATCTTCTATCTCATACAAATTGTTGTTGTTTGTTTTGTTTTGTTTTGCTTTGTTTTGGTAACAAAATTGGATCTCATCTGTTGTAACACTTCCCTCCCCTACTAGGTAAAATCTTCTTGTTAACCTCATCAGAATGAGGTAAGCAGGAAAAGAAATTTCATAAAAGCATGTGAATGCCTCATATGTACATGTTTCTGAGAATATGATGTGTAGGTTTGGTTGGTTTGGGAACAGTAAAGAGAAAGAGAAACCGTAAAGGATTTTTACAGAACTACACTTAAGGAGTAGTTGCTTAAATAATTTTTGTATTAATTACCTTAATGGAAATACTAAAAACACTTAAGAAAAGTGGAATGAAAAAGGTAAGAAAGAAAAAACATGAGCTTGGCTGGAGAAGGCTGGGACACATGGTGTCACCGCTGGGCTTTGGCATTAAACCATCTGGGTCCATTCTTGCTCCCCCATTCATGTGGGTCTTCAGCAAGTAATGTAAAAGGAAACTCAGTTCCTTTTCTTGTACAACAGGATGGAGTACCTACCACATAGAATTATTATAACAATTAAATGAGCTAAGGCATGCAGAACACGAATTCAAGGCCTGGGACATATTAGCTACTAAAGATGATGATAAGGATGCAAGCTAAGGATGAGGATGTGAGAGGCTGAAGGGTAGGATAACTTTGGTTGGTAATTAAGGAGGCAGGAGGCTTTTCCTGGGGCTTGAGAAAGGGCATGAATGAAACTGGAGGCAACGAAGAAAAAAGATGCACAAAAAAGTGAAAAGCTACCCATGAAAGAAGCAAGCACCTGAGGTGGGGTGAGGGGAAGTGAAAAATTAAGGGAAGGCAGATAATGATTGGAAAAGTTAAAGGCAAGGCTTATTAGAAAGGGGTATAAAGACAATAGGAAGATGTAATAAACTAGGGTACGGGAAAATAGCTGACATACCCTGAACCACATTGCCACTCGTTCATAAATATTGAGGGTGCTTTGTCCTTTGTCAAACAACACAGAAACCAGCTGATCCACAGTGAGGTAATCCAGCATGGGCAGCGAGTCACGTTGCTATGGAGACTATGGTTGGAGAGGCAGAGAGATGGAAGAGATCTGAAAGCTAATTTAATAAGTCACCTGACTCCATCCTCTTACTCCAAATCTGTGTTCAGTGTATATATAATAAATATTTCTAGCCCAGCAGTTCTCTTATGAACACCCAAAGAAATGCCATGTGGACAACCCCTCAAATTTTTCATATCCCAAACAAAGGGTATTATCATCTCTCCAAAAATCTGTGGTACCACTCCCTTCCTGCCTTGGTTAATGGTGCTAATTGTCCTAAACTCTAGACTATCTCTCCTTTGCTCTCACATTTTGGCATCCAATTAATTGTCTTTATCGTAACATATATTCATCTTTTTCTCTCACACATTTGTCCTGGAAGAGACCTCATTTTACAGAGGCTCAGAATGGTCAAGCGACTTAACCAAAGTCACACAGACAGTCAGTGGGCCAGTCATAGCAATAAGTGAAGCCTATGGGTCAATCATTTTTTTTTTTAATGCCTGATGTTTGATGTGCATAAAGATACCCGCACAACAAAACTGAGTTAGTAAGCCTCAGGGTCTCCAAGGGCAAGCTCATGCCTCTAGTTTGTACCTCTCAGCAAATAGCTGGCAGATGTAGCATCCATCCTAAACCCTTTTCTAAACTTAATTTCACATGTCCTGCTGGACATCTTGAACTGAATGTGCCAATGCTTAAAACTCAGTATGCCTGTATGGAAATTTTTCATTTTCCTCCTCCTCACTCAGAAAGGCAGAGGGTAGTGATGAATTAGGATCTTGACTTTAATCTCACCTCTGCCGTTTATGAAGTTAACCCCCTGAAGCCTCAGTCTCCTTAGTTGTAAAATGGGAATGACAATAGTACTAATTTAATGGAACTATTGGGAGAAGAGACGTAATAATCATATTTGACACTTAGCATAGTACCCCTCATGCAGCAATCAGTCAACGATATTGCTAAAATCTCCCAATGAGAGAGCTCGACATAATCTTCAACTCTTCTTTCTTGTTCCCCAAATCCAGGCAGTTGTAGAGTTCTGATCACTGCCCCCATACGGTATCACTTGCATTCAGCTACTCCTCTTGATTCGTATTGCCAGAGAAGAGAGAACCGTGGCTGATAATTTATGGATCCACAAGTAATCATACCTTGACTGCCACAGAAATAACTTTCTTCCCCATCTATTTTTCCCCTCCCTTCCTCTAATTAGAGCTCAGATTGCCCCAGTGGAAGTCATACGGATTGCGTTTCACATGAATAGCTCACCATGTAGCACAGTAATGACTCTGCACATGAGTGAATGAGTCAGGTCAACTTTTCTGCAAGTTTTCTTCCATCTCAGCACTGACATCCACATTTAATTTGTTGCCTTATATAACACAATCTGCTTTCAGCTCCAAATAAATGAAAAGGCACATTGCCAGTAAAAACCAGTCAGTGGAACCTGCTTTGCCCAACTCCTCATTGCAAGTCAATTGTTTCCTTATAGTTTATGTACATAGAGGGAAGCTGCTGGTATCTAAGATGTAAGGCATTCAGAAAATTGTTCAGGCAATGGATTCACGGTGTCTAGAATCTCCATGATTCAGTTTTCCACAAATGTTCTGTTAGGGGAAATGCTCACAGATCAGCAACTGTGTACTTTTGTTGGCAGCACAAACATTGCTGATGTGCACAATTCCAAATTGCAAGCAGTTTCCCAGTGGAAACAATGAAAACAGAATCACAGCACTAAACTGTTGGCAGGAAATTTTAGAGATAACTTAATCTCCCCCTTTGTTTTGGACATGGTCCTGTTTTCAACTCTTTTGAATAGATAAAAGCCCACTCTATTTTAATAGGTCTTCATCACTAAATGCCTTCAAATATCCCTGTCCTTCAAAGTAGGGAGTAATTCCTTCTGTCTGGAGAAGACAGTATGGTTGCCTCGCCAAGAGCTTTTGCCCGATTTCTCCTGTCTTGTTAAGAACCAGTTTGAGGGCCTTGTCTCTGTCTCTTCCCTACTTGTCAGGATTAAATTCTGGTCAGTCTGAGCTTGCCAGTGATTGGTTTGTAAGGGGCCAGTGACCCAGTTCTATGCAATAAAATGCAATGAGATGTCAGTTAGAGGGAGTTTCTGGGTAAGGTTTCCTTGCTCCTAGAAGGAAACTTAATAGGAAAAGTAGTCCTTATTTCTGGCTGGGCATGATACTTGAGCTGTGGAAGCTCCCTTGCATCCATGAGGGGACCCAGCCAAAGACAAATCCATACAGTGATGATGGGAGAAGAGAGATCTGGGAAGAATCTGTATCTTTGATAATATTACTGAGCCACTGAATCAGTCAGCTTGCAGCTAAACTACCCAGATTTCTTGCTATATGAGATAGTATATTTTCCTATTGTTTACATTGATGACTATAAATTGGTGTTTTTGGTGTCCAGAATTTTGCTGAAGTCTGACATTCAAATCTCCATATTCATATAAAATCGTCCCAGAGTATGGAACAACATTTATATGAAGCATTCAGAAAAAGGAATGGTGAACAGTAGGACCTACTTTGGACTTCCCAAGACTGAGTGTGCCAAACTAAAGTCTTTTTTTTTTTTTTTTTTTGGATAGAATTAGTAGATTACATATCAGAGAAAGTCATGGACATCAAATACTTGATATCAGCAAACAGTAGATAAAATTGCTTATAATATTTTGATCAACAAGTTGGGAAAATATTGGGGGAAGACACAGATGTTGAAGAAAGACAAGATGCTGAAGGAAGACAAGACTGGTCAGCAGGTCATGGCATTTTAAGGGTATGGTGACAGGGCACCTGGCTGGCTCAGTAGGAAGAACATGTGACTCTAGATCTCAGGGTCATGAGTTTGAGGCCCACGTTGGGTGTAGAGATTCCTAAAAAAAAATAATAAACTTAAAAAAAGTAAAGGTACTGTGATAGATAGCAAATAGGTGATGATACAGGCAATCAGCATGGAGGAGATTGACAAGTGTCAAGTGTCTAATACAAATGGCAGGGCATACTAAAAGATGGGCAGTGTGTGGGAATCAGGTACAAGTGACAATTGGAAACCTAAGTAGGCAAGAGCCAGCACCGCTGAAAAATTGACAGGTTACAGGGTTCCCATTTTTGTGTTGGAGCTTGAGACAGGGTGGAGGGGTATATCTTTGTATGGGGATTTAGGGGCAAGTAGATGAAAAGATCGCAAGTTTAACTTTTTTTTTTAAACAGGTCTCCACTCATAGGATAATAGGAATTAAAAAGCAGCTTATCAAGGCAGTACTTTAAGAATAGGCCACATGGCAGAAGCCTACTTGTTACACCTTGGGTGAGGGCTAGTACTAGGAGAAAACATGACCCATGCTGAGTTCCAGAGTTTTGGTCTGGAGACCTTCCTAGGATTGTTCCTACACGTATGGGGAGGCCAAGCCCACATATAGAAGTGAAATAAGTCTATAAGCCTCAGCTATAGAGAGAGAGTAAAGATACAAGGGGAAGGAAACAGGAAGTTGCTTTCCCCAAATATTGTTGATTAATCAATGGATTCATATTGGCTTTGTGTGAAATCTCATAACTATTTGTCTGAGAACTTTCTCCATGACCCTGATCTATTCAAATGTTTTTATCATGAACTTGAATGAAAACAAAGAAGATATGAAAATCAAATTTGTGGACAATACAAAGTTGAGGAAAAGTACTAATATATTGGACTCAATAATCAAAAAGTTGAGTGTAGTAGTTAAACCTGCATCTGGTTTAGTAGCTCCTAATGTGGCTTTTTTCAACTTCATAATAAAATACTTATGAAGACAAAAGAAAATTTGAAAAGTCACAATATAGTGTAGTGGGACCATATACAAGGACTGACTCAATGTGAGTACCCAGAGGAATTTCTGTGAGTTGTGAGGCCAAAACAAAGTAAATGAAGGAGGGAAGTATAAATATCATGTGCTCGTGTGGGGACCCAAGTTGCCTGAAAGGGTTTGTCTTGCTTCTGCTTCTGGCTCTGGATCAGAAGCCCCAGATCAATTCCAACCAGAAACATAGACCATTACAGGGTTTTGCTGTGTGTGTGTGTGTGTGTGTGTGTGTGTGTGTGTGTGTGTGGCAGAGTTTAAATTTTTATCCTCTCCATATGGTGAGCCAGTTTTCTCCACATCATTTACCAACCAATTTATCTTCTCCTTATTAAGTGTTGATACCTCCTCTTTCATAGATCAAGATCCTGGGATCTGTTTCTGGACTCTATTCTGTCCCATTGTTTTATTATCTGTTCCTGTGCCATTACTACATTGCATGTTAATTACCTTGGTTTTATAATATATTTTAATATATGGTAGGGGAATTTCCCTTCCCCCCCCCCACTCTGCTCTTTTTTTCTGGGAAAAAAAAATCTTGAATATTTTTTTCATGTAAATTGAGTAAATACCCTCTAACCCCAAATTTTATTGAGATTTTGGTGGGAATGATATTAAAATCATAGACTGGTTTGGAGAGAATTAGAATCTTTGTAATGGTTAGGTTTCCCCACATGAGCATACCTTCTATTTCCCTTTATCCTTTAACTGTTACAGTACTGTGCTACTCAGTGTGTGGTCCGTGGCCCAGCTGCTTGAGCCTCTCACCTGTGAGGTTCTGAAATGCCAGCTCTTAGGCCCTGCCCCCAAACTAGAGAATCAGGATCTGCTTTTTAAACAAGATCCCCAGGTGATTTGCATGTACATTAAAGTGTTAAAAAATAATACTTTCAGGAACGCCTGGGTGGCTCAGTCAGTAAGCGACTGATTCTTGGTTTCAGCTCATGATCCCACAGTTAGTGAGTTGAAGCCCCACCTTGTGCTCTGTGCTGACAGCATGGAGCCTGCCTGGGATTCTCTCTCTCTCTCACTCTCTGCCCCTTCCCTGCTCATGCTCTCTCTCTCTCTCAAAATAAATAAACTTCTTAAAAAATGTTTTTAAAATAGTACTTTTGTAGAAAGTACTTTTTAAAGATTTCTCCAAAATTTTGTGCATATTTGTTGGGTTAGTTCCTAGGTTAACACCGTCAGAAAGATAGCAAGACCTTTTGCTGAGTTCTATTAACAATTTTCAGTAGTTTTTCTATCTAACCTCTTTTTGGTTTTCTGTGAATATTTATATCATCTGTAAAAAAGGACAACTAAATCTTTTGACTGACCTTTATATCTTTATTCCTTTTCCTTTCTCTTTATTTATTTTATTGGCCAAGACTTGTAATATCACATATAAAGTAAGGGTGAGAAAAGGCACCCTAGTTTTATTCTCAACCCTAAAGGAAATGCTTCTAATATTTCTTCAATAAATATTAAATTCACTGCTGAGTTTTACTGGATAGACTTATCAGGTGATGGAACTTTTCTCTATTCCTAGGTTTCTGGACAACCTTTTTCAAAATTTCACAATTGATTTAAATATTGTTTTCTGCATGTATAAGAGAAAAGCATGTGATTTTTGTCCTTTGGTCCATTAACATGAGTCACATTGCTATTTCTGTCTTAGAACCATCCTTACATTCCTGGAATAAATCATACACTGTTATAATTCACCCTTCAACACTCTCTCTTTTATTAGGTCATGTAGAATAAAGCATGTAGCTTTTCATATTAATTAAATTATAGGAGTAAAAGTGCAACGGAACTGAATTTTGCTGAAAAAGTATGTTCTCATTCTCTGCCTCTGTAATCAAAAGAACATGGGCCAAGACAGACACATAAAACTTCTCATGGAGATAAATTGCTCTTGTTTGTGAAGTCAGTAAACATTTGGAATAAAAGAATGAATACAATTGTTGCTTTTTTTTCCTCCATGGTTTGCTTTCATAACCTGGATAAACTTTGCATTTAATCTATGGTTGAATATCCTCACCCATCCCTCACATGCAGCTAATTCCACCATGTGACAGAGTGGTTACCTTGTGGTCAAGTTCCTCCTTCACTCTTTGTATCAAAAGATGATGCCCATAACTTCAATGACCAACACTGTGTAGGTGCACAAAAGTCCCAGGCACAGCCATTTTATATACTGCTCCTGCAAGATCTTTGTAGCTAAAATTTCTGATTAATAAAGCCCAGTGTGCTTTATAGTTACATATGGAGTGGACTGAGGTCCCCTGATGTGTAACACACCAGGCCAGGATTGTCTGTGTTCTTGGCGCAAAGCATCTGAGCAAGGTGCTTGCAAGTCAGGCATCCATGGGTTCTTCTCTGTTGATTGATTGTGACAGTGCTTCTCCTCTATCCCCAGTTTATGAGTATCTGCTTGGGGCAGGGATTCTTTCAAGAATCCACTAGAAACTCTTTCCAGAAAAAAATGAAAAAAAGAAAAGAGGCACATTACTTCCAGAAGTTCACAGCCATGATTTCAAAGCCATGGTTTGAGTAGGAGTCTGTGGTCTATAGGTGAAAACTCTTGAGATAGAGCCAGAATAGGGGAGGGAAAAAAAAAAAAGGCCGGAAACATCACAGTGTGGTTGACTTGACTTTCAAAAGAGTCACTCAAGGGAAATGCTCATTTTCTTGACGGTTCCAGTTTTGTAGGCAAGCAGTTCAGGTGACAGCTAAACTGAGTAGCAGCTTGCCAGGGATTTTGTGTTTGTGGTGTGGTGGAGTCTAAGGAGTGCAGAGGTGCGCAAGATCTTATCGGGCCTTTAGGCCCTTTGAGAAATTGTGCTAACAGCCAAAACCACGCATAACCTTTTGCAGATTTACTTTTGTACAAAGCTTCTAGAGTATAGTCATCACGAAGTATTCCTGGAAGGCTCGGCAAGGGCAGTGGATGACACTCAGAGCCTTCCCAGAACTGGGTATTGATTCTGACACCAGTTTCCTGGCCATTTGTTACATCCTGGGTTATGGACACATTCATGCATCTGCTCATTCATACGGTCGTTCATTTACAAATATTCAATTGATACCACCATAAACCCAACCAGGCCCATTCCTGGTGAATTTTCATCTTCTCCTTTGCCAGGAAATGTACAATGAAAAAAGATATCCTTTGGGGTGAAGATTAGTTAAAGAAAAAGGAGTATTATTTTCATTTCACTGCCACAGCATGGGTCTTCATGCAGAGGAGGAAACATGTTGTGGAGCAGAGCAGAGCAAGGGAGAAAAGTAAGATGAAAGGTCTGGCAATTAATTTTTATGTCTGACATGCGTTGTGGTGGGAAGAATAAAATGACAAGGACATAGTGATTTTATACCTGATCCTAAGCTTAGATTTTAGATATTGAAGGCTTGTATACATTTTAAAATGAAACCAAAAAATATACAAGCAGCAAAGGGCACATCTTTCATTTGGGGAAACATAATAGAAGTGCCAAGACATATGCCCTCAATTCAATTTTAATAAAGCAAATTATACTTGAATCAAATCCATTTGTTGCTTCAAAGACCTGAAATAATTAAAGCCATTGAATGGGATATCCTACTATTTATAACGTAATGATTTATCCTTTAAATTAACCTTAGAACGTGTGCTTATTTTATTTGGGCTCTGAAGAGTTTGCCTACCTTGGATGCAGAACAAAGCACTGCTAGAAACCACAGTTGCTTGACATATGATTACATAATAGAAAATCCCAGCAAGGTACGAATCTGATCCTGACTTTGATTTAGTCTTGTTTTGTTTGTCTTTAAATTAAAACCACATATAATTCTTAAATTAAGACTAACTTTTTTTTTTCCGTTTTGGAAAGCTATTAGGAACAGCTTTTTCAGAACCAAAATATGAAGGAATCTAAGAAAGGACTGACATTTTTCTCCTTCTCTAGAACCTTTAAAAATGTAAAAGTGAGATGTTATAGTCTCAATTAAGCTAATTGTTAACAGTTGCTAAACTGTAGTACTGTTTATGTTGAATTTCTGCAAACATGGGAAGTCCTGACAAGAATAGGTTTTACGTAAGAAAAAAAAAGTATATATTGGAAATGGGGTATAGATTAGAACAATGCTATGTATCATTCTCCTTGACCTGCTCTGTCTGAAACTGTAGGCACCAGCTATATGTGGCTATTGAGTGCTTGAAATGTAGTGTTGAGAAGGAAAAATCGTCTCCACCCCCTTACGTTCAGTGACTGGGGACCTGCAGAATAAATTAACTAAAGACGAGTTAGCAGGATAAAAAGCAACAGAATTTGTATTATGGTTTATGTGCACAAGAGTTCCCATAAAGGAAGTGAAATTCAAAGAAGGGGTTAGACTTGGGAGCTCATATACCATTTTAACAAAGGAAAGGGGGTTTGGACTTGAGGGACCATAAGTCACGGAGAAATGCCTAGGAAATATATGGGGGAACTAATGGAAGATAAGGGTTATCTTTGTAAGGCCTGTTGTTGTGAATTCATCTCTGTATCTCCAGTGATAACAATGGCTTTTCCCTTCCTGGCACAGGGAGGTGCCCATCTTTACAAAAGGAAATGTATACCCTTGCTTTTAGGCAGATAAAGGAGAACAGAGCTCTTCCTGCATCTGTTGATTCCCAAGAGCCTTTAGTTCAAATAATCGTTATACCAAAGTGGCATATTTGGGGATAGCATATCCTGATTCCCTTCAGTAGCAAATCTGAATCCAGATGTACCATAAATGTAAAATACTACCAGAGACTTAGCCTGAAGAAAAAGAGAATGTAAGATATTTCATTAATAATTTTTATATCAATGACCTGCTGAAATGATAGTATTTTTTATACACTTGGCTAAATGAAATGTATCATTAAATTAATAATTTAATTTCATCTGTTTCTATTTTTTTTGTAATGTGGTTACTACTACAACATTTAAAATGACATGGGTTTTGCATCATGTTACTATGAGACAGTGCTGTCCTGGACGTCAAGTTTAGGGTGTACTTGGATTTTAAGAGAGTGGCCTTTATTGCCAGACAGACAGCAGATGTTAACTTATTTACTAGAATGACAACAATTTATACTCACTTAAACAATGGGAAGACTTCCTAGGATGTTTAGAACAGCGGAGAGCATTTTTGTGTTTGTTGTTTTAAACTTTCAATGATATATAGGTAGTCTATTTGGGGTGACACTCCCCATGTCCACTTCAAAGACAGCCGCCCATTCTTTAGAACATCAGACAAGGACAGTAAATCCTGAGTTGAATGGTAGGGATGAAATTAAGTTAAACAGGAGGAGAATCTGATGAAATAAAAGTTGATTTAAGGGCTATTCCTGAGTGGCCAACTTTCATACAAGGAATGTGACCATTTATACAAACATAACACAGCAAACATGATGTCCCAGATCACATCAACCTGAGACACAGTGAGGGCACAAGATAACGGTAATGAAAAGAAAACTATTATTTTGCACAGGCCCCCATTGTCACCAATTCCTGGAATTTGGGGGAGTCTTTCTCAATGGCTCAAGATGGCCATGGAGATGGCTGTGAATGAAACCCAAGGAGTCTTTTTGTCCCACATTTTCTCTTGGCTCCTTGATTCTGAAATGGCTCCCAATCATTTCCAGGGATTTTGGGGACCAGAGACCAATGACCTGTGACCTCCAGTTCTGCACCTGTTCATAGGACATTGGTGGAGCTGATGTCACCTGCTATAGCTCTGCCCTCAGCAAACCTTAACAGCTTCTGTGTTCCCCGGGGTCCGCAATCTTGAGCCTACCACAGCTCACCCCTCTGCACAAGAAACTAAAACCTTCCTAGTTTCTTTCCTTCCCTCTTTCCTGTGGTGAACACTGACCTTGGACTTAACTAGCTTGAGCCTGGGCAACAGACCTGATCCTACCATGAGTCTTTGTCCATCTTATGCTTATGTTTTGACAATGTTGAGTTTTACCTGGAGGTTAAGAAAGACCCTCACCCTTTTGTGTCAGGAAATGGTTTTCGCAAGAAACACCCCTCCCCATGTGACTTGCATGAGACTTCTGAAGCTCCCCCTTGCTTCCCTATCACAAGGCCAGACATAGAGCCCCCAAATTCTTACTCTTTGCCTCAGAAATGATTAGTTGAGCTTGTTCCCACTGATCATTCAGGACAAAGTGTTTGTCAACCAAACTTTGGTTAAGCTTCCCTCCCAGTCTCAGGTCCCTGAATCGTGGCCCATCCTGCAGCCCTTCCTTGAGGGCCCCTCCTTAAACTAGGCTGGCCTCAGGGTGGGACATTCTCTGACCCGCTATCCTTCCCTTACCCTTCACTTCTCCACACCCAGCTATTGTTTACCCTTCTCCCAGTAAGAGAAAAACACTTTTGGACTAACTCTTGAGACACTTGCAGATCTTATGGTCAGAGCTTTCTCCCTATTGGAATAGTCCCTGCATGCTCCTTTGCAATAATCCTTTTGAATGAAGCCTCTCCTTCCCAAACCCGAATTTGTTTTTTGTTTGCCAGTTTTTACAGGTGGAGGAAGGATATACCTCAGAGGAGGCCCAGCCCTGACGCTGACTCCCTTCAGAAACCAGTGGTTACTTGCCTTTGTTTACCTCCTGTTAAGTTGGATCAATGTATTGTGATTAAAAAACAAGGATTTTGCTACATTTGCATACATTAAAAGGACTTCATAGATGTAACTCATCAGCAGCATGTGTCTGTAGCTAAGAATGGTACAGTCAGGAAATCCTGGGCTCTGGGAAACTTGCCTGTCACCTGCCACAGCTGTGCAGCATGGTGACATCACCTTCCCAAGCCTTATTTTCACCCCAATACCAGACATAACCAAATGGTAGTCCCTGGGCAAGATTTAGCCTCAGATTTCCTTTATCTGCTCCATGTAGCATTGGAAATATCTCTCTTAATTAGTTACCACCATTTTTTGAAAATCAGGAGACTCATATAAATCTTCTAGCTTCTCTTGAAAAATAGGAGCTGGAAACGTTTGCACCTGTCCAAAGGGCAACAAGTCTTCTTATCCCACCTGCTTCTTCACTCATTTACATTGCCAACCTGGTCTGTGACCTTGAATTGTTAACCCTCGTCATGGCATGGAGCAAACGGTACTACTCTCATTTAGTTGTTTGGAGGTCAAAATAAGATAGAACATAACGTGTCTCCCAGTAAGGCCTCGGTAACTGGTGCCTCTCCATCTTTACTTGCTGGTATTTAGGCTTGTGGGCTTACACTGACTTTTCAGCATTTAAACAGATTTTCTACTTTGAATACATGGCTAATGGTTACAAATAACCAGAAAAGAGGTTAGAAGCGCATCTGAGAGGAAGCAAATCCTTAGGAGAAAAGAAGCTGACTTCAGAATCTTGAAAATTTGTTTGAAACTTTTTTTTTTTAAGATTTAAATCTTGGACTGTAGTTATATCTTCCAAATGAATCATTGAATCCATGAGATTGTTCATTGGTAGAATAGATGTTTTCCCTACACTGTGCCAAATATCTGATTTGATTGATTTTACAATTAAATTGAGGGAGGTGGCTGATTATTTTTGCAAACTCATTCCTTGTCCTTTATTGATTTGGCTTAAATTTTAGCCATCGAACATTACAGTAAAGCGACTAATCCACCTTGAACTGACAAAAGCAAAGACAGTCACCAGTTGAAAGGACCATGCATAATAAGACGCATCACAGCTCTCACTCTCATGGAGTTTTGAGTCCAACTTTTCCTTGAAAATTTGCATCTGTTCACTGGAATATGAAGGCTAACATCTCTATCTTGACTTTAGCTCTGGGCCATCAAAGCTGCCTCAATTGATGCTGTTCATCTAGAGGGCTGAAAAGTTTTCACAAGAACTCACTTGCAGGTTCCATTTCCTTCCCTGGAGATTTCTTTGCAGATCCAAACCTTGAAGAGACTTCTCTCTCCTACCCGGCTCGCTTGTGATTCCTACTAAGCCTACTGTGACCAACTGCATATTTCAAAATTCTCAAGTGGTTCTTCCTCCCCCTAATGCTTGCTGAGCACTGACACCAGCGTCAGTTTCAAGAATGATGCACTTAGTTAAACAGCCGTCAGAAGAACACCCCCCTGCCCACCATTCAGAGTCTACAGACACCTCACACCAGGCCTTCAAGGCCCCATTTCTTGGCCCGAAGTGCAGGGTGGGATTTGGCAGAGGCCTGCCCACCTGGCCTCCTGGACTTGCAGCTTCTTCCAGACTCGGGTTTCTCTTTCACAATACATATGATATTCTCTTCTAGATGGTTCTCCTGGCCTGGCTTCTCTTCTTTGCTTTTGGAAAATGATGCCACTTCTTTTTCCCAGGGGAGGTCTTTGAATGCGTCCGGCATTTTCACAGATTTGCTTTCCTTCTTTTCTTAAACTTTGGTTATGGAGCAAAATGTTGCAAATTTAGGTGTTTCATTAGCTCTGGCTAAGCTGCCTCTCTGCTTGCTTTGTAAACTCTTTCCAGGACCCAATGAAAGTTTAGGCACTAACTTTGGTTTTTTGAAGTGAACTGGCACCCTCTATAGGCCAGTCTTTTCATAAGCATGAGAAACCACATCTGACAATGGAGTGTTCTGTTTCTACTGCCGGTGCCTAAAGCAAAAAAAAAAAAAAAAAAAAAAAAAAAAATGGCTTTGTCAAAATTATCCGTGAAAATCCCTGAAATTATCAGCCAGCATAAAGGCCAAAAAAAAAACTGGTTATTTTGTCTCTCTTTCAGTCTGGTGGCTGCTTCCCTTTACCTGAAGCAGCGACACTTCAATCGGGGAAGAAAGATGAGGTTAAATAAAGAAATAGTCTCTTTCTCCACCCCTCTTTTTGTCTGTCCTGCCCCCAATTTATTTTGAGAAGCTCATGGTCTCCAAGTCCCATTACAGTATATTCACTCGGCAATATTTTGACTGTCTACTGGGTGCTCATCACCCTTAAAGGCTCTAGCACAGAGAGATCCCTGCTTTCATGAAGCTTACATTCCAATAATGAGATGAGTAAGATTGACTTTGAAAAGAGATGCTTCTTTCAGAGAGCGATGAGGACTCTGCCCTTGCTGTTTGCTTGCCTTGGCTGCGTTTCACTCCTGTGGTGGCTCTCGTCACCCTTTTCTCTTTTGCTAACACCCATGGCCGCATCAAGCCTTTTCTCTACTGCCTCCCTAGCTGTGGGAGCATCTTTCACACCCAGGTTTGAGATGGGCAAGGCTTCCTCAGTGGCTGCCTGAAAGGGCAGTAATAACCACTGGGAAATATGGGCAAGTATTAATAGCCCCCTGGAAGATTTTGACCACCAGTGAGAGGCAAAAAATCAGAAATCGCTGCTACGTAAATTCCTCTCCTCTCTTACCCTGCTCGCCTTCTAATGCCTTGCCTACATTGCCTTCACCTGGTAGCTTGTTAGAAATGCAGCAGACCTATGAAATCGAGTCTGTATTTTAACAAGATCCCTGGGAGATTCATATGCACACCAACATTTGAAAAGCGTTTCTGGAAGACATAGCTGTCCCATAAACAAAACAATACCAGCATCTAGACACATTCTCCCAAACGACCGAAAACCAAGGATAAAGCGAAATCTCCAAGGCAGCCAGAGAAAGGAGACATTTTACAGGCGATCAAAGATAAGAATTACAACAGTCTTCTTGTCAGAAGCTATACAAGCCAGAACACAGCACAGCGACATCTTTAATGTGCCGAGAGAACGAAACTGTCAAAAATATCTTTCAAAAATGAAAGATGAAGGCTTTTTTCCAACAAACAAAAAACCAAGAGAGTGAGTTATAAGCAGTCCTATGCCCCTAAGAAATCTTAAAGGAATTACTTCAGATAGAAGTGATATTATATCAGCCAGGAACTTGGATCTGCACAGAGAAATAGTGCTAGAAATGAAGTGAATATGAAAATTTAAGTTCTATTTTCTCAAAAATTGTAGCGGTTTACCGAAGAAAAATTAGTATCACCATACAATTGTATACAGCACATGTAAAGTAATATGAAGCACGATGGTGGCACAGAAGGTGGGAGGCATGAGTCGAGAGTATATTGTTATAGGACATAATGTTATTTGAAGTTAGAGTGCAGTTAATTAAAGATCAACCAAATTGACCTAAATGACTTTGTAAAACACTTTCAAAAGAGAATACCTTTCAGCCATAACAGAAATAAACCAGACATTAATAACAGAAAGATCCTTTACAAATATTTGGAAATTAAACAACACGCTCCTTAAAAAAAAAGCTTTTTAAATTAAAAAAAATCGCATGTTTCTCTATTTTTTGAATTTTAATTTCAGTATAATTAACATAGTGTTATATTAGTGCCAGGTTAAACAACACACTTCTAAATAACTGCAATAATAAGCCTGAAAAAGGAAGTGATAAGGGAAATTACAAAATATTTTGAGTTAAATGAAAATGAAAAATGTTAGTGACATACAGTTAGTGGTATAGGGGAATGATTAAATTATACATCCCACCCATTTTCTGGCCACACGCGCACACACATACACACACACACACACACCAGCACCACCACCCCACCCCTCTGTTGGTTTCTAGGTCACTGCCTAGGTGCTTCTTTGTGGTAGAGAATCTAAGAAATAGGGTAAAGTAAAAAAAAAAAAAACCCAAAAACAAACAACAACAACAAAACCCTAAAAAAAAAAAATCCAAAAACGCTTGGTTGATAGCCACGATAGTAAACTGAGGCACAAATGAAGGAAAGTGTTAAGTAGAGTTCTGTTTTTTTTAATTTATCTTACTTATTTATTTTATTTTATTTTTTTATCAAGTGGAGTTTTCTGAAATAGAGACAATGGAGAACATGAATCTGGGGGAAGCCTCTGTAGAGCACATAACAGAATTTGGTGATTAAAAAGGTCTCTGAAGTGTATTTCAAAGAGTTTTGATGTATGTTAAAAGTATACCCTAACTTCAATATTTTATCAAAAGACTAAGCAAAGATTTAAATTTCGTTTGACTTTATTTTTCTGAAACCGGCTGTTTCATTGAATGTGACTCTGAGACAGGACCTCACGAGGCCCGGTACGGCCAGAAATAGGCCACCCTCCTCTCCTTCATCCATTTTACCAAGCAGCACTCTTCCTTCTTTTACATTCTCCTCAGGTCTACAGATCGTTCTCTTGTCCTTTTGTAATTTATGTTCTTCCTGAATGCCTCTCTGGATATTCATTTGTTTCCTTTCCTTTACAAGGAAAAGCCTTTATAAGGAAGAGGCCTCATGTACTCCCCTGCCCAGGGAGGATTAAATCCCTCAAGCCCTCTAGGAAGGGCCCTTGACATCTCACATTTAGTTTGAGAGTATACAACCTTTCATTTTCATCAGGCACCCGAGTCCCATACGACTTCCCTTCCCTGACCCCAGAAAATGATGAGCATATGACCCAAATGAACCGGGGAATTTGAATCCAGAACACAAAGACACACAGTTGGAAGGTGCCCGGGGCTGAGTCATTTTGCTGGCAGCCTCCACAATGTCCCTATTCCAGGAATTCCTGGTACTGCGATCCTTGGGGCTGTCCCGGTTTGTTTCTTTCTGAGACTGGTTTTGTTTTTCAAGTCTGCATTTTCCTGTATTACTCCAATCAGTTCTTTATTGCTAAAGTTAGCCAGCATCTGTTTCTGCTGTTTGCAAGCAAAGGATCATAATGTTATGTTGTCAAATGACAACATAAAAATGGTACTGGGTGCTGTGCCAGATTCTCTTGAAGTGATCCTGCTTGTGTTGATGCAGGCTGTGTAATGACTCAGTGCGTCCACATATTCTGTGTTCTCCACGTATTCTGCTATGACACCTCTGCTCTTAAGTGGACAATGTATTGGGACATCACTTATTCCTCACTTGGCGCCAACACATCATTTATGTTTTGAGTGCACATTTGTTCTTCAATGATTAGTCTATTGACACCATACGAAACCATTTGGATCATAAAAGTAAATGGCATCCCTCAGTTATAAAGCGGCCATTCAAATGATCCAGAATATGTTTATATTAATTTTTTGACATTATCATTGGAAGGAAAGCACATCACTGAAAACACTTTAAAAAGGCTGTTGTGGTAGACCTGTACTTTATGTTGTATTTCAGACTTTTTTTTCTCCCTTCATTCTCAGTGGGGATCATGTTCACCCTTGACAGATGTCTGGTTGAGTTTCCTAAGCTGAAAAAGTTAACACACTCAGACACGAACAAAGAATTCACAAAAAAGGAAGCACAAGTGGTCAAGAAGCCTAGGAAAATGTGTTTCATTTCAGTAAGATAAAGATGTTTAACGCATCAGTCATGATGGCCTAGGTAATGCTCGTCAACCCCAAATCACAGTGGCTTAAAACAACAGAGGTTTATTTTTTGCTCATATTTGTCATGGTTTAGCTGGAGGCTTTGTTCCATGCAATTGACTACATTGGCCTGTCCATATGAATCAGTTATTCGTAGGAGGCCAGTTTCTGGGAGGTTACTGCTGGTAACCAATAGCCCAATCGAAAGAGGGCTCTGTAGAGTCTTGCGCTGACAATGAAATACTTGGTCCAGAATGATATATATCATGTCTAGTCACAGCTCAGTGACCAGAACAGGTCACCTAACCTCAAAGGCCATGCAATTCAATCCTACTATGTGATCAGGGGGTGGGAAGTCAGAAATATTTGGTGCGCAGCATTAACAACTACAACAGGTAACCAAAACAGTAACGAACCATTATTTGTCGGCTGTCAGATTGGTAACTTTATAAAAATAAATAAAACCTGGTCTCAGCAAGTGTGTGGTAGCCGGCGCTCTCATACATCAGGAATGAAAGTTTGTGTACCATTTCTGAGGGAAATTTGACGGTACACACACACACACACACACACACACACACACAGTGTACATATACGTTACCTACAATTCCCACTAGGAATTTGACCTAGAGATAGTCACAATTGTGGAAAAGACAGATTTACAAAAACCTTCATTACAGCTTTGTGTGTAACAGCGGACAAATGGGAACAACCCATAAATGCAACAACCCATAAATGCCACTGTCATGGCTGAAGAGCTTAGTTACAGCTGTACCGTGCATTACACTTACCAAGCATCTGTAACTAAGCAGTATCTCTATTTTCTAAGGTGAAATGACACAGCAGCCTATACACATTCAGTGTAACTTCTCACTGCTCTCTGCAAGTGGGAAAAAGTACCTCGGAGTTCTTCCTGTCTACCCTCCAGTGATCACAGCCCCTTCAGCAGAGCCTGTATGTGTGCTATTAGGACTCCAATTAGGGCTGGCCTTCCACGGGGAACTCAGTCTATTTTATAGCTTAGCTGTTCCCCATCCACAGAAGCTATGCTCCATTTCCCTTGAGGCTTATTTCTGCTCAGGACCAGGGAAGAGGTGGAAGTACAAACTCCATTCCCAGAGTCCCTTAGTTGAGTTTTCCTTCCCTCCTGCTCTCTAGGGATTAGCAGAACACTCTGATCCTCTCACTTTGGTTCTCCCTCCCTCTCTTCTTCCTTTCTTCCTTCTTTCCTCTCCCTTCCTTCCCTATTTCCTTAAAAGAAACACTGAATACTTCCAAGTTTCAGGCACCATACCCTGTGCTAGGAATACCACAATAAATAAGATACTCTCTCTGCCCCCATGGAGCATTTTATCCATTAGGGAAAAGAAGAAAAAGAGGCAACTGCAATATGTCCCTGTGCTAGGCACCTGTGAGATCGCCCAGATAATCCCTGCCTCCTGCTAAATGCCCTTGTATAATCCCCTCTCCTGAGTGTTGCCTGGATTCAGTGATTTGCTTCTAACAAACAGAAAATATGGCAGAGATTAGGTGATAAACAGACTGGCTTCTGTCTCCCTCCATCCTCTCTCCCTCTCCCCCTGCTTTAGGGGAAGCCGCTGCACCTGCTTCAGCACCGTGCGACACAGCCAGTGCCATTTGTCAGAAATAGAAGGCAATCATAAAAACAATCACAAGGAAAACAAAACAATTATGTTCATCCTAACAAGACTGGAGAGATTGCCCACCCAAAGCTCTGAGGCTAAGACTCCCTGCTCCTCTCTGTGGCACTCCTGAGAGGTGGTGAAACTTTACTGGTACCAAACTGGAATTTTCTCTTTGATGTCATCAGGATTAAAGAGAACTGAAAAAGGAATCACGTGATTCCATTTTAGTTACTGCTGCATCCATACACTACTAACATTCACCTCTTGCTTGTGACACCCTGCGTGAGTCAGCTAAGACCCTCACCCACAAATACAGCTCAGTGCTCCTCAGCCAAGGAAAGCTGTGCACTTTTTTGTTTCGGTTTTTAATGTTTATTTATTTTGAGAAAGAGAGATAGAGCAGGAAAGGGGCAGAGAGAGAGGGAGACACAGAATCTGAAGCGGGCTCCAGGCTCTGAGCTGTTAGCACAGAGCCCCAATCGGGCTCGGACTCACAAACACCGAGATCATGACCTGAGCTGAAGTCCCACACTTAACTGACTGAACCACCCAGGCGCCCTGGAAAGCTGTGTTTTTAAGCCAGACCCAAGGCAGTTATTCTGTACCTGGGTGCGTGGAGCAGTGGTGTCCCACGAGTTTTTATGGGGTGTTACCAGATTTTGATCAATACATAAAATAGATTTCCCCCCTCCATCTAAGGATATGTATTTTTATGTATGTATGAAGGCTCAGCAAAGTGAGTTGCTCTCCCTACTTAAAAAAAAATCAGCTTTAAAACAAAAAACGAAAGAATGCTCACCTTTCTGTGGGAACTGTGAATTGGAACACTAGTTAGTACTATAACCCCCCAAAGGCTACATAGCAATAAAGCGTGACCCAGCAAATAGTAAAATAACTCAAGATAAGCCTTTTCAGTTTTCCAAAGCTTGCTTTAAAAGAACAAAAACAAAAACAAAAACATTCACCTCTTAATGCCTTTGAGCACACTGTCCAAACTTCTAGAATTCAAAGATATACCTAATCCTTCCACTTTAGGGCTGAGACCCTCCACTAAGAATCAAGTCAAATTTCAACATTCTTGCAATAGGGGTTGTGTGCTTGTGGGAATGAATCCTTGTTATTCATTTGTTCTGTCACAGCAATAAAACATGACTAGTGATTTGTGGGGATAAAATTCTCTCTGAAATGCTTCCCTAACAAGCAACTGCATTTTTTCTCTCTCTCTAAGATCTATGACAAAAAACACTTTGAACCTGTAAATGATTCGTTCCAAGTGACAACAGAAAATAACGTGTCCTAATGGAATAGTGTTTTTCCCTTCTCAGAATTTTGGAATATGCCTGATGTATTTTTAGACAAGTGAGATCAAACAGCATGGTCATGCCCTGGAAATACAGGGGTGGGGGAAAAGGAGGTGCAGGGCAACAGTTGGGGGTGCAGTTTCGTGCATAATAACAAAAGAAGGAGGCACAAGGTTAGAGAATTGTGATTTCGCCTCCAGTGCAGAACTGGGCCACGCTTGGGTGCCTGCAGTGAGCTTGGCAGAAAGTCACTTGCTTCCTCGAGCTGTTGTCGCACAGGACTTTCTGTCTACATTACTGTCTTAGTGAATGGCCTATTTTGTACACTAAATGCCACAGTAGTTCCACACATCCAAATGAGAGGGAATATGCTGACCTAAAATATGAAAATCTATTGAGATAGCACACTTGATTATTTTCTTGCTGAGGTTCTGATAGCGACACTTGCCTAGCAATCCCGAAATGATTTTAAAGGAGTATCTAGCTTGGATTGAAATGTTTGAGTTCCAGACAGGAAAAAAATAAGTCATGAGAAGAGGCTGGAGAGGAGGGATTAGGGTAACGCTTTCTCTCTTAAGAAAGATTTGTGACTCCCTCATCCCTATTTTCTGCCCTCTAAGAAGGAACTTTACAGAAGCAGAAGGAGTTCTATTTGCTGGAAAGTACAAACCAATAACAATTACATTTAATTGGGACATTAATAACTGAGGAAAAAAGACAGATTGCCATACTCTAGCCGGTCAGCCTCAGGGCATGCAGGACCTCAGTGTCTGGCTGGTGGGGAGCAAGTGAGGGCTCAACCAGGCTCAGGAACACCATTTGGCTGTGGCTCTGACCCCCCGCAGATGCTGGCTGGTGGTCCAAGTTAATGTTCAAAGGGGAGGAACAAAAAAATGTAATTGCATCCAATGCTGGTACCCAAGGGGGTCTAGTTGACAGGTGGAGCATTTCAGCAAAGGGCTCCACACACAGAGGATGCTTCAAGTTAGTAGGGAATTAATATCATACTTGCAAATGCTTTTAGAGTGAAACACCCGCTTGCACCTTGGGAATCAGCGGAGAGTCTCCAGACCCTCAGGAAGAGAAACAGCGAGGCTTGGCAGTGCTCTAGCAGAGTAGAGCTGGGGTCTCCTTCTCAGAGAAATCAAGGCAAATTCAACTCCCACAGTGAGATTTAGGGAAATGTTATAACTCCGTGGGTGGACCCATCAAATGCATCACAGACGTTGGGTCTACAGAAAAACAACGATTTCCAGAACCCATCCACCTGCAAAAATGAGGCTGAGTTAGAATGTAGGAACTGATGTTAGTGTGACATAACAAAGGTACTTTGCCATCGCAAGTACTCATTGAAAGTGTGCTGAGGGATAGTCCTGTACTGTATTTTATGGAAAGAAAGTATAAAAGAATTTCTAGAATCCCAAAAGGCCAATAAACAAATGAAAGATGCTCAACCTTATTGGCAATCAGGGAAATGAGTTAAAACCACTATTAGGAGCATTTCAAACCCATCAGGTACATGAGAGCATCACTGCGGCGTTGCAAAAAAAAAAATGAGAATTACCTAAACATTCATCAGTAGGTTGGGTATTTGACTCAGCAATAAATATTTATGGTAACTGAAACTTTGTATTCTATTTTGCAATACAATGCTATAAAAATGCTATAAAGCGGTGAACATGAATGAACATGAACTACTGGAGAAAATTGAAAGCACACTCGTGAAACAAGTCATATATTTCTAGAGCAACACAAGCTTAGGTTATAGAGTGTATCTAAATACTCAAGTTAATTCAGAAAAGCACTGTATTCTTACTTCTAACGTAACACTTGCCAGATTCTATTGCACACTTTCATTTAGGCACCCAGTCACCCAATATGACAGCAAGGATTTTATTAAAGTATAATTGACAAAAAGCATTATATTCGTTCAGCTGTACAGCATAATGACTTGATATTTGTATACATTGTGAAATGATCACAGCACTAAGTCTATTATTTACCATCCATCACCATGGGGAGTTACATAAAAATATTTGTCTTCTGATGAGAACTTTCAATATCTACTTTCTTAGCAACTTTCTTTTGTTTTATGTCAAGTTTTCATTTAAATTCTAGTTAGTTAACATATAGTGTAATATTGGTTTCAGGAGTGTGAATTTAGTGATTCATCACTTGCATATAACACCCAGTGGTCCTCATGGCAAGTGCCCTCCTTAATGCCTATTACTCTCTTAGCAACTTTCCAATATGCAGTCCAATATTATTGACTATAGTCACCATGCAGTACATAATATCCCCATGACTTATTTATTTTATAATAGTATATTTGTACCTCTTGATCCCTTTCACCTATTTAGTCATCCCCCTCCCCTGTAGCAGCCACCAATCTGTTCTCTGTATTTTGTTGTTTTGTTTCTTTGTTTTGTTTTTCAGATTCCCCATATAATTGAAGTCATATGGTATTTGCCTTTCTCTGACTTAGTTCACTTAGCACACCATGCTGTTGCAAGGTCCATCCATCTATGGTGTTGCAAATGGCAAGATATTTGCAAGCGACATATCCAATGAGGGGTTAATATCCAAAATACATAAAGAACTGAAACAACTCAATAACAAAACAAAAAAAAAACCCCAATCTGTTTAAAAAATGGGCAGAGGCTCTGAGTAGACATTTTTTCAAAGAAGACATCCAGATGGCTAACGGGCACATGAAAAGATGCTCAACATCACTCATCATCAGGGAAATGCAAATTAAAACCCCCGTGAGATATCACCTCACACCTGTCAGAATGGCTATTATCAAAAGCACAAGAAGTAACGAGTGTTAGCAAGGATGTGGAGAAATGCAGTGTTTGGTGGGAATGTAAATTGGTGCAGCCACTATGGAAAATAGAATGGAGGTTCCTCAAAAAGTTAAAAATAGGGGCACCTGGGTGGCCCAGTCAGTTGGTTTCAGCTCAGGTCATGATCCCAGGGTCATGGAGCCTGCTTACGATTTTCTCTCTCTCCCCTGCCCCTCCCCTGCTCGTGTGCGTGTGTGTGCACGCGCCAAGTGCACGCTCTCTGTCTCTCAAAAAAAATGGTTTTTAATTTAAAAATTAAAAATAGAACTACCACATGATCCACCAATTTCACTTCTAGGTATTTATCTGAAGAAAATGAAAATACTAATTCAAAATGATACCTGTGCTCTTATGTCCATTGCAGCATTATTTACAATAGCAACATATGGAAACAACCTAACTGTCCATTAATGGATGAATGGATAGAGAAATTGTGAGACACACACACACACACACACACACACACACACACACACACAACAGAATACCACTCAGCCATAAAGAAATAAAATCTTGCCATTTGCAACAGTAAGTTTTTTGAAGACAGGAACCAAGCAGAATGCCTTTACAGAATGGATACTGAATAATGTTAGTGGGGAATGAATTAGTAAATGAATGAAGAGTTAAAGACACAAGTTGCAGGGCACCTGGGTGGCTCAGTAGGTTAAGCATCTGACTTAGGCTCAGGTCATGATCTCAGGGTTCTTGAGTTCCAGCCGGGTCCGGCTCTGTGCTGACAGCTCAGAGCCTGGAGCCTGCTTTGGATTCTCTCTCTCTCTCTCTCTCTCTCGCTCTGCCCCTCCCCTGCTCGGACTGTCTCTTTCTCTGTCTCTGAAAAAGAAATACACATTACAAAAAAAAAAAAAAAAAAAAAGACACAAGTTGCTCAGCTGTCATCTCTTGGACCAAGGTCAAAACCATCTCATTGCTAATCTTTGGTTCCTGCTCCTCGTCCTGTCCAACCTGGCCTTTTCCTGGAGCCCCTGACTTTCCTTCCCATGCTCTTACTGGACCAGTCAGGACAAGTTGGGAGAGCAATGATCTGTCCCCATTGCTCACTCTTCATCCACATTTTTCATTTCAGCTTGGATAGTCTGGATACCTTTAAGAGAACCTTGCAAATATACTGTGCTGTTTCTATGATACGTATTTGTGTTTGTTTATGGGTTCTCATGTGCATGTGCATAAAATACAGGCCAAATGCATGGGCGGGATGTTGAATTTTCCCTCTACTGTATCACTTCTAATTTTAGGTACACTCAGAAAAGTCACACCCAGAAAAATAAATGAAACATAAACACTGTGGCTACCCTCAGAGCACTTTGGTGGGCCTTCACTTTAAGAGGCATTTCAGGGACGTCTCTAGAATAAATCCAAAGTATAGCGTGTGCTAGGAGGGATGGAGGCCTTTAAAAATTCTAAAAAGGACAATAACAAAAAGAATGTTCAACGAGTATTTAAAGCAGGAAAAACAAGAAAAGGAATAAACCTACTGCCAAGGGAACATGAACAGATGGTACCAGAGAAAATGGAAAAAACCCACTTTTCCTTTGATTTTCCAAAGCAGCACTTCTCAAAGTGGGTTCCACAAGGTGCTAGCTCTTTGATTTTGCAGGAAGAAGAGTTGCATGAGCAGATACATTTGGGAAACATTGGGAAAATACTCAGATTTCTTTACTGCAGGATTTTTTGAGTGCCTTAAGGTGCTACAACATTCTTTGAAGCCCTAAGGGAGGGATAGAGTCTTCACCACCATTCAGATTTATGTAATAATTGACACTAGTGTTTTGTGGAACATACTTTGGAAAACCGTCTTTAAGGCAAAGAGAATGGTTTCTAACCAAAACTTGTAGAATAAATACTGCAAAGACAAAACTACCTTAGGAAACTACTTTTGTCTTTGAGGAAACTTTGAGAGACAGAAAAAGAGAACTTGACTGTTTTCAAAGATTTCAAATCTTTCAGTCCCCACAGATACATTCCAACTGCTAAAATCAGTTGTGAGGAGTAAAAGAAAAGGTTAAAGTTTCTATTAGGTTGGAAATAACCAAGTCACATGTCCAAAGAAAAGTTTTAAAAACTTGAGGCCAAAATACCATCTCCACTTAAGACTAAAATAGATTTTTATCCCATTGTGATTTTTCTATTTCAAGCAACAGAAACCAACAGTGACCATTTTAAGAAAAAAAAAAAAAAAAGCGGATGAACTAGTGGGACTTTTACTGGGAAGAAAAATGAGAAACTAGAGACTCAGGCTTGAAATCAGGACAGCAACTAGGGATGCCAAGGGCACCAGAGCTTGAAGTACATGCTATCTTTTAAACTTGGCCATGGCTGAAATGAATTTCTTCAAATATTTCTTCCCATCAGTTACTCTGCTAAACATGCTAACGTCCCAGAAGAGGGAGTCCGGTTGGAATCTGCCTCTTGGCCATGGGAGAGCTGGCCACCAAGGATACACAAGTGGGAAGATGCATTACCTAACATAAAATGAACTGTTGGTAGAAAGAGAAAAATGAATAGTGAGTAGCTGAAAAGCAACAAATTCCTGCTTCATGTTTCCTAAGAACAAGCTATATTGAATTAACCTAATTGCCTGGGGTTGGTAAAACTCTGAAATGGCATAGAACTGTATCATTGATTCATTGTGTGTGTTTAATTTATTCATTTACTTGTAAATATTCAATACTAACCAGGAAACACAAGGCACTTAAGCACACAAATCACACTAATCTCCTGCTTAAAACCTTCAATGGTTTACACTTAGGATAAAATACAAAATCCCTAATGTGGCCTCAAAGGCTCCAGAACATCTAGATCCCCGACTGTCTTCCGTCCCTGTCTGCTTGGCCCGGCCATTCCACCTGTGCCCCCACCACCCGTGGGCCGCACGTCCCACACACTGTTGTGTCTGGCGGGCACTCTTTTCACTCAGGCCTGAATAACCTGAGTAACTCCTGAGTAACTTGGGCCTCAAGTTAAACACTGGTTCCTCAGAGAAGCTTTGCTAAACCCTCAGTCTGATTCTGTCTCTCCTGTTGTTCTGGCCCCTTGGAGCCCTGGATTCTTTGCTCATAACACAAATTGCATTCTCCTGTTTTTCCATGTAAGACTCTCTTCCTCAGAAGATGGCATATCTCCAAAATCCAAAGACCATCACCTAGTCTGTTCGGCTCTAAATATAATATCGATCACAGACCAGCGTTAAAGCAGTGTTGGCACACAGCAAATACTGTTCAATGAGGGTTCAGAAGTGGGTACGGACTCTATTTACATGGAGTCTGTGTTCTAGGGACGAACATTATGATGTCCACTAGAGGGTTGTAGAAAAAGTACCAAAGGAGCACCCAGAGAGAGGGTTACTTTGGCCATGAGGCAATTCCACGAGGTCTCTCTTCTGGTCCTTGAAGAGTTCTCCGAGAGGGTGAAGTGGGAGATAGAGAACACCGGGTGGCAGAGGCACAGAGGCGGGGAGGAAGGAGAAGGAAGTCTGACGGGTGTGGCCTTCAGCAGGGAGCCACGGGATTGTGGCTGTTGCCCACTCTGCAGTCGGTATCCAAGACTTGGATGAAAACAGAAAGGATGAAAACAGTCAGCTAAATGTCTGAATCTTAATTTCAACTCAGCTCATGATCTCGCTGTTGTGAGATTGAGCCCTACGCAGAACCCTGTCAGCGCCGAGCCTACTTGGGAATTTCTCTCTTCTTATCTCTGCTCCTCCCTGCTCACATGCATGTGGGTACTCTCTCTCAAAATAAATAAACCTAAAAAAAAAAAAAAGAATAATTATGAACTCTGCACATGACACAGAATTGGAAAGAATTATTAATATGCTATCTTGTCCCAAAATTGTTTTATCAGGTTTGCCTTAAAAATGCAGTCTACAAATAATCAGCAAAACTAAAAAGCAACCGACAGAACAAGAGAAGATATTTGCAAATGACTTATCAGATAAAGGGTTAGTATCCAAAATCTATAAAGAACTTACCAAACTCAACACCCAAAAAACAGATAATCCACTGAAGAAATGGGCAAAAGACATGAATAGACACTTCTCCAAAGAAGACATCCAGATGGCCAACCGACACATGAATAAATGCTCAACATCACTCATCATCAGGGAACTACAAATCAAAACTACAAGGAGATACCACCTTACACCTGTCAGAATGGCTAACATTAACAACTCGGGCAACAACAGATGTTGGCAAGGATGTGGAGAAAGAGGATCTCTTTTGCATTGTTGGTGGCAATGCAAGCTGGTGCAGCCACTCTGGAAAACAGTATGGAGGTTCCTCAAAAAACTAAAAATAGAACTACCCTACAACTTAGCAATTGCACTACTAGGCATTTATCCATGGGACACAGGTGTGCTGTTTCGAAGGGACACATGCACCCCCATGTTTATAGCAGCACTATCAACAATAGCCAAAGTATGGAAAGAGCCTAAATGTTCATCGATGGATGAATGGATAAAGAAAATGTGGTATATATACAATGGAGTGTTAGTCAGCAATCAAAAAGAATGAAATCTTGCCATTTGCAACTATGTGGATGGAACTGGAGGGTATTATGCTAAGTGAAATTAATCAGTCAGAGAAAGACAAAAATCCTGTGACTTCACTCATATGAGGACTTTAAGGGACAAAACAGATGGACATAAGGGAAGGGAAACAAAAATAATATAAAAACAGGGAGGGGGACAAAACAGAAGAAACTCTGTGGAGTTGTATGGAGAACAAACTGAGGGTTACTGGAGGGGTTGTGGGAGGGGGGAATGGGCTAAATGGGTAAGGGGCACTAAGGAATCTACTCCTGAAATCATTGTTGCACTATATGCTAACTAATTTGGATGTAAATTTAAAAAAATAAAAAATAAAACAAGTTAAAAAAAAATGACAGGCAGTTATAACAAATAGCTTTATGCGACATCATGTTCTCAACAAAAAACGTCCTTACAATGAAAGCAATTTTTAGTCTTTACCATAATCCACTAGCCTAAGACCCCATATTTGCCCATAGCCGTAATTCCCAGTAGGGGACTCTTCCTTCTAAATTTATGAACCAAATAAAATCATTTTAAATCAATCTCCCCAATTCCCTATTCCTAACAATATCTGTATTTTAAAATGTGGGCCATTACACTGATCTATGGTTTAATGTTTTGTCAGACAGGAAAGTAGAGGGATAAGAGAACAGAGGAACTGAGGGTATCAGAAAGAAAGTGAATAAAATGGAGATCTTACATTCCTTAATGGAACATTCGCTTTCTATTAATGAGTAGTGTCTTTGTGTTTAAATATATCTGTAACTTACTTCAAATGACTTGGAAAATGATGTTTCTAACAGAACAGATCAATGGCTTGATATTCTGGACTGTTGAATACGTTACAAAGCTAATTTGTGATGCCAGTGTTAAAAACAAAAACATAAAACCCAAATGCTTAAGATTTCTTTTTCCAACTCATATGCTGTCAGCCTTTCCTTTGTTACCATAACATGATTTTTATTAACTTCTTAATTTTCTTTCACTTGTACAATCAGTTCTAAATACCACGTTAAACACACTATCGAAAGACCATTAACCAATTGATGCTTACTCAGTTGTTAAAATGAATAAAAACCATTTTCCGCCTCTCCTCCCTCCATCCTTCCCTCACTTCCTTCTTTCCTCTCTTCTTCCACAAACATTTATTAAATTCTAATATGAGGCTGGAGCTCTACTAAGTGCACACATTTTGAATATCTAATACTTGGATTCAGGCGTACTTAACAGCTTTGTCCATGATGAACATGATTTAACATGATTCAAGTGATCCATTACAGTACCCCTCCAGAAACCTCTCCTTCATGTTTAAACTTCTTATTGGAGTCTAGTCTGATGTAACAGAGTTGCCCCTACACACACACACACACACACACACACACACACACACACACCCTCATCCATGGATAATGACTCATCACCATGCAGTTCCTGGTTAGTTTATTGTTCACTCCTCACTCCTCCTTTGGCTGAGAGCTGAATAAAAATGTACTCAGCTGACTCGAGTGAGTCAGTAAGCCTCCTTTTCATTTCCTAGTTAAGGCTGGAATAAGGAGTTCTCCACCCCGCAATTCTAATTAAACCCACTAATTTAAAGAAAATACATGTAAACCTTAACATGTCAATTAGAATGGTTATAGGTTGTATCTAATAAAAAATGGGAGTCTAACAAGTACATAGTTCTGTGTATGACGTATTAAACAAGACTGGGTGTATTTAATTCAACTGAATCACTGGAGACCTGCTTCCTTGTCCTCTGCTGTTTTTAGAAATGTTTTCCTTTCCTTGCTTAATTGTTTTTGATATTTATTTAGTAGACCACCGGGATCTTCTTGAGTAAGGACTAAAGACAAACATTTGTTAGCACTGTGCTTGATGTTCACCAACATCCCACTGACACATGCAAAAGTATCCTGGAGAGGATTATTTAAGTTTGAGTTTATCTCAGTCATTTATTTTAAAATAAAGTAGAAAATTCTGTAGGTTTAGCAGAATTACTTTATAAAGCCAAGTTGAGGGTAAATGTTAATAGATTGGATGTAGATGGAAATTTTTCTGTTGATAGTAATTTAAAATACAGCCTCAGAGGTGTAGGAGATGAGTGAGAAGCAGCCCCATATTTTAATTTTTAAAAATTTTGTTTATTAGAGAGAGAGAGCATGGAAGTGGAGGAGAAAGGCATGGGGGTGGGGGTGGGGGAGAGAGAGAGAGATCTTAGGCAAGGCTCCACACTCAGCACAGAGCCTGACTTGGAGCTCGTTCCCACAATGCTGGAATCATGACCTGAGCCGAAATCAAGGGTTGGATGCTCAACTGACTGAGCCACCCAGGTGCCCCACCTCCCATATTTTAAAGAAGGGTTCTCTATACATATACACAGGCCTTATTATGAGTCTAGCAACCATCCCTCCACAGCCATTAGCAGAGAAAGCGAAAGATTCAGTTGGGAAGATGCATCTTTAGAGAGACTTCCCAACAAGAGAGAGCACAATAGCATTTCTTCCCTACATGCATGGGACATTGCTCTTCCAACCAGAGCCAAGAGACGGAGGCAGTGAGGGAGCCATGTAGCGAATTGTGAGTGCTAGCCAGACAAAAATGCTGGATTCTCACTCCTTGGCCAGATGCTTGCCAGGCTTAAGGAATGTGTACACCTGCCCTGTGCTGTTACAGGAGTGGAAGACAAGTGAGTTTTGGGGGAAGGTACTGAGGCTTCCCTGGAGTTTGAGGAGAATAGAGAGTAGACTGGAGGCTGGCTGGAACTGCCCCTAGTGGCTGGATGAGGACATAGGGTTCTACCATTCAGCTGGATAAAAATATGCAATGTTTCTCATGGACCTAGGAGACAAGGTGGAGACTGTCTACCAAAGAAGATAAAAGGGCAGGGAGAGAAATGGGGAGATTTGAATTAGATAAAAAATTAAAGTTAATTTAGGCCAGACTGGAATTTTCTACAGCTGAAAATGAGACTCTTTTCACATCTGAAAGTGACCCCAAAGGTAAGGGATCTGCCTGAAATGTCATTGGGGGCAGAGAAGAGAGATATTATTTAAAGACAGTGGTGGGTGGGGGCACTGGGCTGGCTCAGACAGTAGAGCGTGTGACCCTTGATCTTGGGGTTGTAAGTTCGAGCCTCACATTAGGTGTAGAGATTACTTAAAAAAATTTTTTTTAATTAAAAAAATAAAATTAAGGCAGAGGCGGGGAGGAGAAAAGCTGTTTACTGATTATAATCACTGACTCAGCAGATTTAACGGAGCAGTACACAATTTATTTTAAAAGGAAACTGTTAACACCACCTATGGAGTAATCTTGCCAAAACAAACAAACAAAAATTTTGAACCTGAATTTAATCAAACGTCTTGAACCAACCACCAGATTATGGGAAAGATGGGAGATGGAAGAACAGGCTAATGACACCAGGAGGATGCCATCAGCCAACTGCAATTAGAAATACCACAAGACAGAAACTTTTGTATTTCACAAGTGTGATGATTGGGTGTTCAGCCACTGTGTGGGATGTGCTTCCTTCAAACTTTGTCATAACATAATTGGCACCTTACCCATCGGGGGCACCTGGGTGGCCCAGTCGGTTGAGCATTGGAGTTTGGCTCAGGTCATGATCTCACGGTTCGTGAGTTATAGCCCACATCGGACTTGCTCATCAGCACAGAGCCCACTTAGGACCCTCGATCTCCCTCTATCTCAGCCCCTCCCCTGCTTGTGCTCTCTCAAAAATAAATAAAACATTAAAAAAATTTTTTTAATTGGCACCTTATCCATCTGATGTGAAAAGAAAAAAAAAAATCCCACAGGGACAAAATCCCCTTCTTCTTCAACAAACACACGGTGTAAAAGAAAAAAAGAGAAGGGGGATTGTCATAAGGTAAAAGAGACCTAAGAGAATGTCTAAATATGTAATGTACACACTGTGTTTGAATTTTTATTTGACAACTGTAAAAAGATATTTGTGAGACATACAGGGAAAGTTGAACTTGGATCAGAAATTAAATATATGAAGGAATTTTTGTGAATTTGAGAAGGCATGATAAGGCTATTATGTTTTTTTTCTTTTAAGTTCTCATGTACTAGAGAAACATTCTAAGGTATTTACAGGAGATGAGATATGATGTCTGGGATTCAGTTTTAAATACTCTAGGATAGGGGTACCAGGGTGGCTCAGTCAGTCAAGCATTGACTCTTGGTTTTGGCTCGGGTCATGATCTCATGGTTCATGGGATTGAGCCTTATACTGACAGCACAGAGCCCCTCTGCTGCCAGCGTGGAACCTGCTTAGGATTCTCTCTCTCCCTCTCTCTCTCTGTCCCTCCCCTCCTTGTGCATGCTCTCTCACTCTCTCAAAATAACTAAATAAACTTAAAAAAAATTTTTAAATAAAGAAAATACCATAGAATAAGAGAAAATAAAGTGAATTTGAGGAGAGGATTGATGAAAAAATAATGGTAGAATGGGAATAGTTATTGAAGCTAAGTGATGGATACACGAATGCTTCATTATACCATTCTATTTTAGTACATGGAAAATTCTCCATGATGAAAAGATAAAAATTAAATTAAAAATCTGTTTAGATATCAATTTTTTTTAAAGGTCTGTGGTGTAGCAGAATGTAAAAAGTTTAAATGCAGAAGTTCAACTTGGTTTTGAATGCTAGTTACAGCTGTTATGTGACCTTAGGCAAGCCACTTAACTTTCTAAGCCCCATTTTCCCCATCTGGAAAATGAGGAGAATAATAATGCCTATTATTATTGCTGCAAGGGTTTAATGAGATAATACACATAAAACTTAACAAAGTACAGGGTTTCTGCAAGTATTAGAGAAATTAGTAATCTCTGCAAGGAGGCACAGAGTAAGTGCAAATATTAGCTTAATAAGATTTAATTTTCACTTCTCTCTCTGTTTCCCTTATAAGCTACTATCTCTGGACCTATAGTTGTCCTGTTACTTTTAAGTCTGAAAACTGCAGTGCTGAAGTGAAAATGTGCTTAGGAAGAAATCCTCAGAGGTAGAGAACTGGTTTTCTATCTCTTCACCTTGGAATACATCCAGACTTGACCTTTGATCATTTGGAGTTTTATTGATTGCAAACCAATTCTGAAGACTTCAGGGGGAACAAAAGATACAGGATCCAAGGACAATCTGGATCTGGGAGGGCAGACTAGGGGGAAGCTCAGGACCAGAAACTCTAGAGATCGGAGTAACATAAAGCCATAATGTCTAAATTTCTCAGGTCACTACAACTGAGATGAATCAACTTGAGTTATTTGAAGTCTCTGTATCACTTTGCTCAAGATTTTGGTTCAGAGACAGAGGAGCTGAGTGGAATGGTTTGGGTCACATACCCACCCATTGGTTGGAATGGGGAAGTGGACTGGCTACCGCTAGCAACTGTATTTGGTGATGGAAGGATTGTTATCTGTGTCAGACTACTAGCTGTTTTGTATTAACCATTCTTCTGAAATAGGGCTTCTCTGGCTTTAGCTGGCTGGCTACCTGCTCAACACTTCACTTCCTAGCCGCCCCGAAAGCTCCAGGACGCCACGTGACTAAGTTCTGGCCTATGGGATGAAAGTGAAAGTACGTGGTACGTCCACGTTCTGCCCTTTACAGAATTGGACATGTGGTCCTCCTTCCCGTGTGGCTGAAAGAAAGCGAGAACTGGAACAGCCACCGTGGGCCAAAGACAGGAGGAGGGCTGTGAGATTTAGTAAATAGAAATACCGGAGGCCCCATTAAATTTGAATTTCAGATAAACAAGGAATCCTTTTTTAAAAACCTAAGTATGTCCCATCCAACACTTGAAGGCAGAGAAGCTCAATACAAATTGTTAAGTGAGAATAGAGCAGGGAGCTGAATAGTATGTATCCACCGGTTAATGACCTGTATGCTAGTGTATGTTTAGAAAAGAGTCATTTATGTTTAAATATGACCGTTCGGATGGTGATAAGAACAATGATTTAGAGAGGAAGGAGATGAAGAGAGGCAAGAGATAATGGTGGCCTAGACCAGTTGGCAGCATTAAGAATGGAAAAGAGTAGACAGTTGGTGATACGTAGCGAATACAAATACATGTGTTTTGAGAATATGCCATGTTATTACCAGTGGTTTTCACAGGGTAGGCAGAGTATAAAAATATGTGGGAATTTCACATTCTAAATCCTATACTCTTAATAGGAAAGGTTAATATTTTTTGACTTCCTAGAAATAAGAAAAATTCTGTGCCATGAAAAGCTAGAAGAGGAATGCAAACTTGAGAAAATCATTTGTAAAATATATCCTGGACAAAGGATTAATATTCCTAATATATAAAGTGCTCCTACAAATCCAAAGGACAGAGATTAACATACTAGTAGAAAATGAGCAAAAAACATGAAAAGTCACAAAAGAGGGGTGCCTGGGTGGCTCAGTCAGTTAAGCGTCTGACTACTGATTTCCGCTCAGGTCATGATCTCATGGTTAGTGAGTTGGAGCTCCACGTTGGGCTCTCTGCTGACAGGTGGACCTGCTTGGAATTCATTCTCTCTCTCTCTCCCTCTCTGTCTGCCCTCCCCAACTCTCTCTCTCAAAATAAATAAATAAGCTTAAAAAAACACAGAAAAGTCAAAAGAAATACACATTTCCAATAAACTGAGACCATTCTACCTTGTTAATCAGAACAGAAATTCATATGACAACTAGATAGTATTTTCCTCCTAAATTGGCTTTTTTTTTTTTTTAAGGAACAATATCAATGTTGGTTATGCAATTTGCTTGAGTAAGATTATCAGAAAGTGGGATTTGGGAGTTTGGTTTGTCTACAGTGAAGTAACTTCCCGTGAGAAGTCCAAGGTTGTCCCCAGAGTAGGTCACACTTTGTGAATGGGATGACAGAGGCTGAGGAATCGGGAGATCACGATATCAGGTGGATTATCAATGTCTAATACAAGTAACAGCAACCATGTGTTATGGAGTATTGAAGATATGCCATTCAAATGCTAAATGCTCACAAAATTCTATTAAAGGAGGTGCTAATGTCCTTCACATCTTACCAGGAAAAAAACCGTCTTAGAAAAATTAAGTAACCTGCTAGCTTTTCCACATTTACATAGGTAGCATATCTGAGATTTAAAGTACTCAACAACTCTTCACTCTTAACTACCATGCTGTACTTCATTCATGCATACAATATTAATTAAACATCAAGTATTAGACGCTCCATTAGGAAATGTAAATACAGTGGTGAACAAAATCCTTCTCTTTGTGTAGCTGATCAGCCAGAGGGAACTAGAGAGAGTTAAGTAGGCAATTATAATATAGGGCCATATGCCTCGTACTGGCTCCTACCACCTCACAAGCATTATTACAGCATTATTACAAGCATTATTACAGCAGCATTATTCATAATCTCCCCAAAGTGGAAACAATCAATGTTCATCAACTGATAAATGGATGAATAAATGTTATCTATCCAAACAAAGAAATATTATTCAGTAATAAAGAGAAATGAAGTATTGATTTATGCTACAACATATAGGACATGTGCTAAGTAAAAGAAGACAGTCACACACACACACACACACACACACACACACACACACACGCCATATTGTATGATTCCATTTATATGACATGTTCAGGAGAGGCAAATTTATAAAGACAGAAAATAAATTAGTAGTTATTTAGGACTGGGACCGGAGGATGCTTGGAGGTTAGTGAGCGTTAATAAGTACAAGGTTTAGTTTGGGGGAGATGAAAATGTTTTAAAATTATGGTGGTGGCAGTTGCACAAGTCTGAATATATTTAAACTGACGAATTGTCCATTTAAATGGGTGAATTGTATAATGTGCGAATTACATCTTAATAAGAGTTATTTTAGAACAAGCTGATTGTGAACATTTCTTCCCAACTTTTCATTCAATGACATGTTGGTGGGAGTAAGGTTGCCAGATTTAGCGAGTAAAAATACAGGACAACCAGTTAAATTTGAATTTTGGATAAATAGCAAATACTTTTTAAATATAAGCATGTTCCATGCAATATTTGGGACATATTTATATCAAAAATTATTCCTTGTTTATCTGAAGTTCAGATTTAACTGGGTGTTCTGTATTTTACCTTGCAACCCAGGTAGGAACACTGACACAACAGACGCAAACTCTACAAATCAGACCCCACTCCCCCTCCCCAGAGAGCTAATTGTTAAGTATCTGCCAGCACACCACTGCCTAAACCATTAAAAAAAAAGAAAGACTAAAAGTCAAAAGATGTAAAAAAAATATATACTAAGTAAATACTAACCAATACAAAGATAGTATGACTATATTCATATCAGACAAAATAGATTTTAAAGCAAAAAGCACTACAGTGATAAGGATAAACATATTGATGGAAGATTAACTTCATTGATTTTAATAATTCAATAGCTATGGGCCTCATAGCATAGCTTTATTTTTTTAATTAAAAAAATTTTTAATGTTTATTTATTTTTGAGAAAGAGAGACAGAGCATGTGCAGGGGAGGGGCAGAGAGAGAGGGAGACACAGAATCCAAAGCAGTCTCCTGGGTCTGAGCTGTCAGCAGAGAGGCCAACATGGGGTTTGAACTAATGAACTGTGAGACCATGACCTGAGCCGAAGTCAAACACTTAACCGACTGAGCCACCCAGGTGCCCAGACATAGCACAGCTTTAACATACATAAAGTGAAAGTTGCCAGGACTGCAAAGAAATTCAACAAATCCACAACCATAATGGGAGACTTTGATATATCTATATCAATAGTTATAAAAATAAACTTTAAAACAAAGGGGGACACCTGGGTGGCTCAGTTGGTTAAGTGTCTGACTCTTGATTTTGGCTCAGGTCATGATCTCATAGTTGTTGAGTTTGAGCCCCATGTCGGGCTCTGTGCTCACAGTGCAGAGCATGCTTGGGATTCTCTTTCCCTCTTTCTCTGCCCCTGCCCTGCTTGCTCTCTATCTCTCTCTCAAAATAAATAAAAATAAACTTAAAAAATAGGTAATACATCAGTCACAAAAGATATCAATAGAAATATAGAGGATTTGAAAAATATAACTAATAAGCTTGATCTAATAAACACACATAGACCCCATACCCAACAACTGAATTCCATACATTCCTGCCACGTACCCATACAACATTTCTGTGAAAACTTACCAAGCCAAAAAACAAGTTTGAATAACATTTTTAAGAACTGGCATATGCAGACTCTATTCTCTAAATACAATGTGATTGAGTTAGGAATGCATGTGAAGAGATTTTTAAAAATCTTACATGTTTGGAAATGTTATAAACATACTTATTAAAGAAACACATGTTTCAGAGAAGAAATTGTAGTGGCAATTTAAAAATACTTAAACTTGGATGGTAATAAAAATATATATCGAACATGCTGGAAAGGAATTCTTAGAGGAAAATGCATAATGCTCCATGCTTACATTAGAAAGAAAAATGTACTAAAAGGTTAATGAGCTGCAGTAATCTCAAATCTATGAGATTGAAAGAGAAATCAAAAGAATAAAACCAAAAATAATGGGGAAAATGAAAATAAAAATGATAAATTAAAAGGAAAGAATGCACAAATGAACAAATTTAGGAAAAATGATTAAAATAATAAAAATTTGAATCGGCATTTTAAAATCTTCCCATGCATGAAAGGAAACCCACCAAGCCCAGACAATTTTATCGACGAGTTCTAACACACTTTCAAGGGACAGAAAATGAGGAGAAACAGTACCTGACTCATTTTCTATAGGTAAGTATAATAGTGGTATCAAAAATAGACAAGTTCAGGGGCGCCTGGGTGGCTCAGTCAGTTGAATGTCAGACTTTGGCTCAGGTCTTGATTTCAGGGTTAGTGAGTTTGAACCCCAGGTCGGGCTTGTTGCTGTCAGTGCAGAGCCTTCTTTGTTCAGATCCTCTGTCCCCCTTTTTCTCTGTCCCTCCCTCGCTTATGCTCCCTTTCTCAAAAATAAACAAACATTCAAAAATATAGACAAGTTCAGTGTAAGAAATGCAATTTATAAGCCCTTGCACTTATGTACAGTGATGCCAGAATCCTACAAGAAAATATTAGCAAACTGAATACCATAAGACATAGATAATCAGACCATATGACTTTGCTAAGTTAATTATAAGAATGTTGGTTGGTTCAACATTAGACAATCAACTCGTGTGATTTGCCACATCAAGAGATTAAAGGAAATATGATTATTTCAATAGATAAAGAAAAAACATTCAATAAAGTTCAGTAACAATTCATGGTTTAAAAAGCGATCTTAACCTGATAATAAGTACCTTAAATAAAAAAGGCATAGAGCAAACAACATAGTTTAATAGTAAAATCTTAAAGTCATACTTTTATTAAAATCAAGAATAAGACCAGGATGCTTGTCATTGATGCTTCTATGTAACATGACAGTGGAGGTCAAAGCAATCCACAAGATGAAGAAATAATGACTGGAATTCATTTTTAAAAACTGTCATTATTCACAAAGGAAAGGACACCCTATAAAGAAAACACAAACGTATGTGTTGATTTATTATTGGATATAATACGGGGGTCTTTAGATTTAAGTTCAAAACACAAAAGGATAGTTACATTTTGATACAGCAACTAGAGTCAGAAAACGCAACAAAAATATATTTAAGAATAATTTTAACCAAAGATATAGAAGACCCTTTTGTAGGAAAGTGTTGATTTTACTGAATGGTATTAAAGTAGATCCAAATAAATGGAGAGATAAAACATGTTTATGGATTGAGGATCCATAATAATAATTTTGATATTTTTGATTGATTAATCCCAGAATTCTTAATCCCAGAATTGATTAAGTTGATTGAAATCAATTTCGATTAAAATCTCAACAGAATTTTTTTGGTAGAATTTGTCGAAATGATTCTAAAATTTATATGAAGAGCAAAAGGCCAATACTAGCAAAGTGAGACTAAAACAAGATCAAGCTGATATCGAGACTTATTACAAAGTTGTAGTAATTATAATAATGTGAAACTGGCAAGAGACAGTAAATAGACCAATATAACAATATAGAAAACCACCTTCCCAAATTACGTAGATGTTTACGTAAAAACCTGATGTCTGACAGTGCTGAGAAAGCAGAAACTATTCAATGAATGGTACAGGCACAACTGGTTATCCACGTGGAAAAAAATTTTGAAAATTGGTTTTCTAGTTTAGGCCATAAAATCAGTTTCAGACTGACAAAGGAGTTCAATGTGAAAAACAAAGCTCTACAAACTAAGAAGGTAGTCTAATATCTTTATGACATCACCATAGAAAAGGATTTCTCAAACACATAAGGAGAAATATTAATAAATTTAAATTTATTAAAATTAAGATGTTTATTTATTTAAAAATAAACTAGAGAGGGGCGCCTGGGTGGCTCGGTCAGTTGAGCGTCCGACTTCAGCTCAGGTCATGATCTCATGGTCTGTGAGTTCGAGCCCCGCGTCGGGCCCTGTGCTGACAGCTCAGAGCCTGGAGCCTGTTTCGGATTCTGTGTCTCCTTCTCTCTCTGCTCCTCCCCTGTTCATGCTCTGTCTCTCTCTGTCTCAAAAATAAATAAACGTTAAAAAATAAGTAAATAAATAAAAATAAACTAGAGAGTGAAGAGACAAGCCACAATCTAAGAGAAGAAGATATTTGTAACACGCATGACCAACAAAAATACTAACATTCAGAATATGGAAAAGAACAAGAGACATCAATAGGAATTTCACAGAAGACACTCAAATGTCAAAAAAAGGAAAGAAAAGAAAAAAAAAGAAAAAGTGCTCAATCTCCCTAAAAAAATGTGTACTAGAGGCACCTGGGTGGCTCAGTTGGTTAAGCATCCAACTTCAGCTCAAGTCATGATCTCACAGTTCCTGAGTTCAAGCCCCACGTGGGGCTTTGTGCTGACAGCTCCAGAGTCTGGAGCCTGCTTCAGATTCTATGTGTCCCCCTCTTTCTGTGCCCCTCCGTGCTCTCTCTATCTCTCAAATCAATCAATCAATCAACTTATCTCTCTCTCTAATAAATAAATAAACTTTAAGATGTAAACAAAATGCAGACTAACACCATACTGATTCTCCTTTGGCCTGGCTCTAGATATACTAACTAGATTAGGAAGATTCCAACCCTTGGGGTCCTGTGAGCCATCGTCACATCGCAAGCACTGGAAGCACTGGGAGGCCATAGTCATGCAGGTGTCACGGCTTACCACAGGGTCAGTTATGACGAAAATTGCCAGGTTACTTTGGGAAAAGTGGTATGAGGCATCACCACCCCTGTGCCCGTCTGTCGACCTCTGTGAGCCTTTACTTTGTCTTATATACTATTGTGTTGGCAAACTATAGCCCATGGGTTAAATCTTGCCTGCTGCCTGTTTTTATACAGCTACAAACTAAGAATTGTTTTTACATTCTTAACTAGTTGAAAAAAAAATTTACCGCACATGAAAACTCTATGAAATCTAAGTGTAGTGTCCACGAATGAAGTTTTATCAGAACACAGGCATGCCCGTTTCTATAGGTATTTTCTATGGCTGTTTCACATTGCAACAGCAGAGTTGAGTAGTTGACCCAGAGATGATATGACCTGCAAGGCCTAAAATATTTACTCTCCGGCTCTTGACAAAGAAATTTCTCCAATCCCTGCTATAAAGCTCATAAATGTTACACTTACAAGTAAAATCATATCATAAATATATTAACATTTAAAAAGTTATGGGAATTACTGCCTTACTTTGACAGATGCCTATAGGGGCTCCTGGGTGGCTTGGTCGGTTAAGTGTCTGGCTTGGGCTCAGGTCATGATCTTACAGTTCATGGGTTTGAGCCCCACATCAGGTTCTGCTGACACCTCAGAGTCTGGAAACTGCTTCAGATTCTATGTCTCTCTCTCTGTCCCTCCCAGCTCATGCTCTGTGTCTGTTTCTCAAAAATGAATAAACATTAAAAAAATTTTCAAAAGATGCCTAGAGACTAGAGATTTGATTTTACAAATCAGTCTTTATGCTAAAGACTGGATGAAATGTTGTATGTGTATGGGTTTTTTTGAGGGTGTAAGGAGCCGTTTAAGAGCCACATTTTCTATTATGATATGAAATAAGTCTACAACTGAGACAGCAAAATGTTTATACATAAAAAGATGGTCAACTTGGATTTATCTCAATAAATTGCTTCCTTTCATATAATTATCAAATGTTTTGGACTGAAGCGAGTTAATATATTATTGATAAAGTGATTTAAGATTATTTAGGTAATAGCCTTGAAAATATTATGCCAAAAATATTACCCCATTTTCAGAGACAATGCCAGCAAGGGAGATTAGTGGCTGGAAAATGTAGGGGACGAAAATTGTTTTTCCTCTACTCTCTTAAGTTCTGTGCCTAGAGCCCTGCAAACTGCAGTGACCAAAGACAGATAAATAGAAAAATGTTTATTTTATATATGTATGAGAGTCCTCACAGCAATGAAGTGAAAGCCCCAAAGAGAAGATCAGACCCAAAGGCTTATATATTATTTTAACAAAGAACAATATACTTGCGGAGAATTGACAAGACAAAGGAAAAGGGATTTGAGCTTCTAGGAAGAAGGAAGTAAGGGGATTTTGCAAACTGTGTCCTGCAGACTCGTCAGGTAGCGGTCTCCGGTCTGGAGCTGTCTCCAGTGATTCAGAGTCCCAGGGATTAACAGTTGTTTTTCTCTTCCTGGTACAGGGGGAGACACCTCTACGAATGGCAATATTTGTCCTGCTTTTAGCTAGATGAGAGGAGGGCAGAGAGATATCCCCCAAGACTGCAGTTCCTTAATTGCCTTCAATTCAGAGTAGTCATTTTGCCAAAGTAGCATATTTTGGGGTGGCGTGTTCTGGTCCCCTTCAACTACAAGTGGCTTCCTGAGGCAGTATTTATCTTGGTGAGTTTTACAATCTGGATCTGCTCCCCTCCCCCCCACCCCAGCCCTCTTCAGAGAGCACAGACATTTCTTCTCCACTGTGGAAATGAGAGGCAAACAGGTTTTCCCCAGATGCTCCTTATTTTTCTACTTCATCATATGTCGTTTCTATTAATCTTTGCATAGAAAGTTGGGCGGGGAATTTCCTCTATTCAAGCACTGCTATTAAGGGCTTGAGTATCCTTCAGGCATCCAGCTTAGTTTACTTTTTAATTTACCTTGGGCCTATGTACATTTTTTCAGTTTTTCTCTTAAAATGGTTTGTGTTCTTAAGGCCAAAGTGAACCACAGCCTTCTTTGATTTTACTCATTCATTCATTCAAGGCATATGTTTGAATGCCTGTTATGTGCCAGGTACTGTTTTAGGGATTAGGGATACCATAATGTACAAAAGGGGGAAGATACGCTACCTTTATATTTTAATGGAGGGAGTAGACGATAAACAAAATAAATACGTAAAACATGTACTGTAATAGTGACAAATGTTAACAATGACTGTAAGAGTAGATGGTAAATCGTAGAAAATGAGACAGTGATTGATGCAAATAATCCCTAAGTTTAGGGATATGCAAATAACCTTTGTCCCCTAGAGATTCAAATGATTTGTGTCAGGTAGAATACTACAACCCAAAGATTAGATTTATTGCCCAGTGGGGTGTTAACCAATTTTTATGTCATTTAGTAATCTTATTCCAGCGTTCCCCCCACCCCAGTGACTAGAAATACTTTGTATGTCTTACTCCCTTTTGAACCTGGTGTGTCATCTTTATGACTCTTATTAATGAGGTAAACAGCTCTTTGACTCTATATGTGCCCTCTGAGCATCATGGGCTTAACTTTCTGAAAATTCTATATTAAGATATAGAAGTGATTTATATAGCTCTGATTTGCCAATCATCTTTAAAAAAAGTTTTTTGGGGCGCCTGGGTGGCTCAGTCGGTTGAGCGTCCGACTTCGGCTCAGGTCATGATCTCACGGTTTGTGAGTCTGAGCCCCGCGTCAGGCTCTGTGCTCACAGCTCAGAGCCTGGAGCCTGCTTCCGATTCTGTGTCTCCCTCTCTCTCTGACCCTCCCCCGTTCATGCTCTGTCTCTCTCTGTCTCAAAAATAAATAAACATTAAAAAAAATTTTTTTTTTAAGTTTTTTTTCATGCTTTATTTATTTTTGAGACAGAGAAAGACAGAGCATGAACGGAGGAGGGGCAGAGAGAGAGAGAGAGGCACACAGAATCCTCAGCAGGCTCCAGGCTCTGAGCTGTCAGTATAGAGCCCGAGATGGGGCTCGAACCCACAAACCATAAGATCATGACCTGAGCTGAAGTTGGACGCTTAACCAACTGAGCCACCCAGATGCCCTGACCAGCCATCTTTAATGAGCAAACAAATAACTAAAATATATATGCTAAAAATATGTATGTTAAAAAAATAAAACTAGAAATAAAAAAACCTTATGGGTTGACTTTTAATATTCTCATGTTGATGGAATATTAGGCATTAAAAATGGAAATCCTGAAGACCATGGAGTTATAAGCGATGAAAGGTTCTGAGAATGTTTCAAAAATATGTAGTGTTAAGAGATACATGGAGGCATATTAAACTTTTTAAGTTTATTTGAGCAAAAATCCATTTGAATCTGGCAATGTCAAATGAGAAGTGGTTAGCAGTGCTCTACCAACAGGAGTAGGGGGAAACTTACATAGATCGGGTGCAAGTGCAGGAGGAAAGCAAGGGAATTATTTGATTGGCTACAGCGTAAACATTTGCCTTACTTGGAAAAGTCTATTTGGCTGTTTGTGATTAGACGTCCTTAGGTTTTGATTTCTTAATCTTGAAGCATTTCAGGTATAGGCTTTGGTTTGCTTGGGTAGGCTGCTGAGGTGTTAAAGTCACCTCATCAATGACCTCTTTGTTTAAGTAATTTAGGCAAATAAATAAAACATTTGAACCCTAGAATAATATCGGCTACTTCACTGGGATCTTATACCAATCCACTAGATATTGAAGTATTTGAAATCATTAGTAGTACAGGCTCTGGAGTTAGACTGTCTGCATCTGGAGTGCATGGGCGGCTCAGTCGGTTGAGCGCCTGACTCTTGATTTTGGCTCAGGTCATGATCCCAGGGTTGTGGGATGGAGCCCCCTGTCGGGCTTCACACTGAGCACGGAGCCTACTTAGAATTCCCCACCCCCCTCTCCCTCTGACCCTCTCCCCAGCTCATGCATGCATGCTCTCTCTCTAAAATAAATAATAATAATAACATAAATAAACAAACAAATAAATAAAGACTGCCCACCTTCAACCACTGCTCAATCACTTCCTGGTTCGGAAAAGTTTATTTATTTATTTATTTATTTATTTATAAAAATGTTTATGTATTTTGAGAGAAAGAAAGAGTGCCCGTGTGCCCATGTGGAGCGAGCAGGGGAGGGGCAGAGGAAGAGGGAGGGAGAATCCTGAGCAGACTCTGTGCTGTCAGCATGGAGCCTGATTTGGGGATCCATTCCACGAACCTCAAGACCATGACAGGAACTGTTAACCAACTGAGCCATCCATGAACCCCTGGAAGAGTTTTTTAATCTCTCTTAATCTCGTAGGATTATCATGAGGAATAAATGAAGTAATGTAAGGAGTTCTGAGCAGTGCTAGTAAGTGCTCAGTTCATGTTACCTGTAAGCTGTCTGTTGGGTTACTTTGTCCTTGAAAAGTTATGATACACAAAGCAATGTAGAACAAGTAAGTAACCATTGCAACTTTATTTAAAAACAATACACAGAGACACCTGGGTGGCTCAGTCCCTTGAGTGTTGGACTCTTGATTTTGGCTCAGGTTGTGGGACTGAGCCCTGTACTGGGCTTCTCACTGAGCATGGAACCTTCTTTAAATTCTCTCTCTCTCTGTCTCTCCTTCTGTCTCCCCCGCTCACACACTCTCTCTCTAAAATAAAATAAAATAAAATAAAATAAAATAAAATAAAATAAAAACAATACACAATGTTTGCAATGTTTAATAGAATGACATTTCTCAATATTGAAAAAGTCTACTTACCAGCGCTTCTTTCAAATCAATATGGATTCTCATTCACCAAAATAGTCCTCCATTTTATTTTTATTTTATAGAATAACAGAACATTTTACAACTACAATTAAATGTTGTTTTCTAGTCAAATCTATGTCTCAAGAAATAGTACTTTTTGGCATGAAAAAGAAACCTCCTAAACTGTTCCTTGAGTAAGCAGTTGGCAATACAAACGAAAGATGAGGCAAACATTTCTTTGGAGTGTTTATGAGTGAACCCACTTCTGCAAAATGTTAGCAGTTAATAATTTCCCAAACAGAATAAAATACACGCCCCAAATTAAATACAATAAAATGAAACAAAACAAAAATAGATACAGCTCCCTTTAGACGGTTGACATAATGATTCAAGCCAACGTACTAATTGGGTTCAGCAAATACTATGCAGGCTGGAAAAGTAACTTGGTCTTTTCAAGTGTCTTCAACTTTCCAGGTCACAGCAGAAGATACAACAGATCCCTCGATTCTATTCTACCTCATAGTATTTGACACCCAGATTGTCAAAATCGAGGGACAGAAATCTTGACGTACTAACAATTCCTTTAGTTTTCCATTTTAAAATTGCTCCACTAAGTTGGTGACACACTACCTTAAAAGTTTTCTTCCATATATAAAAGGATTTAAAGATGGTTTTTGTCGATTATTTCTCATCACAAGATGAAAGTATTTATTATTAGCTTTCAATTTGTTAAAAAGAAACAATGGGCCCCAAATAGTCACTTTTACTAAGCCCTGCCAAGACTTAATACCTAACCTAATGGCAGTTCCAGCCGCTCCCAGGGGTGGAATTTTAATCCAATCAGTCTGGAATTTCCTGGTTAGCACCAATGAGGTAATCTGTCTGATGCATCCCTGCCTTCCTCTGGGGGAAGGTAACCCTGCTTGAAGCAATCCTCTTTTAACTTCCTTGTCCCACCCTCCTTCTGCCCATAAAAACTTCCATTTTCTACAACTTGTGGAGAGCTCCCCTCTCTTTGCTATGTGGGGTGCTGCCTGCTTCTGAAGTCATTGCATAAAGCCAATTAGATCTTTAAAATTCAACTTAGTTGAATTTTTTTAAAAACAAATTTCATCTTAGGATGTTATAATCCAATTGTGTTATATGTAGTAGTTTCTTGAGTGAACTGTAGGGGAGGAAAAATAACTTTCCCTTCACCCTCTGAGTTGTTGGCTGAGACACCCTGTAATAAAAGGCAGATGAAGAGAAAAACAAATAGAACTGTATTAACATGTACCTTTGTGTACACATGAGAGAGAGATGCCAGGGAGAAATGAGCAGCTTCCCAAGGAGGCCTAAGCTGCCAGTTCAAAAATCATCTTCAGGGGCTCCTGGGTGGCTCAGTCAGTTAAGCATCCAACTCTTGATTTTGGCCCAGGTCATGATCTCACTATGATAGGGGAAAATGGGATAGACTAGGCAGAGAGAGAAAGGATTGACACCTGAGGTCCCTGGGTGGGGGAAGACACACATTTTGGAACTATGCTGGGAATGTCTGACTACAGCAAACTGCCTGAGCAGTTTGGGACCTTATCCCTGTTAAGAACATAACAGACACCACCTACTCCCCCTCAGGTTCCCCTCAGGAATTTGACAATCAAAATACCTAAACCATAAAACTTACGTTACATGAGGGATAGTAGGACCAGTCTGACTCCTCACACAATGGAGTCGAGCCAATCAGGAATGGACAACCCAGCACCTAGAGTTGTCAAGCCAGTAAGGGTGGGACCTGAGAAGGAACAAGGGGGAAGGAAGGGGGCGGTGACCAGAACCTTATAAAACAAGGACCCTTGCTTAGAGTCCTGGGACATTCACCTTCAAATGTCCCCTTTCTGTTAAGAGAGCTTTCCTACTAATTCTTTCTTTCTAATCTTATACTCTAATAAGCTTTTGCCTGCAGCTCACTTTATTTTGTGTCCATCTCTTCATTCTTTGAAGTGGTAAGACAAAGAACCCTGGGTACTGAGGTAAAATATCCTGCAACACCACGGTTGTGAGATCTCCATGCCCTGAGTGGGGCTGCTTCAGATTCTCTCTCCCTCTCCCTCTGCCCTCCCCCTGGTCACCCACTTTCTCTCTCTCTCTCTCTCTCTCTCTCTCTCTCTCTCTCTCTCAAAATGTCTCAAAATGACAAAACAAAAGAAAGCAAAACAAAACAAAACCCATCTTCAGCTAAAGATGAAAGAAAAGTGGACAGATGTGTTGGTTGCTGGTAGGTTGTAAGAATTAAGGGAGATGATTCATCTTCAGAAATACCAAATAAAAGCTGTGCTGTCTAGTTAACAGCAAGTTTACAACCTATTGGAAATATTGATGAACCCCCTCCTCCCCACAATGGAGTCCCAAACCCCTAGACACTTTACTTCCTGATTCTTCCCCTCTCCTTTTTGAGGACTTATTTTTGTGGGCGTTACAATGAGCATGCACCAAAAAAACAAAGGGAGGAGGGAATTAAAGTCTTTGCATCACCTCAAGGAATGTACATTTGCTCCAATCAGACTACTTTTTGCCTTACGTGGGCACAGGTGTTGACTAGATTAATGCTGTAATCTCTAGTACTCAGCCAATGAGGAATGGGGGGGGAGGGGCTTGCATGCTAGGAGATAAATTGTCTGCTGTAACTGCCCCAAGTGTGCCTGTCCCTCAGACACTCGCTCTTGTGAGAATGTTGATTAAAGCCTTGCTTCAATGTGCTCTAAGTCTCTGTGTCCATCCTTGGACTGGGTCGGTGGACTTATTTCTCACTGGATGGGGGAGGGAAGCCAGTTATGGGAGGTAACCAGGAAAAGCCATATTCCCTCTTCCTGGTACTGAGAGAGGACACTCTTACAAATAGAGACTTCCTTACAAAATGATAACTTATACCCTTTTTACACAGCATCTCCATTGGCCACTTTTTTTTTTTAAGTTTATTTATTTTTGAGAGAGACAGAGACAGTGTGAGGGAGGGGCAGAGAGGCAACGAGACACAGAATCCCAAGCAGGCTCCACACCGCCAGCACAGAGCCCGATGCGGGGCTTGAATTCACAAATTGTAAGTTCATGACCTAAGCTGAAACCAAGAGCTTAACCAGCTGAGCCACTCAGGTGTTCCTGCATCAGCCACTTCTCAAAATAATCAGTTCTAAATAATCCTTCTGCCAAAGAGGTATATTTTGGGGTGACAAATCCTGCTATCTATGAGAACAAAATTCTCATCTGGATTTCAAGTTGAATGGGGCAAATTAACCATTGTTTTTGAAGGCCCCACCATGCTCCACACCTTGAGCAAGATGTATGAGGTTGAAGGGGATCGGAATATGCCACTTGAGTGTATTAATTATTTTGAGCTAAAGGCAACTGAGAAATAGCAGAAAGAGCCAGAGACGTTGAAATAAATTTCTGGGCCCAAGATGGAGCTGCTTCTGTAGGGGCCAGGGAGGGGTGGGGACTGCCATGTAAGCAAATCAAAGCTCAGATAACCTTTCCAGTGGGAGCCCGACCAGAAACATAGCATACCCAGTTAACCAGTCCCTTAATGCCAAGGCAACCATGGGCCTTCTCACTGAAATTGATGACGTGGCCCCCACCAATCAGATATTTTCTTTTTTTTTTTTAATAAATGAATTTTCTAAATTTTTTAAATTTTTATTTTTTTAATGTTTATTTATTTTTGAGAGAGAGACAGAGCATGAGTGAGGGAGGGGCAGAGAAAGAGGGAGACACAGAATCCCAAACAGGCTCCAGGCTCTGAGCTGTCAGCACAGAGCCTGGCATGGGGCTAGAACTCAATGAACTGTGAGATCATGACCTGAGCCGAAGTTGGAAGTTCCACCGACTGAGCCACCTAGGTCCCCAGATGTTTTCTACTTGTCTCTTCCTTGTTCTTTGTTCTTTATCCTGTAAAAAGCCTCTCACCTTTTGCTCCATTTTGCCATTCTCTGAAACACTGTCCATTTAATGAAATGTTAAATAAAGTTCGTTCATATAACCTGAATTGTCCAATTTATTTTATTTTTAAGGTTATTTATTTATTTCGAGGGAGAGAGAGAAAGCATGAGCAGGGGAGGGGCAGAGAGAGAAGGAGAGAATCTTAAGCAGACTTTTCATGCTGTAAGCACAGAGCCCGACCTGGGGCTCCAACTCATGAACTTTGAGATAATGACCTGAGCTGAAATCAAGAGTTGAACACTTAACCGACTTAGCCACCCAGGTGCCCCAGCTTAAATTGTCTTCTTGAATCATCTTTTTTTTTTTTTTCAAGATTTTTAATGTTCTTAAAGTAATCTCTACACAATCTTGAACTCACAACACAAGATCAAGAGTTGCACACTCCACTGAGTCAGCTAGGCACCCCTTCAATCATCTTTTTAGCAGAGTTTTCTGCCCTCCCTCTTTCTGCCTAAAAGCAAGTTATAAACTTTCCTCCTGGTACCAGCTAAGGAAAGCTCTCTTTACTACTTGTTAAAAGATAAACTGAGGCTTATTAAAAATTTTAAGAGTTTATTTGAGCAAAGTTTATTAGCGTCGGGCAGTTCCAAATCAGAAGTGGTTAGCATTCTACCCACCTAGCCAAGGGCAAGACTTATATTTCCTATTCTTGGGGAGCAAGAATTCCTGTCCCCTTCAAGAGCCTGCTAGCTGAACTAAGAATCAAATTGGCATGAGACAGATTAACAGGAGAAAACCAAACTTAAAAGTGTTATATATGGGAAATCCACATAGACGTGGAAATTCCAAAGACAGGCAAATGAGGTGTGTTTGAGGAGGGGTAGGGGTCTGGGACTGCAAAGGGAAGGAATGCAATTCACAGGAAGATGAAAAAGAGTAAACATTTGGTAAACAAATATTTGCCCTGGGCTCCTGAAGGGCCACTCAGATAACATTCGCCTCCACTAATGGTTCTTATTCTGGAAAAGACCTCCAATTTAGATTCTTCTAGGTGATTTAAGGAGGGGTAAAAGTTTCCTTGAGCCCTCAGGGTTTTGATTGCCTTTAGCTCAAAATAATCCACATGCTGAAGTGGCCTGTCTAGGGGCAGCCTGCCCTTTCCCCACCATTTATCTGCCCAAGAAACCAAAACTCTTTTCCCTTTGCATAGTCACTTCTCAAAGTCACCCTATATTAAAATGATATATAAGCCTGAAAATCCAACCGCTTCTTTGGGTTTTTCTCTCCCTCTTCTTCTTCCTCTTCCTCGTCCTCTTCCTCCTCCTTCTTGTCTTTTTTCCTTCATGAAGACCTTATGCACATATAAATGAGTATCAATAGAAATGGTCTGCTTCTCTGTTAATCTGTCTTTTGTTACTTTACTTTGCACATCTTCAGGTAGTACTTAAGATGAGAAAGTAGAGGAAACGTTTTCTCAAAATAAATAAACATTAAAAAAGACAAGAAGAAAGGGTGCATGGGTGGCTCAGTTGGTTAAGCTTTTGACTCTTCATTTCCGCTCAGGTCATTATTTCACGGTTGGTAAGATCGAGCCCTGTGTTGGGCTCTGTGCTGACGGTGTGGAGCCTGCTTGGGATTCTCTCTCTCTCCCTCTCCTTCTCTGCCCCTCCCCCCTGCTCCCCTGCTTTCTCTCTGTCTCTCTTTGAAAATAAATAAATAAACATTTAAAAAGAGAGAGAGAAGGGAAGGGGAAAGTTTTTCTTCTTCTACAAGGCAAAAAGGAGAGGAGATGGTATTTCCCCAAAGTTGCTTTTAATTTTCTCACCAGATTACTTTGTTTGCTTGTCCATTTTATATATTGACTGAAATCTGCCAAATGAAATGCATTTTTGGATCTCATTTTTTAGTCAACTAACCTGTAAAAAGCATTGTCCTTAAAGCATTTTTTAAAGGTGTACCTTGTATTTTTTATGTAATCTTGCAAGTGCTGATATTAAATATATGTAGAAGTGACAGCATGAATGAGGTGATTACCCTAAATTATAAGGTTGATTTTTTTTTCTCCTGTAAAAAGAAAAGAGGGTTTTCGTTTTCTTTTTCTTTTTTGAAGTACAGATAGATATAGAGGAAGGAGAGAAAGTGTGTGAGAAAGAGTTCCTCTTCCACCCAGAATATTTTCTACATAATAATAATTTAACTATTAATAATAATAATATTAAGTAAAGTACTTTATCATCTCTCATTCCTTATTCATCCCACCTTTTCTGTGGCAAGGCATTTTCAGATTAGTATATTATAAAGGATCATTAATTTGAGTCCTGACAATAATATTCTACTTTAGATTTTCAGACAATTCTAAAGCAATTCATGCTCTTAAGCAATGTAGTGTTTGAAATAGATGGCCTCTGGAATCTTCTAGCACTGAGTTTCTATCAACTCATAAGGAGAGATGGAAGTGAGGTAGGTCTAAATTCTGTACAACTTATCATTCTAATTATGCAGCCCAGGGAAGGCAACTGGCTGTCAAGAGAACTCGGGAAGTTCATTTACATTGGTAAATTTGCTGTGGTACAAGCTCTGAATCTTTGCTTTGCAGGCTCAGAACTTGAACTTTTGTCAGCACATTGAAAGTAAAGTTTTCTCTTGGCAAACTCATATTATCCAAGCTCACCGAGACTGAAATGTCATTTTATTAATTTACAGTGGGCAATAAAATATTCATGCAGATTGTTACGCTTGCATCAACAGGACTGGGGCATTTACTCTTTACAGACAACACTGCCTGGGAAGCCAATTATAATTGAAAAATTGGCAGGGGTGGGGAGGGGGTCTGTATTCAGAACAAGAGGAGGCAGTTGAAGGTTGATGTACCTTAGGGACAGACTTGCCCTGTAGCCTAGAGTGTTTCGAGACCGCCAGGGTCTCTTTTCCCCCAGAATAGGATTGAGTACAAAATTAGGGTGCACATAGGTTGTGTAGCTTAGTTGGGGGTATGTGGTGGCTGTAAGAGTTGGGCATGAGTGGGAATTGGACAAAGGATGAACGTAGGGAACATTTCAAGCATATGTAATGACCAAGAGTAGGGGAAAGACTGATGAATCAGGAAACTGCAATAGTTCAGCATGCCTGAATTGTATAGTGCAAGGAAAATAATGTCAAGAGGTAAGAACTCAGAGGTAGCTGGAGCAAGAGCATGTGATGGCCTTGTAAGCCACAGTAAGGGATTTGAATCTGTATCCTCAAAATCATGGGGAACTCATGAAAAATTTTAAGCAAGGGAATAATGATCAGATTTGTGCTTTAGAAAGATCATTCCAGCAGCACTGTAGAGAATGAATTAGAAGAACGCAGACCAAAAACAGAGATGAGCTGGCATCTCAGGTTACAATGGAATGACTCAAAAAATGGGATGATGCGAGATAGAATTTGCAGGACTGGGGGGCACATGGGTGGCTCAGTTGGTTAAAGCGCCTGGCTCTTGATTTCGGCTCGGGTCATGATTTCCTGGTTCATGAGAGCCCCTGCGTGGGGCTCTGTGCTGGCAGCATGGAGCCTGTGTGGGATTTTCACTCTTCCTCTGTCTTTGCCTTCCCCCACTCACACTCTCTCTCTTTCTCTCAAAATAAATAAACATTAAAAAAAAAAAGAATTTGCAGGAGTGGGTGATTAATTGAATATGGACAAAAATAAAAAGGGAACAAAGAAGACAATTTCTGGCTTGAGCATGCCAGCACTGATACAGGAACCCTGGAGGTCACAGGAAATTGGATGAAATTGTGAACAGAAGAGGCAGATGATGAGTCAGTTTAGAGTTTAGACATATCGAATTGAGCTTGAGGATTCTGTAGATTGAAGTGGATTTGTCTAGCAGGCTATTAAATATTTAAGCTTCATATTTAGAGGAGAGAGCCAGACTGCAGATTTGGGGATCACCAGCAAATAAATAGTATGTAATAGAAACCATAAGAATGTGTGGTGACCCATTGAGAAAATATAGGAGGTAGGTAATAATAATAATACCAATCACTCTTCTGGGTGCCTTCTGGCAACCTCGTTCCAGAGTTGAGTAGTTCTAGTACATGACTAGAGGCTTTGAGTCCAGGTTCATGACATGATTTGTTTTCAAACAAGGCAACCTCTTGGAAGACTTATTGAGCTAACAATCACATAAAACAAAAACATTTCACTTGTATTTGTTAAACAGCCTTAAAGTAGCCTCAGAAGTCACACAACAACTACTCATTTGGAGCAAGTCACTGAGTCCCGCCTACCTTCAAGGGAAGAATGAGAGCCTACCTTTTGGTGGGAGGAGTGTCAAATAATCTGCAGATATAGTTTAAAATCATTACAGTCAGAGAAAACATAGGCTACATGTTTTGGAGGCTTTACCCAGTAAGTTTACTATGAATAAGTGGCCTGAAATTTAATCCTTCCTTCCTTCCTTCCTTCCTTCCTCCCTTCCTTCCTTCCTTCCTCCCTTCCTTCAAAACTCATTTACAGAGATTGGCTACCATCTTGTCACAATAAAAAAATTCCAAATTGAAAGCACATATCTTTCTTTAAAAAATTTTTTTTAAACAATGCAAATTTATTATCTTATGGTTCTGGAGGCAAGACATCTACAGTTCACTAGACTTAAGTCAAAGGTGTCTTCAGGGGTTGGTTCCCTCTGGAGACTCAAGGAGAGAATGTTTCTCTGCCTTTTCCAGCTTCTGGAGCCTGGCTGTACTCCTTGGCTCATGACCCCTTCCTCGCATCATTCCAAGACAAGGAAATTGAAGGGAATCTGAGAAAAACAAGCTGTTTTTCTTTTCCTTTCCTTTTCTTGCTTCCATTCTATCTAAGACTTGCACCCCTGCCTTCCACATACCTTAATGTATGTCCTCCTTTTATTTTACTATTTTTTTAATTTTTTCTTTCTTTTTTTTTTTTTTTGTCCTCTTTATGAAGGTCAAGAAGTTAAGGATTTCTTTGGACCCTTCCAGCCCAACAGACAGAATACATACGGAGTGATCAGCTGAGGTCATCATGTATGTTTTCTAAGACCCCTGGCTCCAAAGCGTAAGTGGCATATGGAGGACACCTGAGCAAGGGCTTGTTCGCTAAGTTCCTGGATGCCTGTGAGGACATGTGCCCCAGATCATCATCCTCCATAAAAGCCCTAGACCCCAAGCAAAGATGACATTCATTCTTCTTTCTTTTCTGAGTCTCCCAGACATTCGTTCCCTCTGTATCTGCTCTCTCTCTTTAGGTCTTCAAAAAACTCTGCTCTTGCTTCCTGCTGGCTTACATTTGATTTCGATCCTGCATGCAGCCAAGGACCCCCCTCGGCTGGTCCTGTGGGACCCCCCCCCCCCGAGTCCTTGGACCTGGCCTGATGGCATCAGTTCCAACCCCTTATTTCCGTTGTCACACATTCCACTTCCCCCTGTGTCTCAAATCTCTCTGATTTTTTTAATTGTGGTAAAATGTCCCTAATGTCAAATTTAGCATTTTAATTATTTTTAAGTGGCATACAATACATACACATCATTGGATAACCATTCCTACCATCTATTTCCAGAACTTTTTTTACTTATTTATTTATTTATTTTTTTTAACGTTTATTTATTTTTGAGACAGAGAGACAGAGCATGAACGGGGGAGGGGCAGAGAAAGAGGGAGACACAGAATCGGAAGAAGGCTCCAGGCTCTGAGCCATCAGCCCAGAGCCCAATGCGGGGCTCGAACTCACGGACCGTGAGATCGTGACCTGAGCTGAAGTCGGCCACCCAACCGACTGAGCCACCCAGGTGCCCCTATTTCCAGAACTTTTTAATTGAAAAGAGTTTTAAAATGTTGACCCTTATTATTATTATTTTGAGAGAGAGAGAGAGAGAAAGCAGAGAGCATAAGTGGGTGGAGGGCAAAGAGAGAGGGAGAGAGAGAATCCAAAGCGGGCTCCATGCCCGGTGCAGAGGCTGACAAGGAGCTGGATCCCACAACTGTGAGATCATGACCTGAGCTGAAAGCAAGAGTGGGATGCCTCACCGACTGAGTCACCCAGGCACCCTGACCATTATTTTTATCATTACCTTCAATGTGGTATATGGGAAGAAGCAGAGCTTGGTAGGCATGGACAAGTTTCTAACTTCTGATCCTCAGTGAATTCACCTATGATATTTAGATAGAGTTGTAGACAGCATAAATGAGGTGTCTAGAACTAGGCCAGGCTCTTTGCTTTTAATAGTTTATTTAGATCTAGTGTATATGAACATATAGAATCCAGTTTATTTTCTTTTTTTTAAGGTTTTTTTAAATTTTTTATTTTGAGAGAGAGAGAAAGAGCAGAAAGAGGGAGAGGGGCAAAGAGAGGAGAGAGATAGAGAGACAGAGAGAGACAGAGAGAGAATCCAAGCAGGCTCCATGCTGTCATCACAGAGCCAGACATGGGACTCGATCTCATAAACTGTGAAATCATGATCTGAGCTGAATGGAGCTGAAATCTGATGCTTAACCAACTGAGCCCCCCGGGCGCTCCCAATCTACTTTATTTTCCAACACTTCTCCAGAAGGAAGATAGCTCGACTCCTATTTAACGTGAGATCTTAACTGCCCGGCTTCGGGAGACTGAACTTGATCTGCTCGCTACGTCCACTGGCTCCCTTGCTCTTTGGCTCCTTGTTTGGCTGGACCAGTGGGAAGCACCTGCGGGAAATCCTGAAGGTGGAAGGGAGAGAGGACAGGACGTATACTTCCTTGGTATCCTCCCTTTCATGTCTAAGTGTTCTCTAAATATTCCTTTACTGAAGGTCACAGCTCCTGTCCTGCTGCCGCCAGTCTGTCGCATAGTTCTCCTTGAGTTCTGGTAACGGCTTCCTCCTCTTGCCCCTTTAGGCACTAGTCCAACTAGATTTGCGGGAACTCCTTCTGTTGCTAACAAAGGTGTGCTTTCCTATTTCTTACTGGTTTTCTCAACCTCTGACCATACCCATTTAAACAGTTCCCTCCTTCAAAATATTTTCTAATTTTTTTTTAATGTTTATTTATTTCTGCGAGAGAGAGAGTGAAACAGAGCGTAAGCTGGGGAGGGGCAGAGAGAGAGGAAGACACAGAATCTGAAGCAGGCTCCAGGCTTTGAGCTGTCAGCACAGAGCCTGACGCAGGCCTTCAACTCGTGAACTGCGAGATCATGACCTGAGCTGAAGTCGGAAGCCCAACCGACTGAACCACCCAGGTGCCTCCAAAATGTTTTCAATTACACTTTTTCTTTTTGGGCCCCTGATTGATATGTTCCTTTGTTTTGTTTTTGTTTTTGTTTTTGTTTTTGTTTTTGTTTTTGTTTTTGTAACAAATCTTACTCAGAATTCTATTGTGCAAGAAAGATAAAAGTGAAGCTGCATCAGCCGATGCAAGGGTGAATAATACAGGGCCTCAACTGCTTGCTTCTCCCCATCAAATGAGGTGACTTCTGAGAACTTAGGGTTTGGAGGGACACACTTAGAAAAACACTGGACTGAGAAAATCCAAGGAAATGCCAGCCCTGACCCATGTTTGGATGGCGTCTCTCTACCAAACTCATGAAATAAATTCACCTGACCTCCCACACACACCCTTGGGAAACATGTGAGAGCACAGCTTTAGATCCTGGTTCCATGTCTACAAGGCATCTGCACTGTCTCTTATAGTAGTCCATGTGCCTTACTTATTACATTTGGTTAGCTGTTTCAGCGAGGGGGTCTACAGGTTGGTTTCTCAGTTTAAAGGCTGGTAAGAATGATGATTTGGGGGTATCTGGGTGGCTCAGTTGGTGGTCTCTGACTCTTGATTTTGGCTCAGGTCACGATCTCACAGTTTGTGAGTCCCAGCTCCGTGGTGTCATGCTCTCTGCACGGACAGAGCTGAGCCTGCTTGGGATTTTCTCTCTTCGTCTCTCTCTGCCCCTCCCCTGCTTTCTCTCGCTCTCTCTCAAAAATATACAAATACATTTTTTTAAAGTGATTATTTGGATTTGGCCTAACATCAATTTCACTTTGATTTACTATTGAATTTTTTCTTCAAATACACAATGTAGAGAATATTCACAAGATAAAAAAAAAAAAAAATGAATTATCCTAGCTTGCCACTGTTTGCTTAGTTCCCAGAATGTGTGGTTTTGGAAAACCCATGCAGAACGAGAAGTCTACCAGGTCAGAAATCCCAACCATAAACTTTGGATTGGATGAACCATCTCAGCACTCAAGAGTTCTGCCCTGTTATCATAAATGGGAATTTTTGTTGTGCCACCTCTACGTGATCCCCTGGTTTGTTTCATTCTCCATGAACATGTGGTTTAAATGCAATTGGCCGTGGCCTATCACATATATATTAAGGGCGTCATTTTTATTATATCTTAAAATATAACTATTATTTTGGATCTTCCCTAAACCTGCCTCCAAAGAAATTCAGTGGTGACCTGATACTTTTTTTGAGGTTAATCAAGTCAACTAGAATATGGAAAAAACCAATAGAGACTTCTGGAGAATTCACGTATCTCCCACGCTTTGAAGTCCTTGCCTTTGCCTCCCTCCTCATGATCCCGTCAAAGGCTAAAAGAAGCACAACTTGAGAGTAGGCTTCAATTGGTTCAGTGCTGCTAATATAATTTGTTAAAAGTGAACAATTCAGTTAAGTTAAAAAAAAAAATCTACTTGATGACAAATAGCTGTCTGGTAGTCCTGTGTATATACCTTAGGATCTCTAAACTATTTTTGTCTTACATATACAAAGCCATCATCTGCATTTTGCTTATTGTGTTGTGAATTTTCATGGGTTTGCTTTGCTTCTAATTGCAAATGAATCATTTGGTTGTCACATGTTAAATTGACAAGAAGAAAAATGTTCTAATTTACAGAGGGTCAGGAATAGGTTGTTTCCCAGAAACACTGGGAGATTTTCAAGAGTCAAGCAACATACATACATACTAAAGGAAAAGAAAAACGATGACCAAATAGGATCAAAAGATTATTGAATTGCTCTCAAGATTGTTGGATTTGGACCATATCTTCACAAGTAGGAAGATACTAGCTTGAGGTACCTTGTAAGGCAGCCGTTATAAGAATAATTGCATACCCTTCTATCTTAGTTTGCACTGCTGTAACAAAACTCTACGGAGCAGGTGTCAGAAATGTATCACTCACCGTTCTGGAGGCTGGAAGTCTGAGATGAGGGTGCCAGCATTGTTGGCTGAGGGCCATCTTTTGGACTGCAGACTTCTTGGATCTTCACATGGAGGAAGGGCCTAGAGAACTCTATGATTTCTTTTATAAGAACACTACTCTCATTCATGAAGCTTCCACCCTCATGACCTAATTACCTCTCAAAGGCCCTACCTACTAGTATCACCTTTGGGGGTTAGGATACATGTGAATTTTGGGTGGGGGCACAAACATTCAAACCATAGCCCCTTTCCTTCCTTTTTTCTTTCCTCCATCTCCCTTTCCTTCCTTCCTCCCTTCCTTCCTTCTCTCTTCCCTTCCTCCCTCCCTTCTTTCAATCTTTCCTCCTTTCCATCTTCCCTTCCTTCCCTCCTTCCTCAACAAATATTTATTGAGCACTGTTTAAATTATTGAGGATTCAGCAGTGAACAAGAGTCAAGGTCCTTATACTCAGGGAACTTACATTCTTTGGGGAGACATAAATAGACAAACAAGAAAAGTCAGAAATGATAGTTTTTTCTGCTATGCAGAGAAGTAAAATGGGTGATGTGATGGACTGGAGACCCATTAGAAGAGGTGATCCTTGAAGATATCTCTGAGGAGGTGACTTTTTTTTTTTAAAGCTTTCAATTTTTTTTTTTTTTTTTAGTAATATCTACACCCAGCATGGGGTTTGAACTTAGAACCTGAGATCAAGAATCACATGCTCTTCTGACTGTGCCTGCCAGGTGCTCCTGAGGAAGTGACTTATAAGGTGCAACATGAATGCCGTAAAGTTAGCCATAAGATCTCAGGGAACATTTCCTAAATCGGAACAGGTTGGCACAAAGGCAGGAATGACCTCTGTGCAATGGAAGAATAAAAGTTCAAAGTCTGGGGCATGGTAAACCAAGGGGAGAGTGTTATAAATGGAAGGCAGAGAAGCGGGCAGGGCCAGATGGACAGGGTGCGTGAGCCAGGATAAAGTCTTTGGATTTTATTGTGATTGTAATTGGAAGCTTCAATGAAGGAGGACAGTGACATTATTTGATTTGCATTTTAAAAAGTTGCTCCTAGTTGCTCTGTAGTTTATGGATGATAGGGAAGTCAAAGTGAAAACAGGGAGACTGACCAGGAAACTCTTACAGTGGTCTGGACAGGAGATGAAGGTGCTAAGACTAGGGTGATAATGGAAAGAAGTGGCAGATTTAGGATTAGCTTTGGAGGTAGACCTGTTGGGATTTTCTTTCAGATGGATTGACTGGCGGAAGGGTAAGTGATAAGATAAAGAGAGAACTGAAACTCCAAGATTTTGGGTTTGATCCACCCAAGTTCCTAGTGGAAGTATATAGAGAGACACGAAAACTGGCAGAGAAGCATTTTGATAATAAAAATGAAGCCGTTTTGTTTGGGCCATGTTAAGTTTGAGATGCTCATTAGACATCCAAGGAGAACTATGCAGATGGGTTGTTGTGGAGGTCTGGAAATCTGGGGAGAGGTCAGCGCAGGAGATACAGACTCGGGGATCTTTGGGCAGACAGATGAAATTTAAAGCCAGGAGACTGGTTGAGATCACTTCTAGGCTCTGTGGGACAGATAAAAGGAGGGACCCTAGAACAGAGCAGGGACACTGTAACATTAAGTTATGCGGTAGAGAAGTCAAAGGAGTCTGGAAGGAACGGACATCAAGGAGAAAAGCCAGAAAGTGGATTGTCAAGGAAGCCAAGAGAATAAAATGATTTGAGGAGAGAGTAGTTAATTGTTCTCAGTGTCAGTAACAAAGTCAAAGCAATAAACTTGTCTGTGGATTTGGCAACAGGTAGGTCATTAGCATTAACATGAGTAGTCTCATTGGAGTAGGTGAGAAGGAGGCTTGATTGGAGTGAGTTAGGAAGAAAATGCAAGGTAAGACAGTGAAACCACTATCGGTGTGATAGCCATTGTGGACAAAGACCAGAGAAGAGAAGGAAGGTGGGGAAAGGGTAGCAAGATTGCTGCCAGATCATGTTCAGTGACTCTCTGAGCTCTGTGGTATTTTAAGTTCATTTATTTATTTTGAGAGAGGGGGAGCACAGAGAGGGGCAGAGAGAGAGAATCCCAAGCAGGCTCCCAGCTGTAAGCACAGAGCCCAGAGCAGGACTTGGGGCTGGACTCAGGAACTGTGAGATCATGACCTGAGCCCAAATCGACAGTTGGATGCTCAACTGACTGAGCCACCCAGGTGCCCCCGAGCTCTGTGGCTATTAATGTAAAATGAGCACAATGGCCCCTGTGGTACATATGTGTGCACCTCTAACAACATTCAGCTCCTCCTGTGCAGCACACAGTAGATGGGTAGTTGGGTTTGGGTTCTGCTAGATGAAAACAGTGGAGGAAGTAGAGGGAGGTGAAGGTGTTAAGTATATTCATAAGGGGGTGGGGGTGGCTATGAAGCTGGATCGTGGCTTTAAGTTAGGTTTTGGTGGAAATGAGGATGCTAGGGAAATGATTGATAGTTAGAAAGTGAGAGGAGCCAATGGAGTGAAGATCTTGATGGAGTCAAAGAATTAATGGAATATTAATGTAAGAGAGGTGAATAGATAGCGATTAGTGGCCAGAGAGAGTAAGCAGTTATGTGTGGGAAGATGCTAAATTAGTGAAGATTATTCTTACATTATTATGTCTCACCCAGTGTTTATTTACTTTTGAGCAATTACATTCTCTAGCGTATTATTCCAGTCAGATCATAAGCTGCAGGGGAGCACACAAACTTTTGAATAATCCACCTAGCTGAGCAGATGAGTCTCTTATATTATTATTATATTAATTACATAATAATTATATTGTTATTATATTAATTATATATTATTATTATATTAACTACATATTATAATATTATTATATTCCACAGGAGGGGCACCTGTCTGGTTCAGTCAGAATAGTGTAAGACTCTTGATCTCTGAGCTGTGAGTTCAAGCGCCACATTAGGTATAGAGATTACTAAAAAAAAAAAAGATTCTGCAGAATTCCAGTGTAGAAGGCCTTAGCATGTGACATTAACAAACAGCTTTAAACTAAATAAACTTTTGGAAAATAAACAAAAAAGAGAAACAAATGTCACTTAAAAAAAAGAAACTTGTTGGGAATGCAAGCTGGTGCAGCCACTCTGGAAAACAGTATGGAGGTTCCTCAAAAAACTAAAAATACAACTACCCTATGACCCAACAATTGCACTACTTGGCATTTATCCATGGGATACAGGTGTGCTGTTTTGAAGGGACACATACACCCCCATGTTTATAGCAGCACTATCAACAATAGCCAAAGTATGGAAAGAGCCCAAATGTACATCGATGGATGAATGGATAAAGAAGATGTGGTATATGTACACACACACACACACACACACACACACACACACAGACACACACACACACACACACAATGGCCTATTACTCAGCAATCAAAAAGAATGATTGCAAAGTTGCCATTTGCAACTATGTGGATGGAACTGGAGGGTATTATGCTAAGTGAAATTAGTCAGAGAAAGACAAAAATCCTATGACTCCACTCATATGAGGACTTTAAGAGAAAAAACAGATCAACATAAGGGAAGAGAAACAAAAATAATATAAAAACAGGGAGGGGGACAAAATAGAAGAGACTCATAAATATGGAGAACAAACTGAGGGTTACTGGAGGGGTTGTGGGAAGGGGATGGGTAAGGGGCACTAAGGAATCTACTCCTGAAATCATTGTTGCATTATATGCTAAGTAATTTGTATGTAAACTTTAAAAAAGAAAAAAGAAAATTAAAAACAAAAGAAAAAGGGTTAAATAAGAAAAAACAAAAAATATATATGTTGATTTCACAACTACAAAAAACTTTTTTCCTTTCTCTACTTACAACCCTTTTATTTTTTTAAGATTTTTTTATTTTTATTTTTAAGTAATCTCAACACCCAGCATGGGGCTTGAACCCACAACCCTGAGATCAAGAGTCACACACTCTACTGAATGTATCAGTCAGGAACCCCTACTTCTAACACTTCCAACACCCAATGTGTGGGGTTTTATTCCACACCAGGTAGTTTGCCAATTTTCTGGATAGCAGCTGGGTGTCTGTTGGGAAAATGAATAAAATTTTACACCACAAGATGGCCGATGGGACTAAAACAAGCTCTGGTCTCTAGTTTAGAGACCCCTCTTCCGGATTCTTTTTGCCCTGTTTGCCGCGCAGGTGAAAACCCATCACAGGTATGGAAGCTGACAACTATAAATTACCCTTCCCCCCTTCATTCGGGGCTCAGATCTTGGAGAAGTGGTCTCCTCTGAGCCCGCTGGTGCTAAATAAATCTCCGATCCACCAAGATCTCCGAGTGCCGCTTGGTTTTTCCACCAGCGTTCCAGCCTGGTTCTGTAACATGTCCTACAATTTAATTCAATTCTGATACAAACTACCTGGAGCCAGTGCAGACCCTCCAGGTTCAGGGCTCAGTCCACAAGATTGCCCCCACTTCAGACACCATTCACGAGGCTCAGGTTGTCACCTTTACTTTGGACCAGTTAGCTATAAATTGGAGGTTCCCACAACACCCTCCTCAGGTTTGATAATATGCTATAACAGCTCACAGATCTCAGGGAAACTCTTTACTTACCATTACTGGTTTATTATAAAAGATGCAACTCAAGAACAGCCAAATGGAAGGGATTTGTAGGGCAAGCTATGGGGGAAGGGGGAGGGGTTCCCTCTTCTCTGGGCATATCATTCTTCTAGTACCTTGGTGTGTTGGCTAACCTGGAAGCTCTCCTGGGTTTAGGATCTTTATAGAGGTTCTATTACATAGCTATGGTTGATTAAATCAATGGCCATTAGTGATTAACTCTTTCAGTCCCTCTTCCCTACAGGAGGTGGGGGGGTTGGGGGGGGCTCAAAAATTGCAACCTTCTAATCATGCCTTGACCTTTCTGGAGATTAGCTCCTATGAGAAAGCTATCTAGGGACCCCAACCACCAGTCATCCCATTAGCACACAATAAGACACTCAAGGGGCACCTGGGTGGCTCAGACCCTTAAGCATTCAACTCTTAATTCAGCTCAGGTCATGATTCCATGGTCCTGGGATTGGGCCCTGTGTTGGGCTCTGAGCTGAGCAGACTCAGTGTTCCATGCTGATTCATTCATTCATTCATTCTCTCTCTCCTTCTGCACCTCTCCCCTGCTGGCTCTTGCCCTCTTTCAAGGGTCTTAGAAGCTTTGGTGTCAGGAATTAAGGTCAAAGATTAAATATTAGAACAAAAGATGCTTCTAGCATCCTGTCAGTCAGGAAATTACAAGGGTCTTACAAACTCTGTGTCAGGATCTTGGTACAGAGATCAAGTATGTATTTATTATGCCACATAGTTTTATCACCCTATGTTGGTCAAAGTATTTTCCATGTTGTCTGAAAACAAAGCACCCTGTGTCTGGAAAGATGGAAAAGTGTGTGCTTTGCTATGTTTGTCTGGAAATATTTAAGTGCAATAATCAATAGTGATTAATAATGTATTAGTTTTAGGTGTGACTATTTTGTTGCACTATAGACACACACACTAAAACACAGAACATGTTTGGAATAGAAACATATTGGATCATATGCTTTACACTTTAGAAAAAACACTTTTACATTAACTCATTTGAAAATAGTATTTGCTGCATGTTTTCAAACAATCTGGAAGTACTTTCCAAAAAGCATTCCATTCATTGCTTGGGTAGACAAGGTCAATTGCATTACTCCTTCTTTTCCTATTTAAATAATATTAAAGTTTTCTCTTCTTCTCAGGGTAAAACTTCTGAACCTCTTAGCTTGTGAATGGTAGGACTCTGGAGCTGTGATTGTTGAGTTTAAATGATGACATGGTGCCTGGAAGTCAATTTGAAGTCCACGTCCTTGTTTTGGCACACTGTTTATCTGTGACCTTATTATTTTTTCTTTATGAAACATACGCATTAATGTTGACTCAACTCATATACCTATTATTCGAATAGGACTTAAAATTCCTTAGGAGAATGGGCCACACATGTGCTTTAGAAAGACAAAGTGCATCATGTTAGCGACATCAGTCCATTAAATGTTGTTGTTGTGGTCCAGAAAGGAGAACCCTAAACTTCTCTTGCCAACTCAAATTCCAGTTTCTTCTATCCTTTCTTCTGATTCTATACTTTCTCTTTGGCTGAAATTGGAAGCAAAAAGGGAGTAGAGAAAGGAAAGCAGGGGTTGAAAAGGAGGAGGAAAGCCCAACAGACAGGTTAATCCTGTCTGAGATTCTCTTTCACCCAGGGGCTAAGCTCTTCCAGCAGAAATGAAGATGCAGTCCAGGCTCGGTCGAGACCAGGGTCACGTTGACAAATTTGACGAAGCAGCCTGAGTTTTGGTCGCAGGGGCGCACCTCGCAACCCCTCCACCCGCCGAGGTCTGGGACCACCCCAGGCCGCGGCCCAGGTCTCCCCATCCACCTCCCCGGCGGGCACGCGGTCGGCGCGCGGGCACGGCCTCTGACGGAGCGCGGGCGTGCGCTCGGCGGCCGCGGCGTCCCCTTGCCCGCCGGAAGGAGCGGCGGCGCCAGCGTCCTGCCGCCTGTCCGTCACGCAGCCGCCCACGCCGCCGTCGCTTCGGATTGGTCGCAGGCCGGGCCGGGCCCCTTAGGGCCCCGCCCCCCGCGGATGGACAGGCCGGGAGGGCGTGGCGCGACGGGCGGGTCCGCCCAGCTGTCAGTTACGGGGGCGGCCCGGCCGGCGGGCGGGCGCTCGCTGGCTACCTCGTCTCTCGCTCGCGCGCGCTCCCTCTCGCCGCCTGTGGGGAAGTCGGGGCCGCCCGAGCGGCTGCCGCCACCGCCTCGCCCCGACCTCCTCCCCGGTCCCTTCCCGGCTCAGTCTCTCCCGCCCGCGCACCCCCGAGTAGTGAGTGGTCCCGCGTAAGGTCCGGAGAGTCACCGCGGCGGCCCGGGTGGTGTTTAAACCATGTTTAGGAGGATTTTGCAGAGGGTAAGAGAGTGAAACCGTCTTTCCGGCAGCACGTGAGCGGGAGAGCCCGAGTCCGGGGCTGCGGGCGCCGCCGCCGAGCTGAGGAGCCCAGGCGGCGGCGTGGACGCCCCTCCTCAGCGCGGGCTCCTTCCTTCTGTAGGCCCCGCAGCCCCGGGAGGCGGTTAGGCCTCGGCCGTCCTCTCCGGGGGCGGGCCGCGGGGGCAGGGAGGGCGGGTGGGGCGGCGGCGGCGGGGCGGCAGGCCGGAGCCCGGGCCGGCGCCGAATCCCCGGCGGCCCCGCGCGCCCGGGCCCGGCGCCGCGCTCCCGCGCGGGGCTGTCAGTGCGACGGGCGGCGGGGCGGGAGGGTGTGGTGCCGGCGCGTTCCTTCCAGCTCCGGGAATGGCAACGCAAAGGGAGTTAGTGCGTCCAGACGGGTGGAGAGCGCCCCGTGGGAGATCGCGGGAGGCTTGCTCAGCCTCTGCATCCTTCGCGCCCACCGCGCCCCCCAACTTTGCACGCACCTGCCACTCTCGGCTGGACAGTATTGCAGGGTAATGTGGTTAAACCCGGCCTAGCTCGGGCCCAATCGTGGTACCGACACTTACTGGCAAAGTCAGCTGAGGAAGAAGATATTACTCACTCTTGGAACCCCCCCCCAACCCCCAATTAAAAATGCGTTTCCCCCTCTCAGCCCAGGACCCTTTTTGAGCTCTGCAAGAATAAATTCGCAGTAAGCCTTATCCAATGATATACGCATACTCCTTCACTTTCTGCCAGTGCTACTATCCCTATTGGAAATCTGGGGGAAAAAAAAACAACAAAAAACCCTTAAGATATAAAAAATAAGAACATTGGAAAGCTGTAGGTGTGTTGTTTAGAAATCAGTTCCTGGAATAATAATAGGGCATATTTTCCTACAAGAGTTACTGTACTCAAGTTTTTGTTTTGGATAGCTTTTTTTTTTTTTTTTTTGAAAGTGATGGGGGGGGGTGCAACAAAATGTAAATGATTGAAAAGTTGGGGCCAAACTCATTAGATGGTTGCTGGGGAAGTAGCCTCACTAGTTCAAAGGACAAAAGAAATTAGTGCGTTTGTAGTATTCAGCCAAGGAATGTGCCAAAGACAGTTGAGTCATCCACTATATGGAAAGGGAGTGTTCTTGGCTCCTGCATAGCTTTGTGAAATGTTCAAGTCATGTGAAACTTGGTCATCCGTCAGGGGGAGAAATAGTTAACTTTTGAATCTACCACCCTGTATTGACATTTGATGATTTTCTGCAGTGGTTTTGTCAGAGTCTTTTAAAATCTTGATAAGCTGATGATTTTGGCAGTAGCAAGGGCATGCCCTTTACCCTTGCCGTCAGTTCCTGTGTTCGATAGTAAGGACATCTGTGCGTGATTTGCTTGTAGTACTTGGAGATTTTTCTTTTATGGGACCTGGAGGAACGGATTAGCTCATGCTTCAGATTGTGTTTCTGTCGTAGTTCCACATCTGAAAATTGGTTTGCCTATGGTCTGCTTTAAAGTTTATAAATAAAACAAAGTGTTTACTGACTTACCAGCAGCTTCTGGTAGGGTTGCCTGGCTGGCTCAGTCTGGGGAGCATGCGACTCTTGAGCTTGGATTCAAGTTGTGAGTTCGAGCCCCATGTTCGATGTAAAGATTACTTTAAAAAAAAAAGATTAATTAAAAAAAAAAGTATTCTGGCATTTATAGATTCGTTTTCAGAAATATGGAATACTTTCCAGTACTCTTGGTTTAATGTTGTTAAGCATTACCATCATATTAGGACTATTTTTATATAAAGACCACGTGTTGATACATACACATCAACTGTGACCAAAGTTTTAATTAAAACTGCAAAATTGGAATTTGTTCTGGTTTTTACTGAGATGTGGTATAGAATCATCACATATGACTAAGTCAGTTGAAGACTGACTTTCTTAACCAAGGCATTATTGACATTTGTGACTGGATAATTCTTTGTTGTGGGGGCTGTCCTTTGAATTCTGAGATGTTTAGCAGGATCCCGGGCTTCTCACTTCAGACCAGTGGCACCCTTCCCCCATTCCCTTTCCCCTCGTGACAACCAAAAATATCTCCGTACTTTACCATATTCCCCTACAGACAAAATTGCCCTTGATTGAGAACCACTGTGTTAAATATGTATACTCTTTTATACGTATAAAATTTGAATTGTTTCTCAGTTACTTTTTGTTCCCTGTGTATTTATTGAGTGTCAGTAAATGTCAGACATACGCAAGGGGCTGGGAAACACTTGATAAATGGGTCCTCCCTTTAAAACTCACAGCCAGATAGAGGATGTCGACCATTTAAAAGTAATTACAGAGTGCCCTGGGTGCCACTGTGGGTCAGGGTGTTGGGACCATCAGGAAAACTTCTGGTAGGAGGGCATATTCCTACAGTATATACTTTATTGACTCCACAGGTGGTATTCACTAACAAGTATAACTAGAATCTTTAAATTATGTAACACGGCAACCATTTTATTTTACCCCACCCTGATAATCTTATTTCTCAGCGGAGGTGATAAGATATTAAGATGAAAGTTGCTAATTTAGGGATTTGTTTGAAATAGTCTCCATGCTTTAGCGTTCTCTTTTTAGATGACCTTTTCATTTTAACTGCTGTTATTTTCTTCTGAATAGTGTCCTTTAAAAAGCATTTTTAAAGAAGAAACAGACAATGTGCTTACAGTCAGTTGTAACTCTGAGTCACTGAACATCACCAATAAGGTCCCAGGGTACTTTACAGAAAATGTTTCTGTTTTCTTCTTCCTTTTTCTTTTTTTGTTTCCATTAGCTTACTATAAGTTGTCTTTCTGAGGCTTGAAAGGGTCTGATTTAGAAAAAAAATTCTTTTTATGGTTGCTTCAGCATGTATGTATTGACTATTTCGCTTAATGGTCCTTTGAAGAGAATTACGAATTTAAAGTGCTTGATGACCATAGGGCATCTGGCTGGTTTAATTGGTGGAATATGCAATTCTTGATCTTGGGGTTGTAGGTTTGAGCTCCACGTTGGGTATAGAGATTCCTTAAAAATAAAATCTTAAAAAAAATAATAAAGTGCTTGATGACCAGAGAGATAGATGATCAGCATTTAGTACTTTAGGCAGTATGTAAACTTCGTTGGTATTTCTTTCTTAAGGAATTTACAGTGGTTTAATTAGAGTATTAGATTTCCTTTTGCTGGTATATGCCAATAACATTGCTAAAGAAAAAAATGGACTTAAGTATTCTAGAATTGTAGAAATAAAAGGCTTCTTTTATGGTCAGCAGGTCTATTTGATTTTAAAAATGAGGAAGTATAAACAGATTAAGTGATTTATCTAAGGGCAACACGGTTAGTAGATGTCAAAACTGAGCCAAGAGCCAGATTCTCCCAACTCAATCCATTTCTCTTTTTCTGGTACCTTGTTGCCCTTTCCACTACTACTCAATTGATATGGTTAGCACTCTGCTAATCACAGTGGAAGATATTGGGAAAATATGAGACTTAACTTCTTCCTCAAGGATATGATTAAGTGCCAGAGAAATTGGTACAGACATTGAAGGCTGTAGTGGTACAGAAGAGGAAAGATCAGAATGATCCTGTGTGAGTGGGTAGTCTCCTTGGAGAAAATGAGCATGAGGTGGGGTTTTGGAGAATGTGTGTGTGTAGGAGAGGTCTTAGGAAGGTTTCTTTTTAGAAAGGAGTTACAGTATAAGTAAAGATGCAGAGATGGGAATGAGTTCATTCTTCCTGCCTTCTTCCTTTACATATTACTTTTCAGTAAGCAGATATTTGTAACACTTGGCTATGTGCTAGAAACTGGGGATACAACAGTGAATAAGATACAGTCCTTACACTCAAGTAGCTTACACCAAGTGACTTTTAGAGAGAAGAGATCTGTTTACAGCACAGAGAAATTGAGAGAGAAATTTACAAAGATAGTGTGACACCCCATTGTGGAGATGCTTACTTTTCTAGCTCATCCCTGTTCAATGCAAATGTGAATTTCATATGTAATTTGAAGTTTCTAGTAGCCACATTTAAAGTAAGAAGAGGTGAAAAAAGATAAAGTAAAAAGAGGTGAAATTAATTTTTAAAACATATTTCTTTTGACCATGTGTCTAAAATATTCAATATAAAAATTATGATATATCTTACATTCTCTCTCTCTCTTTTTAACTAGGTATCTGAAATGTGGTGTGTATTTTGTACTAACAGCAAAGCTCAATTTGTACTAATCATATTTCAATTATTCTGTAGCCCTATGTATTGGGTGGTGCTGTTTTAGTTGAATACATATTTAACTTTAAACTTTTTATTTGGAACTAGTTTCAAACTTACAAAAAGTTGCAAGAATAAAATAATAGGAACAAGGAACAGCTTTTTAAATTTTTTTTTTCAAGTTTATTTATTTTGAGACAGAGAGAGAGAAAGGACAGAGGAGGGGCAGAGAGAGAGGGAGAGAGAGTGAATCCCAAGCAGGCTTTCAGATGTGGGGCTTGAACTCACAAACTGTGAGATCATGACCTGGGCTGAGATTAAGAGTCAGATGCTTAACCTACTGAGCACCTAGGTGCCACTACAAGGAACATTTTTCTGACTTTCTTCTCTCTTCTTTTTCTGTGTCTTTTTTTTTTTTTTTCTTCTCTGACTCATTTGAGGATCAGTTATGGTCTTTTACCTCTGAATACTTCAATGAAGAATAGGGATATTTATTTACATAGCCACTGTATAGTTGCCAACTTCATAAATATACTTTGGTTCAGTTACTATCTATGATTCCAGTTTTGTCAGTTGATCTGGTATGTCCTTTGTAACATTTTGCCCTCACCAGTTTAGGGTCCAGTTAGGATTAGGTATTATATTTAGTTGTCATATTGCTATAGTCTCTTTTTATCTGGAACATTTCCACAGCATTTGTTTGTATTTATGAAGAGTACAGATCCCCTCCTGCTTTTTTCCCCCTACACTGTTCTTCATGTTATGTTTATGTGATATTTTTTTGTGATTAGATTGAGATTATGCATTCTTGGCCAGGATGTTGCCTAGAAGATGTTGCCTCACATCTGGAGACCCAGGGTGTCTTTCTGTCCTCCGTAGGTGCTGTTAGATTTGATTACCTTGTTAAAGGTCAAGGTGTAGCCCATTTTTGACTGTGTAATACTGTTCTTTCTTCTTTTGCCATTAGTAGGCATCTACTTATAAGACCCTGCAAATATCTTGCTCATCAAAAATTTCCCTTAAATTTAGCATCCATTGTTCATTCTTTGTTGTTCATTGCCTATCTAGTCTTCACCATAATGACTGCAAAATGATGATTTTCCCACTCCAGCATTCCCTTCTCCTTCACCAATTGGTCATTGGGTTTCCATTCCTCCTTCCCTCTCTCCCTCCCTCTCCATTTCCTTTCTGTCAGCTTCCTTTTTTCTTTACTAATTTCAGTTTTTAAAAATGGTTTATAACTCATCACTGTTCTTAATTATTTTGGTGCTCTAATTGTGTCAGATTTGAACAGTGGGAGCCCATTAGGGTGGCCCTGTGTTCTTTTGATATTCTCCAATAATTTTTTTTAACCTCTTCGCTACTGTTTGGTATAACAGTGTATTCTAAGCTCATCCATTACTCTTTCCTGGCCCTGAAAATAGCCAGTTCTCTGAGGAGCCCTGTATCTTTTAGTGGGGATCCAGATCTGGGGTAACTTTTCTTCTTGTTTATTTCAGCAGACAAATCTGATATTTTGAACTTTATTCTGTAGGCATTATGAAATCAGTAAGATTTTATTAAGCAGGGGTGCCTGGCTGGCTCAGTTGTAAGAGTATGTAATACTTGGTCTTGGGGTTGTGAGTTCGAGCCCATGTTGGGTGTAGAGATTACAAAAATAAAATCTAAAAAAAAAAAAAAGGTTTTATTAAGCAGTGAAATATATCTGGTATGCAAGACAGGCAAAATTTTCCTCTACCTTCTTAGGGTGTGTCTGGCTGGGCCTAAGAATTTAACTGACATAAGGCAGACTAACAGGAGAAAAGCATGCAAGTTTTATTAAATGTTTACATGTATATGAGAAGCTTCACAAGAGTATGAGGACCCAAAGAAGTGACCAGACCAGGTGTTTATACCTTGTAGACAAAGAAACAATACGTTTGTGAAGAATTGACAAGACAGTGGGTTTGGGTTAGGGGTAGTAAATGGTGAAGAAGTAGCCAAGAAGATAAAGGTTAGTTAAAGAGGTTTGTTTATACAGATTTCTCAGTTCCAAATTCTCTGTGTCTACTGATGAGAAAATCTTTTTTCCTCCTGGTACAGCGAGGGTGCCTTTCACATGAGAGTTTTATCTCTTGCTTTCAAAAAGAAAAAAGAGGGTCAGAGTGTTCTTATACCTGCTGTTTTAGTGCCTTTAATTAAAGATAATCAATATGCTAACCTGGCATATTTTGGAATGACATTCTGGCTTTCTTCAGGCACAGAGTTGGGAGTTAAAAAGTTTGTGGAATGAGTATGAGAGGAATGTTTTAAGGAAGAGTAATTTGTCAGTGTTGCATGTGATGGATTAAAACCATAGAAGAGTATAGGTAGAGATGAGATAGGAGAGATTTTGATATTTTAGGCGCTCAGAAATTATAATTTACATTAGAATGACGACAGTGTGTGCAGAAAAAGGTAATGTATAAGGAAGACCTTTTGAACATATCTCTTCCTCACATGTCTAGTGTGGGCCCACTGTGTGTTGTGGACACACTGATGAGTAAAAGACATAAACCCCCGTGGAGCTTGGTGTAAGAGAAACTGTTCAAAAATCCCATAGCTATGTGGTCATGTGGGTGAGTCTTAGGAAGGAAAAGCACAGGGAGCCCCAAGAGCATACAGCAAGAGGGACCTGATCTAAACAAAGATGTTAGGGAAGGCTTCCTAGATTGGTTACACATTTAAGTTTGATGCAGTTACTACTAATTTATGAAACACATTTTAAAAAGTGGTATTATTTTCTCTCTGTGGAGATTTATTTTTAGTGTGTTAAGAATAGCGATTGAGATACAAAAGAACCAGGGCTCGAACTAAGTTTTCTCTTCTTATCCTGGTGGTCTTTTGCTTGAGCTAAAGAGACAGTATAATTAGTGGTTACCAGTCTGAACTCTCGAGCCAGACTGTCTAGGGTGATATTTGTTTCCTAGTTACTAGCTGAGTAGCTTTGGGCAAGTTACTTGATTTCTCTGTCTCCTTAATAATAATAGTACCTGTCTCATAGGGTTGTTGTGAGGGGGGACTGAATTAATACACGTAAACGTCTCTGACAGTATCTGGCACAGAGTAACTACCTCTCTATAAATGTTAGCTATTGCTGATGTTGGTATTTTGTTACTATATACTCCAGATTCCTTCAAGGAACACTTTTCTTATCAATCTCCTTGTGTATGTGTGTGTGTACATGTGTGTACAGTCATTCATCATACTATTGGGCATTTATTCTGTGCAAATTGCTGGGCTTGGGGATAAAAATTCTTGCGGAGTTTTAATGAGGGAGACAGATACTTAAATAATTACAAAGTAATTTGGAAGATGTTGGGGCACCTGGGTGGCTCAGTTGGTTAAGCCTCCAACTCTCAGTTTAGGCTCAGGTCATGATCTCACAGTTTGTGAGTTCGAGCCCCACATCGGGCTCTGGGCTGACAGTGCAGAGCCTCCTTAGGATTCTCTCTCTCTCTGTCTCTGTCTCTGTCTCTGTTTCTGTCTCTCTGTCTCTCTCTTCCTCTCTCTCTCTCTCTCTCTCCCTGACCTTCCCTGCTCATGTGCGCTCTCCCTTTTACAAAATAAATAAATAAAAACTAAAAAAACCCACAATGTAATGTGCTAAGTGTTAATAGATACACAGAGGAAGTGTGAGCACAAAAGAAAGAGTAATTCTGTGAGGGGAGGGGTAGGTGGAGACTGTTGAAGGCCTTACAGACACTGGCAGTGACAGGCCAAGAGGAGCAAGGGAGAGAAGCCATCTTTAGAGACGGGGGCCAGGCAAACGCAAGAGCATGAAATAGCCGAGCACAGCGTTAGGGGAATTGTGAACATTTCTGTATGTGGATGGGGGTAGTTATAAGAGATGAGACTGGAAAGTTTTGGTCTATATACCATAGGCGATAAGGAGCCTTGGCATTTTTTAAATGATGAAATCTGTAATAAGGAAAACCCTCCAAAAATATTTTTTCCAGGTAATCTTTATAAAAAGTAAATTGGGTAAACCACTCTTTTGTCTAAAATCTGTTGGTGACTAATCACTGCCCACAGGAGATGTCCAAACTTTTTACTTTGGCACACAAGGCCCACAATGCTCTGGTCCCTTTATAGGATTTCAGACTCATCTCCATCTACTGCACATGCTCTGCCCCTGCCTTTCTCACCAGTTGTGTTTCCCACCAGTTGTGTTTATCCTGTTCTCTCATCCCTTCATACCTCTGTAGAAGTGCTTCGTTCTGCTCACAGTGTCCTACCATCACTTGTAGGCATTGCTCAATTCAGATGACACTGGGACTTACTTGCCTGCTTTTTTTTTTTTTTTTTTCCCTCCTCTTCTCCCAAAACATCCCATACTAATTAGGAGAACAGGCTTTTGGTATTAGACTGTCATTTAAGGTCTGGGCTCCTCCACTCATGAGGGTGAGATCTTGCACAAAATTTCAGGCTCTCTGAGACCCAGTTGCTTTATCTGTAAATGGAGGATTTTATATACCTCAAGTGTTGTGGAAGGATTAAATGAAATAATGTTCATGAAGCACTCACCACAGTATCTAGCATTCGGTACACATTTAGTATTTAAGAGCTATTATACTTCAGGTCTCTAGAAAAATTTTTATGTTGTTTTTGTAATTTGTTTACTTGACTATTTGTCTACTAGACTTGAGCTCTCTTATGGTGGGGATTTTGTTTTCTTTTTTAGTGGGTAGGCTCTAAGTTAGTGTTTGATGCTTGGTGGTTTTTCACTAACATACTCTGACTACTTGGTGGCTGTGTAGAGAGGATGGCTACATTAGGGGAGAGACTGGCTAGAGAATAATAACTTTTTATTTCTAAAATTGCTGCACATTAGAATCATTTGGAATTCTTATCCAGATTCTTCCATTGAAACAGAATTTCTGGATCTCTAGTTTTCAGTTCAGAAGATGGTTAAAGCTTGAATTTAGACAATGGCTTTGGGGATAGAGAAAGAATAGAATGATTTTCAAGAAAATTAAGGTGTAAAATTGATAGGGTTTTTGGGCTTGTGAGTAGTTTGGGTAACTGAGAGGATGATGGAATGGACTAAGGTAAAGAGTAGAGGAGGAAGAAGAGCAGGTTTGGGGAGGAAGATGAATGTGAACTAGAGGTATGGCCATCCCAGTGGAGATGTTCACGAGGCAGGTGGAAATATAGGTCCAACACACAGGAGACAAGTGGAGGCAAGTATTAGATACGTACAGATGTTGTAGAGAAGTCAAGTCAAATAAGGACAGAGAAGTGTCCACTGAATGGAACAGTTGAGTCATACCTAGTTCAGTTTCAGGAGAGTCATAGGGATAAATTGGGAAGTAAGGAAGTAGAAGCAGGGAGCACAGATTACTTCCGAGGAATATAGAGTAGAGGAAGCAGAAACTAACTTAATATTAAATGCATGAATGAAATTTGTCATCCTTAGACCACGTTCTAATAAATGGTTTTATCTTATTTTAAAGGTTTAAAAAAAATTTTTTTTAATGTTTATTTTTGAGACAGAGAGAGACAGAGCATGAACAGGGGAGGGGCAGAGAGAGAGGGAGACACAGAATCTGAAGCAGGATCCAGGCTCTGAGCTGTCAGCACAGAGCCCGACGCAGGCCTGAACTCACAGACCGTGAGATTGTGACCTGAGCCGAAGTCGGATGCTTAACTGACTGAGCCACCCAGGGACCCCTGTTTTTTTTGAGAGAGAGAGAGAGAGAGAGAGAAAGAGAAAGCACAAGTGGGGGAAGGGGCAGAGAGAGAGAAAGAGCAGAGAATCCGAAGCAGGCTCCACACACACTGCCAGCGTGGAGCCCGATGTGTGGCTTGAATCCATGAACTGTGAGATCATGACCCAAGCCAAATTCAGTTGCTTAACCAACTGAGCCACCCAGGTACCCCTAATGATTTTTATTTTCAAGAATTATAAACTTCCTCAAATCAGTTTAAGTTGAAAGGGGGATTTATTGTAAAATTTCAAAGTGATCCATGAATAAGAATTGCTATACAGTTGGGTCTGAAGAGAATGATGTCAGGGACAGAGGGAGTTTTTCTCTTTGCCTCACTCTTTCATGGACCACTGGCATCATTGTGTCTCTGTGTGCATCCTCCTCATTGCTGCCTACTCAGTATGCTCAAGACCCCAAATGGTCATCTGACCACACAGTTCTACTTACTTTTCACCTTAGTTTTGTGTAGCCAACTGACTCAGTGTCTCAATTCCCAAAATCCAAGAGAAGACTAAAATGTCCTCAGCATCTTTTCTTGTTGGGTTGTGCATAGGTCTCTGGCTGGCCAAAGGTGTTCATTGATGGTTTAGTCAACTGAGGCTGGAAGTGGAGTTGGTCATATGATACTTAAGACTGTTCCTTCTAAGAGTGGTATCATGAAACACACATTTTACATATCATTCTTCTAGAAATAAGCTTTACCATGGCTCTGAAATAGTGATAATAGTTATGATTAAGTTCATTTGGTTCTAGGAATAAAGGATCCATCAGCTTAGCTCAAAAATAGCATAGTAGTGGTTATAAGGATGCACTTGGCAATAAGATGGAATTTCATAGAATTTCAAAACCAAACATTTAATATGGTGCTGAGCCTCTCAGACATTTTTACTGGAAGGCTTTGAAGGCTCTAAGGCAGTGCTATTCGGAACTTCATGACAGGGCTTTATAGATTATCACTCTAGAGTTGAGCTATTAAAGGACTCAGTAATTCTTCATATATTTGTGTCCCCTATATCTATCTACTTTTGATTTTGCTCTCAGCTAATTTTCTTACCCTGTATTCTAGTTTTGTTTTTTTTTTTTCTTTCTTCATGGCTTCTACATACTCAGAGTCTATGGTCTTTTGAAACCTTAGCTGGTTTATAGCTTTAATTTGCTGAAGTCTTTCATGTACTTTTACTTTATCTCCTGACTACACTGTTTATCTATTTAGTGCCAGTTTATGTGGCTAATTGATCACTTTTCTTCATGGTTTGCAGTTCAAAGGCCTAATAAGCATGGAACTCAGCAGTAGTTTATTCTTGGCATTGGGGTGCTTTTTTTTTTCCTTTTTTCTTTTTTTTTTTTTTTTTTTGCCACACGGCCATAGTTCATTCTTGGTATTGGGGTGCTTTTTTTTTCTTTTTTTCTTTCTTTCTTTTTTTTTGCCACGCGGCCGTGTTATTGGCTGCTAGCTAGCTTGTGAATATTTGCTGTTTGGTCCAGGTGATCACATCTTTTGTCATGGCAGTAGACATGGGGTCATATAACCTGGCTGTCTTGGACTGTATTCTCAACCTGGACTATGGTAGGATAGTTTACTTTAGGATGGAACCGTGGCCATTGCCTGTACTATGATTGATTGACATATTTAATACAATAACATGAATAATTTAGTTGCACTGACATCTGTTTAAGTGTTGCATGGACTGTAGCAGTAGTTGAAATTTAAAACCACCCTTTCCCCTGTCATTTCAGTTTTTAATATCAGACTATGGCTAAGTTTTACATAAATATGCTAATATAAAGTTTTTAGAGTTTCATTGATACTTTATTTGGACTTTATTGGCTAAATAATATTTGGAAAATGTATTAAGAATTTTTGTCTTTATACAGTGCTATGACAGAATACATTGTCTTGTGAGATGGATTAAATGGTAAATCATATTGAGTCAGATCTCTGATAAGGAAGTATGCATTTATTTTGTCCTGGGAGACATTTTTTTTAATTTAACCTCATATCTGCTTGTACCTTTTAAATATTTGAAGCAATGATCTAGTTTTAAAATAAAAATATTTAAAAATAGTAAAATATGTTTCTGGTTATGAAAATAAACCATGTATATCATAGAAGTTTGAATATATCAGAAAAGGAAAATTGAGAAGCAACAGGGCTATAGCATTGTGGATGGTTTAACATTAAGAGCACAAGCTTTGAAGTCAGATGGAATCCCAGCTTTATGCATTATTACCTTAAAAAATACATTTTTTAATGTTTATTTTTGAGAGAGAGAGAGAGAGAGAGGGAGACAGAGAATCCAAAGCAGGCTCGGGGCTTTGAGCTGTCAACACAGAGCCCAATGTGGGACTCATACTTGCGAACTGTGAGGTCATGACCTGTGCCGAAGTTGGACACTTAACCGACTGAGCCACCCAGGCGCCCCAGTGTGTTATTATATTTGTAAGCTTAGCTGACAATTTATTTAACTTTCTTTAACTGTATTTCCCCCCTTAGCTAAATGGGAACAATCCCTTTGACTTTATTCAAGGATTGTTAAAAGCACTAAATGGTATAGTGTAGACAAAGTGCTTGGCATTATGCCCGTCATAGAGGTTATATGTTAGCTGTTGTTAATAGAAAGATAGAATATTTCATTTAGCAGATGACCGATTGACATTTTTTTAGTATAAAATTCAAGTTTCTTACTTGCATCATTTTAAAAATGCAAATAATCTAGAAGTGGATACTCTGAGCTTTACAATAAGATTCATGGGTTATTTTGATTTTGTTAAATTTTTGAGTATAAAAGCACCTGGGCAATTAGAGAAATCCCTGAATTTGAATCAGAAGACTTGAGTTCATGTTCTCTATCTCTGCAGTCATTGTGATCTTAGGCAAATCATGGAGTTTCTCTTGACTTCACTTTCCTTATCTGTCCACTGAGGCATCATCACCTAGGCAGTTTCTAAAGTGCTTTTCAGGGTAAGCCTGTTACTTGAAAACCAAAAGAGTACCAAGATTTTGAGTCTGCAGATCATTTGCAGCCCTGAGGTAGCATTTTAAGTGTTATATAACAAATCAAAATAACTTTTAACCTATTTTCTAGCATCTTTGCTAAGGAAAAAAAAAACCTGTCTTTAGAGCAAGAATTCAGTGATAAAATTTGATAACTTGTGTAAGGTTACTGTCACAGCACTGCCATGTAGTAGTTTCCAGAAGATAGTAGGTCCCCTTCTCTACTGAGATCTTCCTTGCCCCCAGCGTGTAGCCCTTTATAAGTATCTCAGATGCAAGTAAGGGACATTCATTGCAGTAGATGCTTTGATGCAGCACCTAGATCTTCCTTTAAGATGGAGTCACATTCCCCTAGCTGCCTGGAGTCATGGCTGCCGATGGCTCTTGGCTGCATCCTTCTCTGGGAGTTGCCCTAACAGAAAGAAGCTGCCTGATCCAAGATTATGTCCCTTTCCTGGAAACAGCCTGTACTTCATTACTGGTTGATGTGGAGAATACAAAGAATCCTCCTCTTGCCTTGGTTAGGGACTTCTGTGAAGGGCCATCCAGCTTTAGGAGTCTTGGTGGGATTAACTAAGGCCACTGTTATAATTGTGCTACTGATTAGTACTGTTCGTCTGCTTTCTCTGCCCTGTTATATTGCCCCTGTGCCCGTACAGGTGTTCTTGGGAACACTGCCCAGTAAAACTGCTTGTAGATTTCAGGGCCTCAGAATCTGTTTCCTTGGGAGCCCAGATTATGAATCATCTGCTATTTGGATAGTGTGTCTTAGAGATTTTTGTGTCATAAAACATGATTATATTCAGGATGGATTTTAATTTTATTATCTTTGTGTTCTACTTCTTTAAACTGATCCTCTATAGATCTCTTAGAAAAGGAATCTGTAGTCAGTAGATTAGAATTTGTTATATTCTAAAGTACCATGCAAGACCATTTGCTGGGATTTTGAGTGTGGCACACTGATGCTCTGTTCGGGAGGTTTTATTATCAGCACCATTCCCAGTTCCCTCAACAGATTTTAAGACTTAAAGAATGAAAAGTGGCTTCTTCTTTTTATTTTTGTAATGTTTATTTATTTTTGAGAGAAAGAGACCAGTGTGAGTCGGGTAAGGGCAGAGAGAGAGGGAGACACAGAATCTGAAGCACGCTTCAGGCTCCGAGCTGTCAGCGCAGAGCCTGACGTGGGTCCCGAGCTCATGAACTGTGAGATCATGACCTGAGCTGAAGTTGGACGCTATCCGACTGAGCCACCCAGGTGCCCTGAAAAGTGGCCTCTTCTTAAAACTAGATTTTGAACCCTATTTTGGTATATTTTTGTGTCTGCCTATCTGTATTTTTTGAATCAAAACACCTGATACTCTAAATTTGCTTCAAATATATAGCTCAATTGTGATTATATGTTAGATATTTAAAAAATGTTGGATATTAAATACTTTTACTCCTTTACTTAATATTGACTTAATTGTATGATGTCTGTAAGCCCAATTTAGTTACTAATAACTTATCTGTAGTTTTAATAGTCTCAGTCTCTTACTGATTTGACTGCCTTTTTCTTTTTCTTTTTCTTTTTGATTGGCTGCTTTTGAGAGATGTTACTTTCACATAACCATTAATAACTGGTAAAAGTTTTAGAGTTTTGAAAATGTCCATAAGAAAGCAAAGTGTATATAGAGATTGGAAATATAGTTGATTGTTTCTGTGTTTTTCTTCCTGTTTATTTTGAGAGAGAGTGAGGGAGCACAGGGGAGGAGCAGAGAGAAAGAGAGAGAGAATCCCAAGCAGGCTCCTTGCTATCAGCACAGAGCCCCACATGGGAATTGATCTCATGGGCCATGAGATCATGACCTGAGCCAAAAAGGAGCTGGAAGCTTAACTGACCAAACACCCAGGTGCCCCTGGACGTGCTTTTAAGTTAGCCAGTTTAGGACTCAAATGAATCATGGAATGAGAATTTTAGAGCTGGAAGGACCCGTGATCTTGTCCTGTCCCTGTAATTCTTCCTTGAAGAAGTTGAGATTAGAGAAATTGTCTTGATGGGGATCAGACAGATGACCAAGAAATATTTTGGTTAGTAGAGAGAATATTGAATTGGGACCTGGGAAACCTGTTTTAATTGCAACTTTACCATTACCAGAGTGATGTCAATCAAGTAAGCTTAGTTTCTAGGGCTAGTTTCATCATCTATGAAGTGATACAATTGGAATATAATTTCTGAGATGTTTTTCCAACTTTTAAACTTTATTTCTCGTCTTAATGATATGAATGACTACTATGTACAGTATATCTACCAAATGCTAGGCAGTGTTTTAAACATTTTAAGTGTATTATTTCGTGTAATTCTTACAACAGTTCTGTGAGGCTGACATTAGTTCCACTTTACAAATGGGAATTTGGGGCTTAGAGAAGTTAAATAAATCTACAAAGCTTCTTAGTGGGTAACTGGAATGAATGCAGATCTGTGAGACTCTGGCTTCTGTATTCTGAATCACTATTCCTAGATTTAGGTGGACTTCTGCTTTTGGAACACTTAATAGGCGCTGCTGAAAATAGGAGCCAGTTGCATTAGGTAAATATATGCTTCTGACACCCGTCTCTGGCATAGGGTAGTATTGCGTGTCAGTATGTTAGCAGGAAAGACTTAGGATTCAGAAGTATATTGTGTGTTAGTACTTAGGAAATTTTGGAGAGGATTGAAATTAAATACAACCGGGGGATAGCCTCTTAGAAGCCCCTTTGAAAGACAAATTGAATAGGAATTGCACTCAATTTAGCATTAATAATTTAACAACATGAGTGATTGTATTTGCTTACTCATTAAAGTTGTAGGATGGTTCCAGGTTAGGTAGAATTGCTCACATTTCAGAAAATAGGAATTGTTCTCAGTTGAAAGCTGATGAAAGTGAGTTAGTTAAATGTGGTATGTTGGCAAAGAAGCTTGCCATTTTTAAAAATTATTTATTTATTTATCTTAAGTAACCTCTCCACCCAGCACGGGGCTGGAACTCATGACCCCGAGATCAAGAGTCACACACTCTACCGATTGAGCCAGCCAGATGTCCTGAGAAGCTTACTATTATTGTATGTGGTTGTATGATGGATAGAGAAGCTTCCGTGAAGTCATTGGTACCATAAGTTTTCTAGGTCATATTATTGCAAAAGTCTGAGTAAGCTTTCTTCCTTCAGGATATATTCTGTTTTAAGAAGGCAGAGAAATAAGAAGGAAGTTTCAGGACAAAAAAAAAAGTAATTAGCAAAAATGAATTATGAAACAAGTTTAAAGGTGTTAGAATTATAATGGAGATGAGAATAAAGAGTGACCATTTTCAAGGTTGAAGACTTAGAGCAAGTAAGAAGGACTTAAGAGACAAATTTTATGTGAAGTTTGAAGCTGACAGCCAGGAGTTAGAATTAGGAATACAGGAGGTGTGAAATGAAAAGTAGAAGGTCCCCTCCCTAGGGAACACTGGTAATAGTGTCTTTGTATTTTTCCACAATTTTCTGACGCATATATCCCTTAATATTATACAGATATGATCATAGTCTTCATATTGGCTTTGAATTTTTTTCACTTAATATAGTTTGGAGATCTTTAAGTACCAGCACTTTCAGAACTACTTCTTTTATTATTTGTTTATTTTTAATAACTGCATTATATTCTATGGATTAGCAAAATATGGCTAGTCCCCTGTGTTTTCCTTTTACTCCCTAGGCTTCTTGGGCTTACTTAGGTCTGTTTACTAGGACTATTTTTGGCAAACTTGATAAAAGATTTTTTTGGTGGTGGTAGTAGGATTATGTAGTTATATCTTTGACTTGCTTACTTTTCTGGGAAGGTAAATCCCAGAAGAAAAGCCACCTCTACTCTGGAAAAATAAAGGATACAGAAATGGGGAAAATGTAGTTTTTGGGAGGTACAGCTTTTGTTTCCAGTGCTTTTGAGGATGGGGTCACTAGTTTTAAAACCTCTTGTGGGATGAGACTGTTGAAATGTTGATGGGTCAAAAATGAATTGCTAGTTTTATACAGTTCTTTATATTAAGTATGTAATTTAAAGGCTCTTTAACTTTTTCACCATTCAGCTCCTTTCTTTTTTTCTCAGATGCAGGAGTTGTCATCAGATCCAGATACCTGACTTTTATTTATAAATTCATGTCTCAAGCATACCATTTTGGGAAAGAATCTTACTATGTTTTTTAGAGTAGGGTAGATAATAGATGGTAGAATCGTTAACACATGAGAATCTTATGGATTTTAAATGAACACAATAAAGACAGACTCTGGATAAGTTTAGAACGTTTTAGAAGGTTACATTTTGGGAAAATGTGACAGGAATGTGGATCATCTATTGAGGTTTGCTTCTTTTTTTTTTTTTTTCTTTTTAATATCAAGAAAAGTTTCACTGTAAATGTAATTTGACTATGGATCTAAAATTCCGAAAAAAAAAAAAAAAAGTGAGCAACACCAAAACCTGAAAAACTAAAACCAAAATATCCATAACTGTTTTGCTACAGAAATCATTATTTATATTTTGGGATATATATCCTTTGAATCTCTCATATAAATAGTTTTTGTACACAATTATAATTACAGTGTGTATGTTTTCTTATTTTTCTGTGCAGCTTTTATAATCATTTTAATGGATGAATTTGAAAGTAGTATCACTTTTTCCTTACTTGGCATTTTATGTTAAATATTTAATAGTTATGAATAGGATGTTTGCTTGTTGAGACAAATGTGTAGTGAATTGCTCTCAGTCTTGGGTGCTTACAGTGCATCTCAGTGGAGATGTCCAGCAGAGAAGCAGTATGGTTTAGTGATGATGAGCTGGTTTGCTCAAGTTAAAATCCTTTCTTCCATTAATTAGCCATGTGACTTTGGGCAAATTATTTATTTCCACACCTCATTTCTCTCGTGTGAAATGGAAATAATGATAGTATGTACCATTAATCTTTTTTTGCTGAGGATTATTAAGTTAGTTGTTGTGCTCTGAATCTTGCCCAGTGTTTTACTAGATTTTCAGTTCCTTTAAGGTAACATCTAGATAGTAATGAATGATGATGTTAGAGGAGAAAAAGAAGAAGACCTTTAATCCTCCAGATTGTATGTATCATTGGGATGGAATATCAAGTATTAGAGACAGATTGGTAATGGTTGGCATGGATGGCAGATGGATGGGCTGTGTTGATCTTTTTAGCAACCCTCAAATGATTGTAGTTTAGTTGGTGTAGTAGAGAGAGCAATGCAAGAGGAATCAGAAGATTAGCATTTTAGATTTTTTTTTTTTTAATTTATATTCAAGTTAGTTAACATACAGTGTAGTCTTGGCTTCAGGAGTCGAACCCAGTGATTCATCTCTTACATATGATACCTGGTGCTCATCTGAAAAGTGTGCTCCTTAATGCCAGTCACCCATTTAAAATCCCCCCACCCCCTTCCAGCAACTCTCAGCTTGTTCTCTGTATTTAAGAGTCTCTAATAGTTTGCCTCTCTCTGTTTTTATCTTAGTTTTCCTTCCTTTCCCCTAGTTCATCTGTTTGTTTTTTATATTCCATTGATGAGTGCAATCATACAGTATTTGTCTTTCTCTGACTGACTTATTTTGCTTAACATAATGCACTCTAGTTCCATCCATGTTGTTGCAAGTAGCAAGATTTCATTCATTTTGATTGCTGAGTAATATTCAATTGTATATATATACACCACATCTTCTTTATCCTTTCATCCATTGATGGACATTTGGGCTCTTTCCACACTTTGACTATTGTCAGTAGCACTGCTATAAACACTTGGGTGTATGTGCCCCTTCGATGCAGTGCTCCTGTATCCTTTGGATAAATATCTAGTAGTGCAATTGCTGGGTCATAGGGTAGTTCTATTTTTAATTTTTTGAGGAACCTGCATACTGTTTTCCAGAGTGGCTGCACCAATTTGCATTCCCATCAACAGTGCAAAAGGGTTCTCCTTTCTCCACATTCTTGCCAACATCTGTTGTTGCCTGAGGTGTTAATTTTAGCCATTCTGACAGGTGTGAGGTATTATCTCATTGTGGTTTTGATTTGTATTTCCCTGATGATGAGTGATGTTGAGCGTCTTTTCATGTGTCTGTTTGCCATCCGGATGTCTTCTTTGGAAAAGTGTCTATTCATGTTTTCTGCCCATTTCTTCTCTGGATTTTTTATTTTTGGTGTGTGTGTTGAGTTTTGTAAGTTTTTTATAGATTTTGGATACTAACCCTTTATCTGATATATATCATTTGCAAACATCTTCTCCCATTCCATAGGCTGCCTTTTCGTTCTGCTAATTGTTTCCTTCGCTGTGCAGAGAAGCTTTCTATCTTGATGAGGTCCCAATAGTTCATTTTTGCTTTTGTTTCCATTGCCTCTGGAGATGTGTCAAGTAAGAAGTTGATGTGGCTGAGGTCAAAGATGTTGCTTCCTGTTTTCTTCTATAGGATTTTGATGGTTTCCTGTCTCACATTTAGGTCTTTCATCCATTTAGAATTTATTTTTGTGTGTGGTATAAGAAAGTGGTCCAGTTTCATTCTTGTGCATGTTGTTGCTGTCCAGTTCTCCCAGCACCATTTGCTACAGAGACTGTCTTTTTTTCCATTGGATGCTCTTTTCTGCTTTGTTGAAGATTAGTTGACCATACATTTGTGGGTCCATTTCTGGGTTCTCTGTTCTGTTCCGTTGGTCTCCGTGTCTGTTTTTGTGCCAGTACCAAACCATCTTGATGATTACAGCTTTGTAATATAGGTTAAAGTCTGGGATTGTGATGCCTCTAGCTTGGTTTTCTTTTTCAACATTACCTTGGCTATTCGGCATCTTTTCTGGTTCCATACAAACTTTAGGATTGTTTGTTCTAGCTCTGTGAAGAATTTTGATGGGGATTGCATTGAATAAGTAGATTGCTTTGGGTAATATTGACATTTTAACAATATTTGTCCTTCCAATCCATGAGCATGGAATATTTTTCCATTTCTTTGTGTCTTCTTCAGTTTCTTTCATAAGCTTTCTAGTTTTTAGTGTACAGATCTTTTACCTCTTTGGTTAGGTGTATTCTTAGGTATTTTATGGTTTTTGGTGCTATTGTAAATAGGATCGATTCCTTGATACCTCTTTCAATTTTGCTTCATTATTGGTGTATAGAAATGCAACCGGTTTCTGTACATTGATTTTTTATATCCTGCAACTTTGCTGAATTCATGTATCAGCTCTGGCAGTTTTTTGGTGGAGTCTGTCAGGTTTTCCATGTAGAGTATCATGTCATCTGCAAAGAGTGGAAGTTTGATTTCTTTGCCAACTTGGATGCCTTTTATTTCTTTGTGTTGTCTGCTTGCTGAGGCTAGGACTTCTAACACCATGTTGAACAAAAGTGGTGAGAATGGACATCCCTGTTGTGTTCCTGATCTTAGGGGGAAAGCTCTCAGTTTTTCTCTAAGGTCTTCTTTCTGATTTTTGTTAACAGTACAATCTTGAGAAGCCTTTTAGCCACTTTGAATCTGTTTTCTCATCTCTAGAGATAACATTTACCCTTCCTCTCTCAGAGATGTCATTATGACTAAAGTGAGTTGAAGACTATAAGTGAGTTGAAGACTTAAGGCACTATATACAAATGTAAGCTTTTTATTAATTTAAAAAGACTAAAAATGAGAGAATGCATACAGAGACCTTGATACAGTATTGGGCACACTCTGCAGTGAAGGATAGCTGCTAGTGGTATTTGTCTTCTCCTTTTATGTGTAAGGCTAGCCCTGTTTACTGTTTAGATTATTAAGTAGTTTATGAATATATTATTAATACCTACTTTCAATTTTTTTTCTCTCTTCTCTGTTTCAGACTCCTGGGAGAGTTGGCTCTCAAGGTTCTGATTTAGATTCATCAGCTGCTCCTATAAACACAGTGGATGTCAATAATGAAAGCTCTTCAGAGGTATGGAAATAATAATTTGGCAATAAAATTTGGTATTATTAAAGGAAAACGAGCAGAGGCTTGAAGTAGTGGTCAGTAATTTAAACTTTCGTAGGAAAGGTCTCATCCTTCTTACAAACTGGAATATGACTTTTGAATCACACTTCTGGAAAAATACGGTGTTTAGTTCTAAGACTAAGAAAGTGTATATTAAAATTGAAAATTAATATTGTTAATTTGTCTTCATTGCTAATGTCATCTGAACTTAAGGAAGATTTTGACATCTGTTTATAAAAATTACCAATTAATTAGTGTTTGTACTGGCATGAACTACTGAGTTAATGAAAAATTAGATTAACTTATCTATAAAGTTTATACATTATTTGCTGTCTTTACAACTTTGCAAGAACTTTTATCTTTCATAGTTTATTAAAAAGTAATGGGGAAAATAAGAAAGAACTCAATATTTTTGAGAAGTTAGCCTTAGTATTTGCTTTATTATGATTAATTATTTTTAACAAACATTGTTTGCTCATTATAGAAAAATGAGAAAAGGGAAGAGAAGAACATAAAAACCACCAATAATGTCCTTAAGATATGGATGCACTCACATTCTGCTCTGACAGTTTTTGTCACTTGCCCCTTTCTGGGCCCAGTTGTACTGCCTACCTCGTTCCCCTTTTCTGTGCTCCCCTTTCCACACCTGTTTGCTGGTGAGTCTGTTTTCTGTCTTGTGTATTTCTGGTTTTGTCTCTATGCATTCATCTCCCTGTGTTGTCTCTTTCTGGCCATCTGATTTCATGTATATGGGTATTAACCTTGAGAAGATCTAAAAGACCATGAAAGTGAGAATAAAAGTATCAGTTGAACTTTATTAAGAGCAAGTTTAATTGTTGACCTCAGTTGGATCAAAAAAAAAAGAGTCTTTAGTGCGTAGTGAGCAGTGCCTGGTGATCCTGCTGTATTTTCTTCTTAGGGTCATTTTCCTACTCTTTGAGATAGTTTTACTGCCTTCTATATCCTCATATCTCTCATGTGTGCTACCCTCTCCCATCTTCCCTCAGTCACCTTCTATATCATAGGAAGTATTAGCTGAATGTCCAAAGCTATACTTGGCACCTTTGTTCTCTCTTTTTTTAGTACACAGAAAACAGTTCCTTTTCTTATCAAATTTCAGTCCGTTCTCTTGTGCTCTGGATTCCATTCTCTCACATTCTCATTTTATTTTCTGTCCCTCCTGCCACTAGTTTTTACCCATGTCATGAATTATTCCTATTGGCATATAATACTGCTCTAGAGGTTCATATGCCCAGTGCTTGGGTACATATTTGTCAAGGTCTTGGGTGATCTCTCTCTCTCTCTCTGTCTCTGTCTCTCTCTCTCTCTCTGTCTCTTTCTATCAGTCTCTCTTTCAGTTTGTTTCCCTTTTACCTTGGCATCCCACTTTGTACAAACCCTAGGTTTTAAATCTGTGCCCTTAGCAGCCATCTATATGGAATTTGAAATGTCTCTGGGACTTTAAAGAAATAGTCCGAAGGGCACCTGGGTAGCTCAGTCCGTTAAGCGTCCTACTCTTGATTTTGGTCCAGGTCATGATCTCACAGTGTGTGAGACTGAACCCATGTCAGGCTTGGTACTGACAGTGAAGAAGCTGCTTGGGATTGTTTCTCCCTTTCTCTCTGCCCCTCCCCTCCTCAAAATAAAAAACTTAAAAAAGAAATAGAAATAAAGCAATACCTTGCTTTATTCATATGATATTTATGTCATATTTTATTATTTAAGATAATGTGTAATATTGTCTTCGTATGGGCTGTTATAACAAAAGTGCTATAGACTCAGTGGCTTAAACAACAAACATTTACTTCTCAAGAGTTCTGGAGGTTGGGAAGTTCAAGATCAAGGCAGATTCTGTGTCTGGTGAGGGCCTGCTTCCTGGTTTATAGGTGGCCATCCTCATATTGCTGAAGCGGCAAGAGAGCTGTCTGAGATCTTTTACAAGGGCACTAATCACATTCCTGAGGGTTCCACCCTTCTGACCTAATCACCTCCCTAAAACCCCATCTCCTAATACCATCACATTGGGAGTTAGGATTTCAATATAACTTCAACATAATTCCAATATGAGGATACACATTCAGTTTATATCAAACATGTAATGTGTATAATATGTAATGTAATAAGTGATTTTTTTATATCCTTTAGTTATCACCAGGATGGTTGTTCAGAGTATTTAGTATAATGAATCGCCAGAAGCAAATGTCTTTTTTCACTCTTTATCCCTTTCTAGTCTGGCTTCCATCCTTAGTACCCACTGAACTACTCATTGATGACCCGGATTTTCCTGCTCCTTTGGCTAGAGAGGGCAGGTTTTTTTGTAAGTGTTCACTGAAGTTTCCAGGTTGCCAGCTTCTCCAGCACCCAGTGTGGAATATATGATGCAAAAGAAAACCCAGAGTATTCATCATTGTATCAGTGCTTGGATCCCAAGATCCTTAGCTGGTCTTCCTTCTCTTCACCTTTCAGAGTTTTCTTGTGTTTGTTTTATATATAATGTCTAGGGATGTTAGGTGTGCTCAACAGGAAGAATAGGGAAAAGTGTATCTATTCCTTTCTGTCTGCAACTGGAAATCTGACCACTTTAAAAGTTGGATTATTTCTCTTTTTATTATTGAATTGTAAGAGTTATTTATCTACTCTGGATGCAAGTCTTGTCGATAGTTTGATTGCCTCCTATTTGCCCTGTTGGCTAGGGAAGGATTCCTGTTCTGGGCTCACAGGGATGGCTGAACATAAACTAACCTGACACTGGACAGATGAAGTCAACAGCAGTTTATTATTCAAAAGACTCATGGCCCAGGAGGACACTGTATGCCATGAAGGGCCATATGAGGATTGGACTCGGGAACGAAATGAACAACCACGGGCTGAGAGAGGCAAGGTTTATAGTATCAAGAGGATGAGGTGCCCCTTGGTTCCTGGAGCATATGATTGGCTTGTTAGAATAATTCTGTGGGCTGACAGGGAACTGAAACCTGCTGTTTAGGCATACGCAGGCTCTGTGAAGAGGAGGGGTGTTTGACAGCAGGCCCCTATCTGTGGGAGCAGAGTGGGGAGGGAACTTGTAGTTAGGCCACATGAAGCTCTCCCCTCACCTGTTGACAAAGGAGTGCATAATACTGGGTCTCAATTTTCGACTTTACACCACAATCAGATATATGTGATGTTATGTTTTTTTCTTAGTCTGTGGTTTGCTTTTCATTTTGTTCATGGTGTCTTTCAAAGAGAAGTTTTTAATTTTGGTGAAGTCCAGTTTGTCAGCCTTTTCTCTTATGGATAGTGCTTTTTGGGTCGTTCTATGAATTTTTTTCCCTAGCTCAGTGTCATAGAGGCTTTCTCCTATGTGTACCAATGGTACTTAAAAAAATTCATTTTAATGTGTATATTTAAGTCTGTGGTTTCTTTTAAAATATTGTGTATGGTATGGGATAGTGGTTGAGGTTCATTTTTTCCATATGGATATGGAAACCACAGCTCTTTATATAGTTGTTTCAGTACTATTTGTTGAAATATTACCTTTTCCTATTGAATTAAATTTTTGCTTTTGTGGGAAATCAATTGACCTTATATGTGTGGTTCTGTTTCTTTATGCTCTTTGATCCAGACATACAGATTTCCCGCTTTTAAGGTGTGCCAAGTTTTTTCTTATCTCTGGACATCTGTATGCTGATCCCCATGTCTTACCTGTTCTTTTACTTTTCTGCCTGGTTAATATCTTATTATCCTTCAGGTCTCATTACAGATAATTACTTTTTCAGTAAACTTCACTTGAGTCACATGTAGGATAGATGCTTATTCCATGTGCTTCTGGGGAATTGTATTTCCTATCCTTTTGATAATGATTATTCTGAGATACACTTATTTATCAAATATCTATTGTTGTCAGACACTGTTCTGGTTGCTGGAGATATGACAGTGAGTAAAATAGTCAACAATCTTTATCCTGGTAGGGGCACCTGGGTGGCTCAGTCGGTTAAGCGTCCGACTTCCACTCAGGTCATGATCTCGCCGTACGTGAGTTGGGCCCTGAGTCTGGCTCTGTGCTGACAGCTCAGAGCCTGGAGCCTGCTTTGGATTCTGTGTCTCCCTCTCTCTGCCCCTCCCCTGGTCGTGCTCTGTCTCTCTCTCTTCCTCTCTCAAAAATAAATAAACATTAAAAAAAAAATCTTTATCCTGGTAAAGCTTATATTCTTGTAGGTGGAAATAGGCAAAAACCCCCAAAACATACAAAAACGGACAGAGGGAAACAACTGGTGTTATTGAGAAAAATAAAGCAGGGAAGGAGGCATAAGAAGTGTTTTGGGTGGTTGCAATTTCAAATAGGATTGTCAGGGAAGACTTCTCTGAGAAGGGCATAGCTCAGGAAGAACTGAAAGAAGTGAGGAAATGAGTCATGTGGGTTTCTGGAACAACCATGTTTCATTCATGTGGAACAAGTGGAAAGTCTCTGAGGTAGGAGCATGCTTGGCATGTTGAAAAACCAGCAGGGAGGCTAGTGTGGCTCCAGCACAGTGAGTGAAGAGAGTTTGGGTCTGTGAGCTAATCAGGTCCACCTTATGCAGGGCCTTTCAGGCCTTTGTACAGACTTTGGTTTTTACTGCTGATGAGATGGGAAGCCATTGGAGAGTTCTGACAAGGGAAGTGACAAAACTTGTTTACATCTTTATAGGATACATTCTCACTGCTGTGTGGAAAATAAACTGTTCGTGGAGTAAGGATAGAAGCAGAGAGGCCGTTGAAAGGCTGTTGCAGTGATCCCTGTGCGGTGTGAGACTGACTGCCACAGGGTAGTTAACAGTGGAGGTCCTGAGGGTCTAAATATAGTTTGAAGGCGGTTCTACTGGGATTTTCTTTTTTCTTTTTTTAATTTTTTTAATGTTTATTTTATTTTTGAGACAGGGAGAGACAGCATGAACAGGGGAGGGTCAGAGAGAGAGGGAGACACAGAATCTGAAACAAGCTCCAGGCTCTGAGCTGTCAGCACAGAGTCCAACGCGGGGCTCGAACTCGCGGACCACGAGATCATGACCTGAGCCGAAGTCGGATGCTTAACTGACTGAGCCACCCAGGCGCCCCTCTACTGGGATTTTCTGATTAGTGTGCTCTAAAATGTAATTACTTTCTTTCATATCTTTTTCAAGAAGCCTGTAAGCTTCCTGAGGATGGGACTTTGTGCCTTATTTTATCATTTTGTTCTCAGCACCGTAGAATAATGGCTGGAACACAGTAATCACACTCGGTACACACATTTTGAGTGAATGATTGAATATTGTAGGTGGAAACTTACAGTGAAGAAACTAGTAAAGTCAAAGGCAGAACAAAGCTATCGTGGCAAAAAAAATATGCAAATGATGCATTCCTTTAAGGAATTACTATTCTGTGGTTCCAGCACTTTGGACTGTGGTTGCCTAGAAGACAACTCTTTCATCAGTAAAAAGAGAAAACAACAAAGAAAGAATTCACATTCCTCACTTTCATCCTCTGGCTAATCTCCTTTATTAAGGGTTGTTAACAAAAGGAATTAATGATATTAATCATTGCTAACATTTATTGAATGTTTTCTTCGTATCAGATGCTATGATAAGCACTTTGCATGTACTATCTCATTTAATTTTCATGAGACCCCCCCCCCCCCCATGAAGTAGGTGTTACTGTTACCCCATTTCACAGATGAGGAAATTGAAGGTCATATAATCTACTAAGAGTGGTGTGAATCCAGGATTCGAAGCCTAGCTCTTAACTACTGCCCTGCCTGCCCTCCCACTTTGGGTCCTTATTTACAGTCATCTTCTCCTTTGTTATATCCTTAGTGACATTAGTGACTCAAGGAACATCCAAGTCTCCCAGTTTTTAATGTTTTCAATGCCAGTGATCTTTATTAATTTTTTCTGGCTACTCAAGTTCATGTCAGTACCTTCCATCTTATGCAGTAGAATAGTTCACCTGAGATGTCAAAACTGTACCTTTCCATTCTTACACAACTACCTGTCTTCTTAAAAACTTTCTCATGTTCTTACTACTTCTTTGGCCTTGCTGAATATTTCAGGTTTTTAATTCCTATCTCCTGGTCTTTCAACCTTTCCTGGCTTCATTTCCTTTCCTCTCTAACCATACATCTAATGACAGAATATTTATTGAACAATGCCTTATGACTAGACTAAGCATTTTATGTACTTCATGATAACTCTAGAGGAATAGGTAGTAACATTAACCCCATTTTATAGATGAGGAAGTTGACGTTTAGAAAAGTAAAGTAACTTCCTTAAGTCATATAGTTAGCATTGGTTGAGTCTCAAATCCACATTATTTTTGACACAAAAACCCATGGCGTTTATAACCTATTGTCCTTCACTACACTCTCCATTTTATTCACTTTCCGATACTCTCAGTTCCTCTGTTCTCTTATCCCTCTACTTTCCTGTCTGACAAAACATTAAACCATAGATCAGTGTAATGGCCCACATTTTAAAATACAGATACTGTTAGGAATAGGGAATTGGGGAGATTGACTTAAAATGGCTTTATTTGGTTCATAAATTTAGAAGGAAGAGTCCCCTACTGGGAATTACGGCTATGGGCAAATATGGGGTCTTAGGCTAGTGGATTATGGTAAAGACTAAAAATTGCTTTCATTGTAAGGACTTTTTTTGTTGAGAACATGATGTTGCATAAAGCTATTTGTTATAACTGCCTGTCATTTCTTGATCGAAAATAAAGGCTAACTTGCCAATAATGGCTCTTAGATAAGTAAGGACAGACTGTCATAAACAAAAAGAATAATAATATTCCAACTAAAGCAACTGGTAATTGTAATAAAATTGAACCAATGGGAATTTCCAGCATAAGGATGGGAGCTACTTTTATACGTCCTACTTTGGATAGATCTTTCAGTTTTTGTATATAGTTACTACTTGAAAATTTCCCTTATGTATACTAAAAAGAGATATACTAATTATTTTCCTGTTATGTCTGTTTTCATTGTCTGTATTTTTTATGAATAACTTTTTATGTATATCCTCCTAAAAGTTGTTATTTCACAGGGTTTCATCTGTCCATTATGTATGAAAAGATGTATAACTGCTAGTGATTTGTCGGAGCATTACCAGCAAGTGCACGCTGAAAATGAAACAAGAGGACAGGAACTTCTTAATGACTCCAGTGTTACTGTGGGTCCTGTATATTTTGCTTTAGCAGCTTGGTTATGGGTTGCAGAATAGCTTTGTTTTTCCTTGCCTTGGTGTTGCTTAACTTTTTCTGCTACAAAGGGAATATGGATTGCTTTAATCATGCATGCTTAAAAGAAGGTTCAATAAGGAAGGCAGGCTCTTGGGAAGTTGGGTTCATTGCTCTTACTGTTTGCAGCTGTCTTTTTTGTGAATCTGTAAACAAATATAAAAGTTTAAGTTAATATTTTTGCATAATTTTGCCATGAAATTCCAAATATAAAGTGAATGATGCCTGATTTCACCATTTGTAAGTTGTATCTTTATCATTTAGTTAATGGTTTATTAAAGCATATTTAAAAATGCTTTGGGTTAAAATGCTTTATACTCGTATATAGAAAGAGGACTTTGCATATTAATTGTTGCTGTTTTTATTTGAGAAAGTATCCAGCATTAGAGCCTGGATGTACCATTGTTTCAGTCTTTGTTTTGACTCCCTAGACTTAAGGAAGGTGACAAATGGCACATACTCATCATTAACAGTGTATCATCCAAATGTCTCTCTGTAGTGTGTGGGACGGCCCATATCTAAGGCTGAGGGTGGAAGCCAGTGAGGGCAAGTATTGCCCTTTTGCAGGCTGGAAAAAGTTTCTTAGATGATCTTGATCTCTTTCTTTTGAAAATCACTGCAATAATCTAAAAACAAAGAGAAACATAGCTTTTCTGATTCTTTTGCAAGTCTCACAAAAGAATGAAACTCCTTGCACCCAGAAAGACAAAAGAAAAAAAAAAGACATGTGTTTTTCTGTCTGGCAATTATATATATAAGAAAGGATTTCACCAAACATTCACTTATTTGGCATATTTGTAGTGTACTTCTTATGCATCATATATTTTGGTAAGTAAAGAATACAAAAAAAGATATGATCTCTATCCCAGGCAATTTCTGTGATAAATATTATTTGTAAAAAGAGTGCAGTGGTGATTCAACCTGAGGAGAACCCCAGAAAAGCTTTACTGGGGAACAGTTAAACCAGACATTTTCTAGGGTGATACGGAAAAATGGGTGCAATATAGGAAGACACCAACTGGTTAAACTAGCTAACTGGTGCAAGCAAAAAGAGAGACCTAAGAGATTCTTGGAGCTCTCCTTAGCATTTTACCACTTGTCTTTCATACCTCTTGTGCCAACTTTTCTTCTTTATGGGTTAGCCAAAATTAAAAGTGACAATATCACCTACTTGTCATTTAAATAAGAACTTTATTTTTAACTGAAAGAGCACTTGGTATAAGAAGGATACCATAAATATCAAGTTAAGGTAAGTTCTTTAGTGTATCTGAGAAAGGATTAGAGATCGCTTAATCTTAAGTAGAGTGTGTATGTCTGGGTGTGTGCATGTTTGGAAGTTGGTGAGAAATTTGGAATAATTAAGGGAAAAATGTAGCTGGCTGTTTTTAGTGTTTTACTGTTTACTAACAGCATTTTTGTGGAAGTTATCGATCTACCCTCGAAGGTGGTTGCGAAGAAATAGAGAAGCAGTCTCTTAATATCCACTATTAGTATTACAAAGCCCATGAATGAAAGATCATGCACTGTATTCAGGGGGCATCCCTCAGATATTCACTCTGAGCTTATGTTACTTTTATTATAAATGAGTGATGTGGTCTTGATAGGCTTTTTTCTTTATCCTTCCCATCTATGTCAGGCTAGCATTACTAGAAATAGCACTTGAATAATATTTTAAAAACATTTTTGTCTGCGTTTATTTATTCTGAGAGACAGAGTCTCCAAGTGGGGGAGGGACAGAGAGAGGGAGAGAGAGAGAATTCCAAGCGGGCTCTGCACCATCAGTGTGGAGCCCAACACGGGGCTCAAACTCACCAACCGCGAGATCATGACCTGAGCCAAGACCAAGAGTTGTGTGCTTAACCGACTGAGTCACCCAGGCGCCCCACTATGTGAATAATTTTAAGAAATGATTGTGGAAAGACAAAACAGGGTGTAAGAAAAAACTGTAAACTGTGGGTCCAGAGATTAAAGAGGCCAGAATTAATAGAGTAAAAGTCACCCGTTCAGCGATAAATATTTATGCATCTGAAACACCAAACAACAGTTTAGTATCTTCTATTTAAGAAGGTGAGAAAGTATATGTATTTTAGAAAGATTTATTTTTATTAGAAATGTCCCAAAATTAAAGTGTTATTTAAACATGGAAAATTCATTTAGGTGAATCATATGGAAAATTCACTTAGGTGGAATATTTCTATGATTAAATATATATTACTGAATTTCTAAAATTTCTCTTTAGGGATGAATCAGTTCTTTCTGGAGTATTAACCTGGTAATATTTAGAAGCTTTAAGAAGGTATGGCATACCTTAATGTGATCGTGAGCTTTCTTGGTATCTTTAGATATCTAGACCCAATATCTGGAAGTAGAGACAATAGTCAAAAAGCCAAAGTTGTAAAGATTAAATAGTGTAATTGGTCTGTGGCTTCTCTGGCGAACATTCTGAAATTTGCCTTCTAGATACTAGTAGAAGCTGACATGCAAAAGAGAAATGACCGGCTAAATAGTATAGCTGTTGCACTAAAATCATGTTAACTATTGTGGTACAACAGTTACCGAGTAGAACTTATAAGAATGGCAAATTAGGTATAAAGTGGAGCCGTCATAAAACATAATGGTAGATAATAGATGATTTTGAAGAAAGAGCATAACATGAGCTAGATTAACACATAGGCTGGCGACATTCATTCATTCAAAAGACAGTGCTGCGCATCAAATATCTCTGGAGCCTAATGGCGTCATTCAGATGTGCAAGGGTACATCCTGAGTACTTAGTACTACTACCTTTGCTTATTGCAGAGTTTCATAGGTGATCATTGCGTTCACTCACCTGTTGTGCCCCTGCCCTTCGCTCTACTTCTATGATCAGAACATACCTCTGTTTTCCAAATGCAGCACGTCTGTGTTTCAAACCTCTTTCCACACCTTTGTTAGAATGCCTCTCTTTTATTTCTGACAAGTGACTCCTACTCGTTCTTCAGTACCCAATTCCAGTGTCCAGTGTATATACACATACATATAACATAAATGAGTTTCTGTGTAGTTTTTGTAAAACACTAACTCCTGCAACAGACAGAGTTGGATTCTTTTTTTCCTGTGTTCCTATAGTTCCTTATATTTACTTATACCATTGTCTGGTAATGTTTGTCTACATATCAGTATTCCCTAGTACTCAGTGAGCCTTCATTCTGCTACATAATGTACATAAATAAATGAATATATGCTATTTGTATAGCACCCAATGAAGGAGAAGTTTCTTTATTTTTAAGTTTTTACTTGTTCGGAGTACTTATTACTTCACTCTATTCCTTGGAAAGTTTTATAACCTGCAAGATGTTAAAGCTCTTCTGTCTTTTTGCCAAATTCTGCCCTGCCAGGTTCATTCATATTTTTTTTTTTATTTTTATCTATTTTTTAAGTAGGCTCCATGCCCAATGTGAGGTTTGAACTCACGACCCTGAGATCAAGAGTCTCATGTTCTAACAACTGAGCCAGCCAGTCGTTAATTTATTTTATTCATATTTTAAAAATAAATATATAACATAGAAAATATAGAGTGTGTTCAAAAATACTACGGTAGCCATTAGGGAAACATGGATGAAAAGCTCCAGTGTGTTGTGTATTATAGGGAATGTAGAAACTTGACAAGCTACTAAGGGTAGTGCTGGAGGGAAAATCAGTATATGCAAAGGCCCGGAAATGTGGGATACCATGGTGGGTTTGGAGAACGTAGGTAAATCTGAATAGTTGAAAGTGTCAGTATAGTTGTGGAGAGTGAGAGGTGCCCCAGCATCAGAGTGATTATTAGCTCATTGAGGAAATATTCATGTAGGACCTTGTATGCCAAAACCATATAATTCTGAGAATATTTATAAGTGTTTAATATTTTATGGGTCTATTAATTTTAGGCTTTTATAGTGTTCATCTTAGGTTAGCAAAGAATTTACTGACTAGAAAACTTCTCAAGCATTGTGGATACTCTGTGGTAATTATGAGTTATTTAATACAGTACCTTTTCCCTCAGTGATCAGAATGCTTTATATTCTTAATTTTTTGGCTGTCATTACTAGGAAGTAGATTGGAACAGCTGTTATTTTACTAAGGGGATATCTAGAGAGAGGGGTGGGAATATGATGGCAGACTTCTCAACTAGTCTCCTAGGTTAGAACTTCTCAAATTAGAATTCTGTACTCTAGCCATCAATTTACTCAACCTAAAAGATAGTTGTAAGGGTTTTTTTTTTGTTTTTTTTTTTTTTTTTTTTATTTTGTAAACTTCAATCAGAATAGATGGTGATGTACTTTTGCACAATACCTGAATTTGGGCTTAACATTGTAGGTTACAATTTACTAATGGCACCATTGGTGTAAGACATTAGACCGTGTTTCATAACATACAAATTGCTATTTTACAATATTCAACACAGTTTTGTAACCTTTTTCTCCCTCTTTCTATAGGGTTTCATATGTCCCCAGTGTATGAAATCCCTTGGGTCTGCTGATGAACTTTTCAAACACTATGAGGTAGTTCATGATGCTGGTAATGATTCAAGTCATGGAGGAGAGGCTCTTGCTCTGAAGCGGTACAGTACAATTGCTTTGAAGTGTAATGCTATTATGAATGAACGTGATCTTACCTCTTTCCTGTGTTAGGGCCTTGAGAGTGTGCTCACCATTCCTTGTCAGACTGACTCTTAGGTGAGGAGAACAGAATGTAAGAAGTTTGACAAGACTCAAGGAACAGAAAGAAGCCAGTGTTGCTTGAGCTGAGTGAATGAGCAGGAGAGTGTTAAGACAAGGACTAGATTGTATAGATTGTATAGTCCTTGTTAATGAGTTTAGATTTTATGCTAACTACAATAGGAAGGTATTGATCCTTATGGTTAGTAATTTAATGGGAGATATTTTGTTTCTGGCCTAAGGCAGTTAATGATTATATCATTTCTGTGATAAAGTGTTTTTCCATTTATGAATGAGGAGCTTTCAGAATAAAATTATTTTTCTAAGGGTTATATATATATGCCAGTATACATAAAATTCTAAGCAGCTTTTTTTTTAAGAATTGCGAAAACTAGAAATTAATGTGCAGTCACTAGCCATGATTTATTAAGAGACCAGGTTGTTAGAGAACATTAATTATTAATTCCTTTTTTCTCCAATATATGTTTAGAGATGATTTAACACTACTTAGACAAGAGGTCCAAGACCTTCAGGCTTCACTTAAGGTAAGAGTAGAAATGATTACATTTGTGTATTTTCAGTGTTTCAGATAATAAATCTTTTGAAATTTAATTAAAAATCTTTTTCTTTTTCCTTAGGAAGAAAAATGGTACTCAGAAGAATTAAAGAAAGAATTAGAAAAATTTCAAGGGCTGCAACAGCAAGTAAATGCTTTTAAATACTTGAAGTGTGTTTATTAGATGTTTATTTTCATTGTTAAAAATAAGCATTTTGTAAGCAGGTGGCCTGATATAAATAACTTCCTAATGAATTTATCTGTATTTAATAGCCTACAGTGTATAGCCTTTGCAATTCTAATGAACGCAGACAAATATTTTGGAAGCTCAGATGTTATTTCTTAAAGGTGCTCCATTAAGAATCAGTTACCTGTGGGTTTTTTTTTTTTTTCTTAATACCAGGCTGCATTATTCTTATTTTCTGAAAATATCCCTAAATGGTTAAAAAATATAGGTTCAGACAATAGTGAGATTCTTCAGAGCATTTGTGTTGTGACAAATGGGAGATCACTAAATTGTCTACTAGTAGGGAAAGAACTATTATTAACTGTTTACTGTTTATATTCTTTTTAAAAAAAAATTTTAAAGTTTACTTATTTTTGAGGGAGGGAAGGAGGGGGAGAGAGATAAAAAGAGAGAGAGAGAATCCCAAGCAGGCTCTGCACTCTCAGCATGGAGCCCGACATGAGCTTGATCTCGCCAATAGTGAGGTCATGACCTGAGCCGAAATCAGGAGTCAGTTGCTCAACCGATTGAGCCACCCAGGCACCCCTGTTAATATTACTGAAGATTGTTTGAAAATATGGGGAAATGGTTGTATTAACAATTTTAGTTATTTTTTTAAACAGTATTAGGTTTTAAAAAACAGAATAAAGGTATTTATGTATATGTGTATGTATACACACAAACACACACAGCTTTATATAAAAATAATATGTAGAAAAAACGAAAATCATGGGTAACAAAAGTGGTTACTTTGGAGTAAGATTCTGTTGATACATAATTTAATGTATTTTCTAAATGTCTTAACCAACTATGATTTTTATATTAAAATTATATTGGCTTTTGCACTACAATTACATGAAGGATCATAGAGTAATAAATTTTACTAAATGTAGTTTTCATTTGTAAGAATAAAGTGGATAACCTTCAATAATAGTTCTAATATTTTTATAAGGTAATTAGTGATCCTGTTGCCTGTTATCTTAGTACATTGTGACTCTCAGTCTATCTTTTTGCCTTTTTGTTTTTTCACCAAAAATTGTCATTTGGACTAGAAAAAATCCCTAATAAATGGATAACAAGATATTATTAGTCTTATTACTACTCAGCTTCTGTATTTGAGGCTGTGAAAGAGGTTTTTAGTAATCTAAAGTACTTAAAGTTCATTTACTCTGTTTTACATAAATGCCATTAACAAATAATCAAACATGTGCTGTATTATTTTTTTGTACTTGAAAACAGAGGAAATTGTTTACCACATTTGAGATGACTATTTCACATTTAATAAATTAAATTCTCCACAGTGCAAGGTGAAATTGCCTTGGTAGGAAATTTACCTTGGGGAAAATGTATTTAAAATATTGATGGTTCTTAGCAACCAATATGTCTAAATCGAATGTATAGGAAAATAAGTCAGATACACTAGGAGTTGCTTTATTAAACTCTTGAAGATATGTGTAATTCTTTAGAATGTGGAAATAATGACTTGGCAGTATAGTATTTTATTCCTAATGCACATAATAAATTAAACCTTATGGAATATATTCTTTATTTCTGCTTTTTTAAAAGGTGATTTATAATCATGAATTAAAAATTTGTGCTTTTAATGCCAAACTTTATAGTAGTGATAGTTCATGGCATGTTTTCACTTCTGCAGATTTTTATATATTATAGTATTGAATCTTATTTGCTGACTTCAGTATTGGCTTTAGAATCTATATTTATAATTATAATTTATATTATTTTAAAATCTTTACTGAATTTATAGAACTTAAGATGGTACCTATTATAAGATTCACAATAATTTAAATATATGTTAACATAAAAAAAATTCTTAGAACCAGTGACTGCAGCTAGATCATTATGCCAGTCTGCCTAATGGTACTTTAGAAATCTGGAAGATTGTGAACAGACCAAAATTTAATCAGAATCTTGCTACTTACCTGATAGAATGTGGCTTGTAGAGACTTTTTTCACATTGGCAATTATAATAGTATTGTCTTTTTCTTTTAATGCGTTTGTTTATGTCTTGTTTCCATTGAGGAGTCTAAACCTGATGGATTGGTGGCTGATTCATCAGCAGGTAACTTTGAACTTTGCTTAAAGCAGATATTTCTTCATTTTTCTTTTTCTTCTTCTTTAAGTGTTTATTTACTTATTTTTGAGAGAGAGAGCTCAAGCAGGGGAGGGGCAGAGAGAGAGGGAGACAGAGAATCCCAAGCAGGCTCCACATGGTCAGTGCAGAGCAGAGCTAGAGGCTCAAACTCAGGAACCCGTGAGATCATGACCTGAGCCCAAATCAAGAGTTAGAAGCTTAACTGTCTGAGCCACCCAGGCACCCCTCTCATTCTTCTTTTTCACTTTTTACTTTCTTTTTCTCTGATCCCTGCTACATGAATTTGTATTGTGATTGTACTTTCTGGCTTTAAAACAGTGAAGCTAATAGTCATATTTTAGGTTTAGAATATTATTTGTGAACTTTATAGTTTAATCAGTTGATAAAAATCTTAGTGTTTTCTTTGTTCTGTATATTCTGAAGTTATAAACTTCTGAAATATCACATTAGTACATTTTAGTGAAAAGTTAAATCTAGTTTGAAGAATGATGTCCTCTTTTTCTCTTGAAATAAAATGATGAAGCTAGCATCTTTGTAATTGACTTTGGAGGAATGCTCAATGAATAATCAGATTTGTATTTTGAGGTTAGCTGTTGTATTTACTTTCCCTCTGAAATCTGTCTCGCCCTTTTTTTTGAAATCTCTTTAGGAGAATGGAGTATTAGGAGTTGACTGCATATTTTAATTATTTTATTTAAGACTTGGATTGTTCTTAAACCATTTCTTTCTTTTTTTAATGTTTATTTTTGACAGAGAGATACAGTGTGAGTGGGGGAGGGGAGGAGAGGGGAAGAGAGTGGGGGAGGGGGAGAGGGAGCCACAGAATCTGAAACAGGCTCCAGGCTCTGAACTGTCAGCACAGAGCCTACTCTGGGCTTGAACTCACAAACTGTGAGATCATGACCTGGGCCAAAGTCAGATGCTTAACTGATGCTTAACCCAGGCTCCCTGTTCTTAAACCATTTCTAATTTTGTTTCTCAATATAATCAATTTTATTTAGAAAGCCAGAATATGTTCCTTTTTGGACAGTTGATGGTTATAGGAAAATAACTGAAATGTAAAAGCAAAATACTTTTGAAACAAATATTTATAGATTATTTGAGTATGATGCTAAATATTCCTTTAGTTTGTTTTATATATTTATAAATTATGACTTGTGTTTAAATGAATCAGATATGCTTAATTCTTGAAATATGAAGATTCTCCATTTATAACTGGATGATAGACTCATGTTGATGCTCTTTTTTTGTTTTTTCTTTTCATGTTGATTGTCTTTAACTACAACAATGATTAGGATATAAGTAATAACAGTTTAGGAAATGTAATTAGCATTAATTATGTATTTAAATAGCTATGATACATTTTTGTAGAACTACAGTCTTTGGAACAACAATTAGAAGAAGCCCAAACAGAAAATTTTAATATTAAGCAAATGAAAGACTTATTTGAACAGAAAGCAGCCCAACTTGCCACTGAAATTGCAGGTAAATTGAATCAGATCTTTTCAGCCAATGATGAGTCTCGTTACCTTTTTGCCATTGTATATCCTGGAAATAAGGCATTGTATTTTAGTGTATTGTATTTTGGTGTGGTAAAACGTTGTTATAGACTATGGTAGTGATTATTGGAATTTAATAATAGAGTTGCTGTATAAATTATTTTGTTTGTCCTCTCACCTCTTCCTTTCAAAGGATCGATTTTCTCTGTAGAATTTTTCTTCTAATTTAGAAAAGGTGAATTTTCTTTGGGGCATGCTTAAAGATTAACAAGTAACATTTTGAAGAAATTAAATAATACAGTTAGATTTAACATTTGGTTATGCAATCAATTACTTTTTCTTTAACTACATGCTTTTAGGTTAAACTATTATATGTGATTAAGTATACATTAAGATGATAATTAGTGACAGTGCTGTATGAAATTTAGACAAAAACATCTGATTATTTTAAGTTCATCATTTAATCAGAAGTAAAAGTTTATTGTATATATTTAGGGTTATCTAAGGAATGTGAATTTGAATTAATATTAATAATATGTACATATTAGTAATATGTAGTTATGCATACATAATAATATGTAATTAATACATATTAATAATATGTAGATATGCAGTGTAATAGATAAGAATTTATAAAACTACCCTTTCCTAGAGTTAATGTCATGAAACTAATATTTATATAACTATCTTTAATTAGATATAAAGTCAAAATATGATGAAGAAAGGAGTCTTCGAGAAGCTGCTGAACAAAAAGTGACATATCTGACAGAGGAATTAAACAAAGAAACAATTATAATTCAAGATCTGAAGACTGAACTGGTAATTCAGAAACCTTATTGAAATGTACTTTTATAATTTTCTAAATGAAAAATATATACTCTGAAAAAATGTTAAAAGTATTGCTTGAGTAAAATGAAGGAAAGGAAAATTCCCTCTAGTTCTATCCTTTACACATATACCAATGTGATTTTTTAAATAAAAATGGAATGTGTGATACAAAATTTATTACCTTAACATTTTTGTTGTTTCTATCTTAATATCATGTGTCTTTTTACTAGTTTCCTTATCTGCGTCTCTGATCCTGACCTTTCCCTGCCCTTTAGTTTTATAAATCCACCTACTTTTAGAAAACTTCTGATTGCATTTCTAGCTTCATTTCAGATGCAACAAGTGTAGCATCAGGTCATCGTATTTCCTCCCCAACTATTTCTGTCATTGGTACTATATGTCTTCAGTGCTCTCCCAAGGTGTACAACTTTGGATCTGTCCTTGTCTCCTTTCTGTCCTGTATGTATGTATGAGAGAGAGAGTGAGAGAGCATGAGCAGGGGAGGGACAGAGAGAGAAATGGAGAGAGAGAATCCCAGGCAGGCTCTGTGCTGTCAGCGAGGAGCCCGAAATAGGGCACGATCCGATGAACCATGAGATCATGACCTGACCTGAAACCAAGAGTCGGACACTCAACCGACTGAGCCACCCAGGTGCCTCTCTGCCCTTTATTTAGCACTCAATAAATATATGAATAAAATCAACCATATGCATATCCATATCCATTAGCAACAAACCCTAATTATGCTTACATCTGCTCCTTTATTTTTATTATCAGTTTCCTAGGATAGAAAATGGGGCATTTATGCTTCAAAATGTGGCATTTATTAAGTGATTGTTATAACCATGAAGTGCAGTTTGTGAAGGATAAGAAAGCAAATAAAGCACTAAGGATAATTGTGAATTTGCTCTCTTTCACATTGTGGTGATACTATTAAATATGACAAAGATTGGGAAGAGGAGAGGCTTTTTGGGAAAAAGGTATCAGTGGTCAACATTTGCAGTCTAACAATTGATATTAAAGATTATTTTCATTTTGATTTCTTTGTAGTAAAACCATATTTTCGTTTTTCACTATAATTTTTAATGAACATGCTTCACAGCTTCAGAGACCTGGTATAGAAGATGTTGCTGTGCTAAAGAAAGAACTGGTCCAAGTTCAAACACTAATGGACAACATGACGTTGGAGCGTGAAAAAGAATCTGAAAAACTCAAAGATGAGTGTAAAAAGTTACAAGCAGAATATGCTAACTCAGAGGTAAATAAGTTCAGTGTGCCTAAATGTGATTGTTGTTAACTTGTTTAGTGTATACTGTTGAGTGAAGCCAGCAGCTGAAATTTTTCCAAGCGATCTATCAAAACAATACTTGACTTTCATTTGCCCTGAGTGATATTTGTGTATAGTCAGTATAGTCTGAGAGACAATATTTAATTTTGCTTTATAAAGCTAGACATTTAGAGAAGAATGTATAAAAGAGTATTGTCCATTTAATAAATGTACACATTGTGGAGAAATGATTATTTAAAGTTAAATTTGATCCAGGCTAGTCAATAAGTGGTAATTGAGTTTATCTCAGTTTGGTGTAGGAGTAAAGGAAGCATGATTTCATTTTTTTACAATTATATTATCAATGTTGTTTAGGAAAAATATTTAGGAAAACTTATTTTCTAGTAGGCTTGTTTTTCACTTATCGATTATTGAATTATGTTTTTGAGAGAAATCTTAAAAATCTGTTAGACTAACACTTCACCCAGGACCCTCCTTTGTAGTCTCTCTGATAAGTGATCCCCAACTCTTGCTAGGTGGTGTAGGGATGCATATTTCTTCATAAGTCAGCCGTTCCATTGAATTGACATTTGTTTCCCTAGAATTTCCATGCACTGATTCCAGTTCTCCTTAGGAATTACACAGAATAAATTGTTCCTTTTTTCCACATGAGATATTTGGAGACTGTTCATATTTACTCTGAGTTCTTTCTTTTTCAGGATAAACATTTTCAGTTCCTTCCACCATTTGTCACATGACTTGACTTTGACCTGTAAATCCTTGATATAATTATGTTAGTATATGGCAAGCTCTAGGATTTTTAGTAAATATATTTGCTTAAAAATGTAGCCTTTGTCTTTTTTACTAAAGTATTATAGAGGATATTTTGTTAACAGTTAACAAAATATTAATAGATATTTGTAGTTCTTAAGCTGCCTTATGTGACATGGACCTCTATTTTTCATATTTTCAGTTTAAGAGGTTGTTATAGTAACGTTGCAGTTTGCTTTTCTTAGAGTTTTTAAGCTGGTGATCTTAAAAGCCATTCTATTCATAATTAGTAACATAATGAGCTATGGAGTATAAATATTATAGATAACCATGTCACCCTTTATTTTACTTCTTCCTGTATCTTTGTAAAGGGGGAATGGTGAACCTTTGTAGGTACAACATGCATAGGCATGTGAAGCTTTATGATGCTCACTTAACACTTGAGACTTTAAAGTTTATGAACTTCAGGTGCAGACTTCCCAAAAGTGATCTTTTTAGCCCAATGACACTTGACCCCACAATTTTTCAAACAGTTTTAGGGAGTTCATAAATTTATTGAAGGGAGGTAAAAGCTTTTAATGTGCAGTCAAGGAGATGCTGAATCAAAGAAGTCTCGTGAGGAAAAGTCCCATTCAGATAATGTGAAAGTAGAAATGCTTGAATCTGAGTGAATCGAGTCATTTATTTCTGTGTTTTAATAAGAATTACTTTTGATTAAATCTGCCTGCCCACTGGTATTTCTCAAATTTTTAAAAAATTATACTCTCTTTTGGTTAAAAATTCCTTAATATTATATGAGGTTTCAAATCAAATGTAACAGGTTGACTAAAATTGAATTACAGCAATGGCACTTTTAGAATATATGTCTTTTAAAGTATAATCCTTTCTGACTGTTTCCTGCTGAGAATTGTGGAGTTATACTTGTTATACAAATAGAATTTGAACAGGGAGAAGAAATTTATATATTTGCTTGCATTTTGGGAAAAATATATGTGGGAAAATATTTCTGAGTAATATTTAAGAATTACTTTAATATGGAGGATTTTTGTAAATTTGTATTTTTATTCATGTAGATTGGATTATCTTCTATGTTATGGGAAGAAGTCATTTAAGATGAAAAAGTATAACTAGAGTTATAAGATTTTGGGGAAAAGGATTTAGTGACTTCCCTGTACTGTCCTCCTATCAACAAGAGTAATTGTGGGAAACAATTTTTTTTCTCTCTCAAAAAGATGTTTCTGGAAAAGAAGAAAAATGGCATAGAAATTCATTCTTCACATCTTAACTTTTACATTTTCATAAAGGTTTATCTTTTTAAATGTTTTGAAATAAATGTTAAAATAAAGAGATTTGCTGAATAGCACTTAACATTTCATCATCATTTTAGTAAAACAAGGGTAATATTTACTTTCTAGTAGTTAACTAATAGGTGTGTAATGATTGAGACTTCAGATTATGTTGAACAAGTTTAGGAAGTGGTAGCATGAGTCAGAGTAATATTATTATTGGAAACAAGCTCTTAGGTTTTGAGCACCACCAAGTTTTGGATAATATGCCAGGTACTTTAAATATATGGTCTCTTTTGTTTCTTTTAACTCTGTAAATTAAGTATCAAGTTTGTTTTATGTGTAAGGAATCTGAAGCTCGGTGAAGTGAAATAACTTGTTTAAGTTCATGTACCTCATATAAAGGAAGCTAGGATTGGATCCCAGGTCTCCTCCAACGCCTCAAGTCTTTTCTGAATCATGTTCTCTCTCATTTAGGGTGGTCTGATAATTGCCTTATAAGTAAATTTGTGCTATTAATTTTGACCTAATACTTACTGTTATTACTTTTTATATTTTGCTATATTATATGATGTAATATTTATATTGAGTACAACTTAAAATACTTTTGAGTTGTTTCACACCACTTTTATATTAAAACAATTAATGTCTAGATATTCCATCTCATTTGTTTATAACAATGTTATAAACCATTTGTTTTTAGCTTGTGCTTACTTTTTAAATATGTGGCATGTATTTTATTAATTTATTAAAATTAAATCCTATTCTTAAATTTGTTGGTGAATTATAGCACTTAATGAAAAACTTACTTTGTGTATTTATTACTACTTTACTGAACCTAAATACTGGTATCTGAAACAAAATACACGAACAGGAGTTAAAGGAGCTAAAAATGATTTGTTTGGTATTTCTAATTGAAGCTAAAGACATATGATGTAATATACATTGTTAAGTATGTCCTTATGTTCCATTACATTCATTTAGATATGCCTATGAATTCATTGACAGGTTTGGTTTTGTTTTGTTGTGTTTTTGGTTTAGATATTTTAGAAGGCATATAGAAAAATAATTCATTCTAAAGCATTTAAAAGTACTTTATAAATAGTTATCATCAGAAATTGAGGATTTAAGGGTTAAAATAAGTATTATTTTTAAAAATTTACATTACTGAAAATATCAAAGCTATAATCAACTTACATTTGGTGTGGTCTTTAATATAAATGGTTTTTTAAGAATTTTATTTGAATTCCAAATAAACTCATTTTAAAAGCTAAAATATTTACAAAGATATGGAATAAAAATGGTTATATTCATGCATAGTTATTAAAGAGTACTTAAATATCTTTTAAAAGTGTACTAATATTAGAGATCAGTTTTAGCAGTATGTTTGGACATTTTTATTATGTGTTCAGTGTGTACTTTTGTCAGTCTTCCACCTTTCATCCATCATTTTATTATTTTTTTTTTCTGCTTTCTAATGGAGATGCTTAAACTTGAGGTAATGTGTTTTGGGAAGGCTTTTTAATGTTAGTAATACCTTTAATATAGCTCCTTCTATTGTCAAATGGAAATTTTGTGTTGTAAGGCAATCTCAGAACTTCAAAGATATGCTTACTTTTGTTAATCAAGTGAATTTTCAATCATCTTTAAGTAATTACATACAAATTGTAGTAGAATATTATTAGGACAATAATTATAATTCTAAAACACTAGCAGGATATTTGCTCAAAATATCTCTAATTATTTTTTAATTTAAAATTTTTTCGTAAAAGTCTCACTTGAATTCAGTAACATGGCTTCAAGGAAATGGAGGCTGTTTTATCGGGTCTCAGATACTGGGAACAAATATCTATTAACTCCTTGGAGACGAATCACTCATTCCTTTAGAGAGTAGTTTTTGAATGCCTAGGGTCAGTAGCTGTTTTAGGTGTGGGGAATACAACAGTGAATAAGACAGAGTGCCTGCTCTCATAAAGCTTATAGTCTTTTGTGGAAGCCAGATAATACATGAATAAATCAAATCATGATGGAAAATCAGGTAATAATAAATGCTATAAAGAAAAATAAAGCAGGGTATGTATGGGCAGTAGTGGAGCTGGCAATAATGTATGACAGTTTTAGATAGAATGATCAGGGAAGGTCTTCTCAAGGAGGAATGTGTGAGAAGTAAGCAAGAGGGTGAAGAATTGGGAGTAAGCATTCTCAGGAAGAGGGAGCGCAACTGTAAAGTCTCAAAGCGCAGATGAGTTTGGCCTGTTAAACAGTGAGGAATGTCTTTGTGGCTGGAGTGGAGAGCCATTTTTGTTTGAATTTGACCCATAGTCATATTTGAACAGGGAATGTATTTTCTTGCACATTTTGACTTTTCAATTTGTATATTCCCCCAATACAAACATAATGCATGATCATTGTAAAACATTGAAATGATTCATGATGTACAACAGAGAAAATGAACCTTATCTGTAGTTCATTCCCCTCCTTCCCCTCTCCATGACTAAAGTATACCTTTTGGTGTAAACTCTTCCCACATCTTTCTTTTTTCCACCCTTGAGTAAACTAAAAAATTTCAAATGGTTGCTTTTAAAAAAATTATAGTTAAAAATATTCATATTTGTACAAAGGATAAATGATATACCTAATGTTTAATTCTTTAGGTATTAAAATATAGTCATTTATAAGAACATATTTTAAAACTGTAAAATATAACAAGATATTGTTGAATATATTTGCTTTACATTTTGCTTGTTTAGTTTTTTCTACATATCGGAGTTAATCAGCAAGACAGATGTTACTCTTGGCTTACTATATCTTATAAACTTTAATGTGGAATCATGGTTTTTTAATGAAATATACTCCTAATTTGCATCTTAATATGCACTATTATTTCTGTTTATTATGTGTCACTCTGCTAAATCTTTTGATAAGACATTTACAAGTCAAGATTTAAATACAATAATATATCTTCTTTTGTGATAAGTTGGCATCTACGCTAATTATTAAAATAGGGTAACTTAAAATAGCCAAACTGTTCCTAATATTTCTCTGAACATCCATAATGTTACTAACAGAAAATGATCCTGAGATTCAAAGTTATTAGGGATAGCAGTTTGAAATAAACTCCCAGTATCAATGAAAAGATTACATGATCAGTTTAAGAAAGAAATTATTAGGATATGCCTTTAACTTGAATATAGTTAAAAATAATGAATATTTAAACATTTCCTTCTTTGAAGCATAGGATATATATGGCATATATTATATATATGTGTGTGTGTATACATACATATATATATATACATATATATATGTTGTTATATGTTGAAACACCCTGTGTAGAAGCTGTAACTGTAAAGCAATATGACAGATTGCCTGTCAGTATATCAGAATTGGTTTATTTACATGAATGTTTTCCTTAAAAGGTTAGGCCAGGAAGATATCTTAGATATGCTGCTATTTGTAAAAACTTTTTTGAAACCTCTTTTAGTTGACTTTAAACCAGTTTGGAAAACACTCAAAAAACTAGTTTCATCAACTTATGGTTATTAAAATAATATAAGCCCAAGTGTTTAATCGTTCAGTTCAATCACTTACCTTCCTTACTAGATGGTTTTCCAAATCTTAAAACCAAAGCACTGTAATAGATGAAGATATACCACCAAAGAGAATCCTTAAAAAAAAAAAAAAAGTGCCACCCATACTGGAAGGGTTTTTAAGAGAAGAGTAGCAGATCTCTTGGCGTTACTGTCAAAATAAATCAGTAGCCTTCTAAAGTTTCTCCCTTGAAGATGTATTTGTAATATTTGATGTAGATAACTACTCTTGTGCTTATTAAAATTTTTTTAAAAATGTTTTCCATAATAAAATTTATTTACTAATAAAGAATATAGACAATGAAAATGTAGCTTTAAGAATGTAAAAAGTGAAGTCAATAAGCTAAATATTAGAAATAGAAAGTTCTTTTGTTAATGTCACTTGCAAGAAACCATACTTAAAAAGCAGTACTTAGTCTCTCTCTCTGGTCATTGAAGCTTTCATGTATAGGAAGTTTCTATTTCTGAGACTTCGCTTAATTTTCTCTTACTTTTAAATGATCAAACCTTTGTCTTAATTTCGTTAAGATGCATTAAAGCAAATTTGTGTCCAGCTATTATACCTAGTCATGGAATGACCCAGCTTAATAAAATTATATCTAATAAAACTCTGTATAACTTCTTTGGACAGATACTTTCCATTACAATCAAAAAGATGATTCGCTACCTTTAAAAGGTGATTCTGTATTGTGTGTTTGTGTTTATTTAACATGTTTTTAAAGTAAAACGAAAGGCTATCCTGTAGCAGTTGGGATAAAAGGTAGGCAGTAACTTGCATATGTTCTTTAAATTCAGAAGGATTAAAGTACAGAGTTTCAAAGCCAGTAAATTCAGGTTGGTAGTTTGATGCTGACTCAGATACATAAAGTAGGATGCCAACTATTCATTTCATTCATTATTAAATAAATGAGGTTAAACATTTTGGATAAATTTTAAAAATTAATTTTCAGTCAAAAATGATGTGGGGTGGCAGTAGGGTGGTAGGAAAAAGAACTAAATCGAAACTTCGAAGTATTATATCAATTTAACAACAACAGTGACAAAAATCTGTGTAACTTTAAAACCTTTGGATACTTCCATTCTCTTTTCCATTTTAGTTCCCTCTAATTTTTTTTTTCTTTTTTTTTTCTTTTTTTCTTAAGGCCACAATAAGCCAGCTAAGGAGTGAACTTGCCAAAGGCCCCCAGGAAGTTGCTGTGTATGTGCAGGAACTACAAAAACTTAAAAGTTCACTTAATGAATTAACACAAAAAAATCAGGTGAGTATTTAAAAACTACATAGAGTGGTGAATTGGTTTTATGTATCTTAAATTTTAATCTTGTGTATGTTATTTATATATTGGCATGAGTACAGTGTGACTTACTACTCTGTTGTTTTTTTTTTAAGTGTTAAGTACATTCACATTGTTACAGAACCGATCTTCAGAACTCTTTCCATCTTCCAGAACTAAAATTCTGTACTCTGAACAACACCCCATTCACCACCACCTTTTGTAGAGGAAAAACACTTCTGTGTGTCTCCTCTGCTCTCAGTACTTTACTATACCTTTACTTCTGACACCAGACGTATGAGTGTTCCACACATCAGCAGTCCTGTGACACCAGTGGATGACCTACAGTGTAACTCAGTTCTACCACCATTTACTTGGAGATAGTGGGAAATAGTGTCAGATCCCACAGGGGTTTAGCTGCCCCCTCCCCCCACAAATACCAGTTCAAAGTCCAACTTGTTACCTGTACTTCTCACCAAATGGCTGTGGCTGTAAATGGGAGGTTCCCACAACCCTTGCCTTAGATTGGATTAATTTGCTAGAATGACTCACAGAACTCAGAAAAACATTTTACTTACTAGATTAATGATTTATTTTAAAAGATTATAATTCAGGGGGTGCTTGGGTTGCTTAAGCTTCCGACTCTTGATTTTGATTTGGCTTGTGATTTCACAGATCATAAGATGGAGCTCCATGTCAGACTCTGTGCTGACAGAGTGGAGCCCGCTTGGGATTCTCTCTCTTCCTCTCTCTGTGTCCCTACCCCGCTTGTGCTCTCTCTCTCTCTCTCAAAATAAATAAATAAATAAACATTAAAAATAAAAGATTAGAACGCAAGAATAGCTAGATGAAAGAGATCGGTAGAGTAAGATGTATGGGAGAGGTCATGGAGCTCCCACGCTCTCTCTGGGTGCTTTCTATGTGTTCGCCAACCTAGAATCTCCCTAAACCCTGTCCTTGTGGGTTTTTATTGAGGCCTCCTTACAGAGGCATGATTGATTAATTTGTTGGCCATTGCTGATTAATTTGACCTCCAGCTCCTGTCCCCTTTCTGAGGTAGGGGGTGGGGTTGAAAATTCCAACCCTTTCATTTTGGTTGGTTCCCATGGCAACCAGCCCCCATCCTTAGGAGCTTTCTAAAAAAAAAAAATCACCTCATTAACATAAACTCATTGGTGGTTGAAAGGGAGTTGTTATGACTAACAAAAGACATCTTTGCTACTCTTTTCACTTAGGAAATTGCAAGGGTTTTTGGAATTCTGTTCCAGAAATGGAGATGAACACCAAATGTATATTTCTTTTTATACGTTACTATCATACCTTTGATGCACAGAGTTTTTGATTTGATGTAATCTAGTATCTGTTTTTACTTTTGTTGCCAGTGCTTTTGGTGTCATATTTAAGAGATCATTGCCAAATCCAATGTCAGGCAGCTTTTCCTCTGTTTTCTTTTAATGGTTTTATACTTTTAGGTCTTATGTTTAGGTCTTTGATTCATTTTTGAGTTAATTTTTTTTAATAGTGAAAGGTTAAGGGTTTAGTTTCATTCTTTTGCATATAGATAAACAGTTTCTCCTGCATCATTTGTTGAAAAGACTGTCCTTTCCTGTGGTCTTGGCACCCTTGTTAAAAATCATTTGACCATGTATGTGAATGTTTACTTATGGGCTTTCTATTTTTATACCATTAGTCGATATGTCTGTCTTCATGCTAGTGCTGTACTGTTTTGACTACTGTAACTTTGAAAAAAAATTTTTGTTTTTAATGTTTACTTATTTTTAAGAAAGAAAGAGAGAGGCAGAGCATGAGTGGGGAGGGACACAGAGAGAGAGACACACACAGAATCCAAAGCAGGCTGCCAGCTCTGAGCTGCCAGCACAGAGCCCTACACGGGGTTTGAACCCACAGACCGCGAGATCATGAGTTGAGCCCAAGTCAGACGCTTAACCTCCTGAGCCACCCCCGTGTCTCTGACTACTATAGCCTTCAGTAAGTTTTAAATCAGGGAATGTGAGACCTTCAGCCTTGTTCTTTATTTTGGAATGTTGTGATTTCCCACCTTGTTTCTTTATAGATGAGCAACAGATAATATTAAGTTTGGGGGCAGGGCAAGTATTGGTTAGTACTTTTTTTCTGTGTCTTTACTTTTTTGGTCGTGGGGGAGTAGAGTCACTAAACCCTTATATTCAATGGTATGGTGAATTTGTTGGCTTGCTTTTTAATAAGTTGAACCTAATATTTTGATGAAATATAGCAAGGGAAGAACCAAAGAAAAGAACATGGTAGAGGGGAAAAAGAAGTAAGTATAATTGGTTGGAAATACCAGGCCTCCTGCCAACAGCCAGGCGAATGGGCTTAGAAGCAGATCCTCATCCTCCAGTTCTTTTCAAATCATCAGAGACTGTAGCTCTGCTCTGGCCCACAGCTTACTACAACAGTCTCATGAGAGACCCTGAGGTGTAACCGTCAGCTGAGCTGCTTCTGGATTCCTGACCCTCAGAAACTGTGAGATAATAGACACAATTTTAACCTGCTAAGTTTTAGGGTAATTTGTTGCTTGTGCCCTTGGCCAACTCAAACCTCTTGATCTCAGGAAAGCTGTATATTTTCAAAATTGTTATAGACTCCAAAGAGCTTTTATTTTTGGGGTTATATCTATGGATATTTAGTATATTAGAAATTAAAACATAAATTTAAAAAATATGTGTTTTTAAAACATTAATTAATAAATATTAACAATACTATTTCTTATGAAAGATGACTATTTTCTAAAACAAAAAATAGTGGTGGTGTTTTATATTTTTGCAAACCTCTTTAATATCTAGCTTAATATTAGGACAGATGGATTCTCACATCTGCTTTTACATTTCATCTGTTGTGATATGGTTGAAGGGTATGAAGAAAATTCAATCTCACATAGGTATGTAGTTGGGAAGAAGAGGAATCTCTGAATAGCTTTTTTTTTTTTTTTTGGATAATTATAGCTATTTTTATTTGATACTATACCAAAACTAGATAAGGCATAGTTTCTCAATAGCTAGTTACAGTCTAGAATCTGAAACCATATCAATGCTGTTTATATATTTGTAACATTAAATTTATTAGTTTTTTTTTTTTTTTTTGCCTTTTGAGTGGGTTTTATAACATCATGCATTAGTCAGGTGTAAAATATTGGTTATGCAGATCTTCCAAATATTAACACATTACCTTGTGCAATATGAAAACAGTATCATTTGTCAATATCTCCATCAGTCTCTGAATAGGCTTTAAGTATGAGGAAGTGTCAAGCTCATGGTGATGGATACTAGTTTTCCAAAATTCTGCCCTTCTTTGAAAGCTTGAATTTTATTATTGGAAGCAAATAGTATCAATTCTGTTTTCTTACGTGATAGGTTCTTTTCCTACCAAGTATGAATAATCATAGTTTGTTATTCTTGCCAGTAAAAATGGTGTTTTATGAAAAACAGCAACTAGCTCAGCTTGTAATTTAAGACCATAAATGCTTTTCCATGTGACAATTCTACTGTTACTTGGTATGCAGCAGAAGTGATCTATGCATACTTCTACTTTTTCACATAGATTTTATTTTTCCTTGCTATTACAAATATTGCAGCTGTGAACATTCACATATAAATCTCATGCATTTGTGCAAAAATTTCTTTGTTATGTCTCCCAAGTGAAATGGCTGGGGTGCAGGCTGCACACGTTCAAGTTTAGTACGTGACCTCAATTTTCTGAAGTAATTATATCAGTTTACCGTTGCCCATTTCTCTGTCAACTCTTGATGCTGTCTTGATCTTTTTCTGTGGCTTTATGAAAACCTGTCCACCCCCCTCCCCCTTTTGTCTCCTGTCAAGCTATATATGGAAAACTTTTATATACAATTTAGTTTTATCTTTCTCCCTCAGTTTGATTTTTAATTTCTTAAAAATTGACGTTCTACTTTTTGGAAATTGACCAAGATGTGTACATAAAGTGGATGTTTATGATCAGTGTCATTTATTATGTAATTTTGAAGCATTAAACTATTAATAAAGGACATGATTTGACATTGATAGACTGAAATGTATGGTCAGATAATGAAGCACAGATTGTATGTATACACACACACGTATTATTAAAAGAAGTACTATGAGAATTTGATAAATAGTATATAGAATCAAGATGATTTAGTGTGGTAAGACTGGAATATGATTGATTAGGGAATAATAGCATCTTCTACTCATCTTAATAATCCTTACATCAGTGTAAGACTTAACAATTTTTTTTCCAAAATGTTTTCCTGTTTAGGATTTGCTCACTGGTTAAAGTTATGTGCAGAAATGCATCCTTTTCTTATTATCCTTGCTATCTGCCTCTCCCATCTCTCCTCATCCCATGTCCTTGGCAAACTATGATTGCTGACAGTGGTGATATCCACGTGTTTTGAATTTGGAAATCTTTGTATTTGGTCTTAGGAAGACCATTACATGAAATGCCTTGGACATTTATTATAGGTTATATAGCAGCATCAAGGTGGATAGACAATATTTTAATACATAATGAATGGAAACAATAATTGCTTTTGCACTAATATCAAGGTATCCTCAGTATTAGACCAGTGTTTTGTAATTACTGCTTTTGAAAACTTAAAAATAAAAGGGAATACTGAAAAAACTTTCTTCTTAGTTTCAAATAAGAATCATAGTCTGATATTCATTCATTCATTCATTCATTTATTTGTACACTGACATTTAAACACAGTTCTGCAACTCAGTTATTTTTATGTAAATTCTGAACAAAATAATATGCTTAGTTAAAGCTACTAGATAGGTCATTGTAAGAGACTGAGTTATTTTTTGGGTTTTACCTCTCATCCTTTTTCCATCCTTTTATTGCTTTCCCTTTCTGGTAGTCCTAGTATTAAGGTGCTCATAGTCCAAAGCAAGAGCCAGATGTGACAAGTAGTTCTGTTGTTGTGTATTACCACTATATTTATTGCAGAGTGGTGCACTGAGGAATGCTGTATGTAGTACAGTGGTGGAAGGCATGTTTAAATCCCAGCTTTGCCACTGACTGACTGTGACAGCCTCTCCAAGTTTGTTTCCTTTCCTACCCATTTGCCTCTTAGGAGTGGCATGGGTCTTAAATAAATTAATAGATGTTTAAGTGCTTAGACCAGTGTCTGGCTTTTAGTAAACATCCCAGTCAATGTTTGTTGTTTTTGTTTTTATTTGGTAAGTGTTGGTGCAGTGTTGGGTCAAGACCAAGGTGGAAGTTTTCCTAACTTACTGCCTAGTAAATCAGCAAATGCTTTTGTAGAAGACAACTTTTTAGCTTAGTCTTCTAAGATGTTAAGGAACGTTTCACATGGCAGAGGGGTTGATGGCATTCATTTTGAGAGTTAGATATGCAGAAGGCATGGGAACATGTAAGAGCACAAGAGAATATGAGATGTTGGAGAGCTATAGTAGTTCAATTTGTTTTTTCTCACCAAGCTGTTTTGAAGAACAAATGAGATGCCTGAAACTACTTTGTAAGCTAAAAAAATGCCATCTTTTTGCATTCATTCTCATTACTTGGGCAAGTAATAAGTGAAAACTGGAGTCTAATATAGGGAAATTATCTCTGTAAGAAAATCTGTTGAGAGCAGTTGGTGAGGAAATCAAGAGGACGGGACAACATTTGGAAGGAAGGAGTTTTGCTTACCCAAACGATAATTATGTTATGAGTTAGGCTTAACAATCATTTTGGAATTTAAACTTGAATAGAGTGTTTTGGGGGAAGCATGAATTGACTCACTGTGTGTCTAAATTGTGTTGTGACAATTTACTGGACTTGGAATCATAATATATGACTCTGCCACTTGGCCAGGTCATAGAGGTTCTTTCAGTTTTCACTTCCTTATTCAGAAAATGGAGATAATAATGTATCTCATGTTTTGTTTTAAGAATTAATATGGACATGTGAAAGTGCAATTACTATGTTCTTTAATGACTCTCACTATACTTAAATCAGTTTTCAAAAACCATGTATTTGCTATAATATTTTGCTTCAGATTTCATGGGAAGACTGTAGTAAGAATGAAAATGTGTAGTACTAAATATAGTTAGCCTTCTGCATGTAAAAATTATGCAGTGTGAGTGGATTAAGTCTTTTTTTTTAGAATATATTTTTTAATTTATTCATTTTGAGAGAGTGTGTGCGTGTGCATGCATTAGTGGGGGAGGAGCAAAGAGAGAGAGAGATTGAGAATCTCAAGCAGGCTCTGTGCTGTCAGCACAGAGTCCAACTCAGGGCTCGATCCCATGAACTGTGAGATCATGAGCTAAGATCAAGAATTGGTCACTTAACTGACTGAGCCACTCAGGTGCCCCTGGATTAGGTCTTTTAAAAAGAAAGTGGTTGAGGTTCTTTTAAGGAAAATTTAATTATCTCTCATCTGTGCTATAAAGCCTGGTAGCTTCCAATTAATTTTTTAGGACAAGTGAATTTTAAAGTCTACGGTTGTTATGTGCCTTTACTTCTTAAAAGTTGAAGCTATCTGAGGGGTCATCTGTGTATAAATTGGTGGGAATATTTGGTCACACCATAAGTAAGCCTGTGGAGAAGGCTTGCTAGCTCATTACTAGCCTTCAATTTTTGCAGCATGTTTTAAAATTATATCCTGCCCACATTCTTAGTATATGTGAGCATGGCGGCCTTCATGAAATTCAGTGACTTAGAATTTTCTTTAAAAAGATGCAGCACAGCTTTGAGTGGGGGAGGGGGGATGTCAGGGTCAGGGTGGGGGGAAAATGTAAAAAGATGCAACACAGTTATACATCAATGAATAGCCTTAATTTAACATACAAAGTCCAAAATAAATGTAATTTTCTTAAAAGAAAAAAATGTAAAATTACATCCAGAAAGATCTGGAGTTACTAGCCAGTAACAAAGAAATGTTTATAAAAACATTTTCTTAACAGATAGTTTAACTCAAAAGTTGTTTTTTTCCCTCTAGTCTTTAGACTCTTACTCTTTCTTTGTTTCTGTTGGTTGGCCAAGGCACACATCTCTTCTGGGTGCTCTTCTTACCTTTAAGTTTGTCTCACATCTTGTCTTTTTTACATATACCTATAGCATCTTCTGGACACTGCTTTTTCTGTAGTATATTCCTGCCTGGCAATCTATCTACATTAATGTACCTTTTCTCAGATGGTGTTCAAGAATCGTTACTGCTAACTTTGCTACATTGGTACCTAGATTTATTACTCCCCTTGAGGTAACAGTGTTTGCTCTTTCCCCACATGTATGTTGCTTGTCTCTTGTTCCCTTGTGTCTTTTTATGTAAATTTTTGTGTCTGTTTCAATGACATGGTGTGAGTCATGCATACGTATTATTTAACTCCTATCACCACTTTACTAAGCTCAAACTTTATTTTCAAGTGATTATAATTACTAGTTAGCCCCATCTGACTTTGCTTATTTTATCAAAAAAGAAAAATTATTCACTTCTGACACAGGTTTTGTATTCATTTTTTTAAAAAGCTTATTTATTTATTTTTTGAGAGAGAGAAAAGGAGCGTGGGAGGGGCAGGGAGAGAGAGAGAGAGAGAGAGAGAGAGAGAGAGAGAATCCCAAGCAGGCCCCACACTGTCAGCACAGAGCCCCATGTAGGGCTCAGACTCATGAACCATGAAATCATGACCTGAGCCAAAACCAAGAGTCTGATGCTTAACCGACTGAGCCACCTAGACGCCCCTGTATTAATTCATTTTTGTTTGACAGAGTTATGTTTTAACTTTCTTGGAAAAATTTTTTTTTTCTTTAATGTGTGTATTTCATTTAGATTATTCAGAGACCAGAGGCTTTGTTTGTCCTCTACTATTTCTATATTATTCCCTTCTAGCACACTGCATATAAAAAGTGAGTATAATCAACATCCACAGCTTGACTTCTCAGATGCTTATAGTAGCTTTTTATCCTAGCTATCGTTCTTTTAGCATTGAGTCAGAGTTCTGATTCAGGTCTTATATATAAGTGTGTTGACTTAAAATGTTCTATATTAATTGTAACAACTCCACTGAGGCTAGATGCCAACATTTGAATAGGCTAGTTGATCCAGATCTTTACTTGGAGGTGTCATGTTTTTGTATTTTGTACTTGATAGTACTGATTAAAATAATAAAACATAAGGCAAGTAAATTATGTTTAGATCACTATTTTTATACACCTAGAAAGAAATTTGAGTTAATCTTAAATTTGTGACTCTTATAAATGGTCTTTATCAAGAAGAGTAAAAATAAAGAATAAGTAGGATCTACATACTAAAGCAGCAAGTGGTATTGTTATGCTGAAGCTCTTATCAGCTATGAAATTACAACACCTCAGGGCGCCTGGGTGGCTCAGTCAGTTAAGCGTCGGACTTCAGCTCAGGTCTCGATCTCGCGGCCCATGAGTTCGAGCCCCGCATCGGGCTCTGGGCTGATGGCTCAGAGCCTGGAGCCTGCTTCGGATTCTGTGTCTCCCTCTCTCTCTCTGCCCCTCCCCCATTCATGCTCTGTCTCTCTCTGTCTCAAAAATAAATAAACGTTAAAAAAAATTTTTTTAAAAGAAATTACAACACCTCAAATCAATTGCTGTATATTGTTATTCAGAGTAATTTTTGATGATAGAAGGTAGGTTTTTTTTTTTAATGTTTATTTATTTTGAGGGAAAGAGAGAGAGAGAGAGAATAAGCGCATGAACAGGGGAGGGTCAGAGAAAGAAAGGGAAAGAGAATCCTAAACAGGCTCTGAGCTGATGGTGCAGAGCCTGCTGGAGGGCTCAAGCCCACGAACTGTGAGATCATGACCTGAGCCAAAGTCAAGAGTTAGACACTTAACTGAGTGAGCTACCCAGGCACCTCAATGATAGAAGGTAGTTTTATTATTTAACTCAAATGGGAGAGTATAAATATGTTGTATACCCTAAAGAATCTAGTAGATTTTAGTGTTTCACGTTATGTCAAAATTCAGTTGGTAACCCTTGTATTAGTAGAGCTTAGTCAAGTGGGCCAATAATAAAATAAGTTAGTATGTAATAATTTAGTCCTATTTTGGCCAGAATATATTCAGCCAAATGTTTTTTATTGCAGTGTGGCTAATTTTAGTGGTATTGTTGTAAAGATAGTTTGAATAATTAGAATAATTAGAAATATTAAGAAAGGAAATTGTTTCATCGATATTTCAGAACTTGACTGAAAAGCTTCGAAAGAAAGAACTGGAGTGTACTCAGTTAGAGGAGAAACATAACGAAGAATGTGTGAGTAAAAAGAATATACAAGCAAGCCTTCATCAAAAAGACCTAGATTGTCAGCAGCTTCAGTCAAGATTATCTGCATCTGAAACCTCCCTGCAGAGAATACAGGCAGAACTAGGTGAAAAGGGGGAAGCTACGCAGAAGCTCAAGGAAGAATTATCAGAAGTAGAGGCCAAGTACCAGCATCTTAAGGCTGAATTTAAACAGCTACAACAACAGAGAGAAGAGAAAGAGCAGCACGGGTTACAACTCCAAAGTGAAATTAATCAAGTAAGAGATGTTACTTTTATTTATTGGAATTCCTCCTGTGGTTTCTTATGTGCTTGGCAGTTATTTGATCATAATATTGTTCATTAAAAAAAACAGTCATTTGAAAAATTAACTCTTAATTTTCATAACCGGTAGTACTGAATCAGATCTCATTTCCTTTCATTTCAGTTTTCCTTAATGAGAAAAAAATGTTAGCACCCATCATATAGTATTGCTGTGAAGTGTTTATGAATTAATACCTATAAATTGCTTAAGATGGTACCCGGCGCAGGGTACTCCGCATGTATTAGTTACTATAATTAATTCACATCGTTGACTAGTCTTTAATTTAAAAATTCTTATGTTTTGTTACTAAATTTTTAAAATATAATTATGGTTAAATCAATAATTTAAACATTTAGATATTTTAGTTATTTTAAAGTTTATTGGAGAGATAAATATTTATCACGTGTGTGCACACGTGAAGGGGGAGTGGTAGAGAGAGGAGAATCCCAAGCAGGCGCTGTGTTAACAGCACAGAGCCTGACTCAGGGCTTGATCCCACGAACTGTGAGATCATGACTTGAGCCAAAACCAAGAGCAGGACACTTAACCAAGTGAGCCACCCAGGCGCCTCAAAATTAGATATATTAAAAGAAAAAACAAATTAGCCCTAATAACTTTTTAGAAGTAAATAATTGTCTATCAGATTAATCAGTAATTTGATTAATGAAAGTTTGACTTTGCCATTAAATTAAGTTCTGTATTCTTATTATTGCTTATAGATAACATTAAAAATCAGTTGAAGAATGGATATTTGGGAGACATTAAAGTCCTCAGCCACTTTTTTCATAATATTCACCTATTTTCACTTAACTATTGCAGTGATACTTGTTTTCATGGCATCAGTCCTTCTTTCTTGGCCTGAGATATTTTTCCTGTTCCTCTTCTCCTTGATGACCACATGGCTTACTTCAGTTGTCACTCTTCTGTAGAAATCCTTTCCTGTACATTGCCACTTCTCCCACCCTGATCCCCCAGAGATGGCTTAAGCATTACTTACCACAGTACAGTATATTATCATAGTTTATGTGTCTTTCTTCACTGGACTCTGTACTCTTTGGATGCAAAGACCACGTCTTACTCATTTTTTACCTTCACTACCTGGCACATTGCATGTTAATGAGCAAATATTTTAGTGGATAACTTAGATATTTGATGTTCATTTCAGATAAAGAAATTGGGTACTTATGGTTTCTAAAAGACATTATGTTTTAGTTGTTGGGAGATAGAGAACTGAAAAAAGAAACAGTACTTACCTTAAATCATTATGTAAATCTTATTGAGGACAAGGCAAGTACTATCCTGTACCAAAGAATGTGAGGATTATAATAAAATGGTCCTATATATGATGGGAATTTTGCAGACTTCCTCTTCTGTTTTCTTCTCCTGTAGCACTTCATTTGTGTAATTATTTTATCCAGTATGTGATCAGGAAAAGCTTTGTGTGAGAGAGAGAGGTGGTGCATGAAATTATGATTTTGGGTAGGTATTGACAAGTGGCAGTTTGAAGGTAGGAGAATCTTCCAGGCAGAAGGATTAGTGAGAAGAAACTAGTGTCAGCAAAGTATTATAAGAACCAGGAAGAGGCACTGATTTCCTCTTAAGATAGGGTGTGTGTAATAGGAATGGACTATTGTGATTAGAAAGAGCATTTGGAACCTCATTGTGTAGGGTGTTGAATAGCAAGCTGAGGAATTTGGGCTTTATTTGGTTGTCAGTGGGAGGAGGGGTATCAGGAATTTGAGAACCTACTCAAACATATTTTTATACAAAGACTTGAGCATGTGATTAGTTGGTTTAGTCACAGTTTTGTAATAAATAAAGAGGTCATATTGAAGACCTTGAAGTGACACCATTTATCTTCTTTTAGCCTGCCGTTTGCATTCTGCCTTCAAAATATGTCTCAAATCTGTCCACTTCTCTTCATCTATACTGCTACCACTCTTTTTTTTTTTTTTAATGTTTATTTATTTATTTTGAGAGAGAGAATGAGAGAGAGGGAGAGAGCGGGCATAAGCGAGGGAGGGGCAGAGAGGGGAAGACAGAGAGAATCCATCCCAAGCAGGCTCTGCACTGTCAGTGCAGAGCCCAACTCAGGGTCCAAACCCACGAACCACAAGATCATGACCTGAGCTAAAGTCAGACACTTAACCGACTGAGCCACTCAGGTGCCCCTGTACTGCTACCGCTCTTAATTTAAGCCACCATCATTACTCACCTAGGCCACTGTATTAGCCTTCTTAAAGTTTCCCTTCTAGTGATCTCCATAATCTATTCTCCTCCTCTTCCTCCTCCTCCTCCTCCTCCTCCTCCTCCTCCTCCTCCTCCTCCTCCTCCTTCTCCCCTGTCTCCCCCCCCCCCTTTTTTTAAGTTTATGTATTTATTTTGAGAAAGAGAGTGTGAGCGGGAGAAGGGCAGAGACAGAAGGAGAGTGAGAAGCCCAAGCAGGCTCTGGGCTGTCAGTGCACAGCCCGCCATGGAGCTTTATCTTGTGAACCCATGAGATCATGACCTGAGCCAAAATCAAGAGTTGGACACTCAACTGACTAAGCCACCCAGGCACCCCTATGTTCTTCTTTAGAACACTTTACATTATATAATTAGTTTTTTGTTTACTTGCATATTGTCTGCCATTCCATTGGATGCAATTCTCACATTCCTTAATGTGAGGAATTTGTTTTATTTTATACTGTCGGCCTCTGTACTTAGGGCTTTCAGCAAATATTTATTGGAAGAATGGACATGAATCTTACCTTAAACCTTTTTTCATATCCTTAAAGAGTGTAGGTATGAATCAGGTTTGTCTTGCTCTCCATTGTATCCTCAGCACCCATTTCAGTAGTGACAAAGGTAGATAGCTGGTGATTGTCATGAAAGGACCTGAAAACACAGCAGCCTGTATTCTTCATGTTTGGGTTTATGACCACTTCTTAAGTAGCCACAAATGTGCAAATAATGATGTTATATAATTGAAAGCTTAGATGTCATCATTTTAATTTTAAAAAATTATCTAACATACATCTTGAATACCATAGTGGATTTAGAAACCAGCTGCCTGGGCTCCATTTCTAAGGCTTGTAAGCCATGTGGTCCAGGCACATTATTTAATTTGTGCCTCAGTTTCCTCATCTCTAATAAGTAATAGTGGAATCTTCTTCATAAGGCTATATATATATAAGGATTAAATTAGTTAATATTTACATTTAGAATAGTAAATGTTGGCACATAGTAAATGTTAGGAGTAAAATGAATAAAGAATTATATATTATATATAGGTTTACAAAGTGAATTTATTATAGATTGTATATATATCTTAAAATGTGACTTTAGAACAGACCATTCGATTAATAATTCCAGTGTATATGATTTTTACTCTTGATTTAACCTCTTCTTTTTTAATATGTTTATACAAATAGTATAGACATCATTGTTTAAGTGATTTTGGCCTACTCCCACCATTGGACAGCCTTGATTTGAGATTCTTTTTAAATTAAAGATCAGGGACTTACCAGGAATTGTACCATCATGAATGAAAAAGTTATTTATAGTATTATCTCACCCCTTTAGTAAATCTTCAGAGCAATAGTTCTCTTTAATTCAGTTGGTTCTCAATTCTGTCTGCACATTAGAATCACCTGGGGAGATTTAAAAAATTACCATTATCAAGGCCTTACCCCTGGTCCTATTAATTCCTGATCGCTGGCATAGTCCTAGGCATTGTCATATTTAAACATTTCCCCTGTAATTGTACTATGCAGTTGAGATTGAACACTGCTGCTTTTTGAAGTGTTACTTTTTGGTAACTCCTTTCTAAAGAGTTTCCTGAAACTCAGTATAATCTGATTCTTGTGATGAAAACATGGATTTCTGGGCTTTAGCTCAAATGTACTAAATCTAAATTTATATGGGAAGAGTCTGATTATCTGTGTATTAACAATGATATCAGGAGACCCTTTTATATTATTTTTTGGTGCATGTATAGCATAGCGATTTGACGGTTTTATACATTGCTGAATGCTCACCATGGGGAGTGTGGTCACCATCTGTCACCCTACCATGTTATTATAATATTATTATTAACTCTATTTGCTGTGCTGTACTTTTCATCTCTGTGACTTATTTTATAACTGAAGTTTATACCTCTTAATCAGCAGGAGATTCATATTCAACAAGTTTTAAGAACTAGATATGGGTGATGCCTGTTTGTAAGAGATCACACACATTAGATGCTTGAAATGTGAGTTTACTTTGAAGGCCTCCCTTTTACATATCAGGATTTTGCCTAATTCTTGTAATAAGAAGGAAGTTTGGGTACTTACCTTATAGAGCTAATCCACTGCATTTTAACAAGAAGAATCAAAGGAGAGACATCAGGGTGCTGGCTAAGGACAAAGATAAAATAAATGCATTCTCTTTAACTAGTACTGATTCTTGTTTTAGTTAGATGGAAACATGTTTTACTTTAAAAATTGACTTTGGTTTTCCTTATTAAGGATAGAATATGTTCTAATAGCCTCAGGGTGTTTCACAGCATAAGAAAATAGTGGGTGTCCACTTTTCTGATAAAACTTTTCTGTTTTTTCCTGGCCAACTATGAATTTTTATGGAGAAATATGCAAGTATAGAGCATATATATAGGAATATGACACAAAGGCTAGAGATTCTTAATATTCTCACCATTAACCTGAATAGCTTTGGTTGAGAACAGTTGTACAGAATGCTTTTTATTAATTTCTAATTTTAGTGAGGCACACGCATGTGTTACGAGGCTGGTGTGGAGGAGCACTCATAGTGTATAAGCCTTGCCAAATGTCTTGCAACTTTTTCAAATATCATACAGCTCATTTTTGTTTTATATTTCCAGCACTTATGCAGTAATTCTTCTGAAATTAATACAAACTTTTTTTCTTTTTTTGATAGAACTCCCCCTCTCCTAAGAGAAACCGACTGCTATTTCTGGTAGTATTAGAGAAAATAAAGAATTTGAGAAAGTGATGGTTCTTAGCTCCCGGGCAAATCTTTCAATTAGTTTTAACTGGGTGGTAATTTTAAAGTTAATGAATGAGGGCCACCTAATATTAAAAAATATATATATTCTTTATTCTCTTTTATTTAGAAAATTATGTGCCAATCTCTGCTGTCAGGGCACAGCCTGCTTTGGATCCTCTGTCCCCTTCTCTTTCTGCCCCTCCTTCACTCATGCCCTCTCTCTTTCTCTCAAAAATAAAAATTAAAAAAAAAAAAAAAAGAAATTATGTGCCAATTTGAGGATTTGGGAGTGGTTTGTGCTCTATTCAATACCCAAATGTAAGAAGTTAATTGTGGTGGTTCATAACTGTGATAAAATAAGAACCAGTATGAAATTAAAAAAAAAAATACTGTGGAATAGTATTGTATGTGCCTTGACTGTCTTGATTTAAAAAAAAAAAATTTTTTTTTAATGTTTATTTTTGAATGGCAGACAGAGCATGAGCTGGGGAGGGCAGAGAGGGAGACACAGAATCTGAAGCAGTCTCCATCCAGGCTCTGAGATGACAGAGCCCAACGTAGAGCTTGAACTCACAAACCACGAGATCATGACCTGAGCCGAAGTTGGACGCTTAACCGCCTGTGTCACCCCAGGCGCCCCTGAGTGTCTTGATTTTTACATTTCATTTTATTATTTTTAAGTTCCTCAGGTGATTATAATACTTAAGGCCAAAAAAGAGCCTTTGGTTCACTACATTTTTAAGAGAACAAAAACCCCCAAAACTGTGATGCTTAATCACAGTTTTATGTGATCCATCATAATTTATGCGATTAAAATTCAGTTGGATCTTAGGTTCCCCCAAAGTATATGAAAATTAAGATTTAAAAAAAACACATTGTTTAGACAGTAGTGATGAGTGTGTGTTTGTACATAGGTAGTACACAACCTTTTTTTTTTTTTTTTCTTTTTTAAAGTTACATAGCAAACTTCTGGAGACAGAGCGCCAACTAGGTGAAGCTCATGGTAGGCTGAAGGAACAGAGACAGCTTTCAAGTGAAAAGTTGATGGATAAAGAACAACAAGTGGCTGATCTACAACTCAAACTTTCTCGTTTAGAAGAACAGGTAAGCTAACATTTCAAGTGAGTTTATGTTAGTAAGTTTATTGATAGATTTGAGGCATGTTAAATATTCATGATGGTTCAATTTTTTTATTGTCGGGAGCTTTAATTGGACATTTTTTTTAACTTTAAATTGTGACATTTATTTCTCCCCACTAGAAACATCCTACTTCCTATTCACTATATATGGGTCATTTTGTTGTGACTATATCCTCTAAAGTTCTCAACTAAAATGTGTTTAAGAAGACTATTCTTTTAGCTTTAGGCAAGAAAGATTCTGGGAGTGAACCTTTCATAGGCTGCTGGGAGGGAAGAGTCTCCCTACCCAGGAAGGACAGCATCCCAATAGAACAGTGAAAAATGAACACAGTTGGTGAGGATCATTAATGACACATATTTGGTGCATATAAACCTTGAGTTTGCACTTATGGATTTTCACTTTCAATTAAAGCATAAGATTGAATGCTATTCTAATTAAAGGTGTGGTTGCTAAAAATGGTAAGTATTATTTGGTTAAAGTTATCATTAAATTATGTCTTTTATACTAAAATTGAACAAACAATGAGAGTTAAAATCTGTAGTTGCATCAAACTACATCTAGCTTCATCAAGCTAGGATCTTCTTCTAGACCCAGAATCTTGGACATGGTAGATGATTCTGTTTTTTCCCAATAAGCGATAATTATGATTGTTTTGGAAAAAAATAAAACAAATATTGGTACTGTGATTTAGATTGTTGTTACAAAAAAATTGTATGTAATTAATTCCTTGATCATATTAGTATAGAAAAAAGCAATAATAAACTAAATGCCAACCTAGAGAAAGAATTGTGTTCTTAGGATGAGTCCCTAGGAATACCTAGGGAATAGTTTCATAATCATGAGATTAGGATTCTATAAGTAATGAGATATTGCTTTTAAAGTTGATTTTATATATTGTCTGAATTTAGGGGTTTTTTTCTTTTTTTTTAATGTTTATTTTTTGAGAGAGAGAGAGAGAGTGTGAGTGGGGAGGGGCAGAGAGAGAGGGAGACACAGAATCTGAAGTAGGCTCCAGACTCCAAGCTGTCAGCATAGCCCAATGCAGCGCTCGAACCCATGAACCGTGTGATCCGAAGTTGGATGTTTAACTGACTGAGCCACCCAAGCGCCCCCTTGAATTTAGGTTTTTACTCAGACTCGAGAATTTTGAGAATTGAAGTAATGCCAGATACTTACGAATGATAGCATTATGCTTTTAAGTTGTTAACTAACAATCTACATTTTTTTTAAGTTGAAGGAAAAAGTAACAAATTCCACAGAATTGCAGCATCAATTAGATAAAACGAAGCAACAACATCAAGAACAGCAAGCCCTTCAGCAAAGCACTACAGCAAAACTTCGAGAAGCTCAGGTGAATATTATTTGAATTATTAGCCTTTTGAACAGGAATTAACCAGGTCATTATTCTTTTGTTGTACTAAAACTGGATAATGCAAAAAACTTGACTCTGGAGGGTTTTGATAATTTTCAGTATCTAGATGAGCAGAAAATCTTTTTCTTTTGGTTGCTATGTTGAAATTTTCTATTTTAAAATTATTATAACTAGATTTGCTATTGTAAGTGTACTTATTTATATAAAATATTTAAATTTTATTAAATTTTTTATTATGTAGACGAAATATATTACTGCTTATTATTTATTATTTTTAAAAGTACCTTATTTGAAAAATTAAAACAAGTACAAATTTCCTGATTCAGTTAGCCCAGTAAAAAAGAACATTTTGTATATTCTACAGTAGAACTTAGTATTTGTTGATCATGTCTTTCCTGCTTTAGAACCATCATAGGAACATTGGAATTGTAGGCATAGAAAATATAAGTGATTAGGTTAAATTTGTACAGATTCTATAGCATAGCTTAGAAGATTGAAAGAAGTTAAATTTTCGTTTTGTTACAGCGAAGGGAAGAGGGTGCCCTCTTTTGACATTTGTTTATTCCTTCAGTCTTTCATTAATTCATTGAATGTTGTTGAGTACTACATGTCAGGCACTGTGGTAAGCACTGAAAATAGAGATGGGTAAGACAAAGTGCTTGCCTTCTAGAAAATGGTAGTCTAATGATGTGTAAACAGAAACAATGTTGGAGTTATTTAAAGGAGGCTATAAGTAAGATGTCTCTTTCCCTTCTGAGTTTCGAGAGTGGGATGGGAGTCAGATGGATAGAGATAAAACTATTGTATTCATGTACTTGTTCTTTCATTTATTCAGTAAACAAATATGTATTAATATCTACTTTTAGCCAAGGAAGTGATTTTATGGACGTGACAGCAAATGAAATAGACAGCAAATGAAACAGACAAAAATGTTTGTTCTCATGGAGCTTAGTGAGGGGGACCAACAATAGCCAAGGTAAATAGGCAAAATGTGTCGTGTGTTAGATGGCAGTCAGTGCTATGGAGATGACAAAGGAACGGAGATTAGAAATTATCTGGGGAGCTGCAGGTGGGACTGCAGTGTGAGATAGGATTGCCAGGGAAGACCTCTCTGAGAAGATGAAAGAGCCAAAGGAATAGAAAGTGTGAGGCATGTGGATATCAGAGAGAACAACATCCATACATTAAAAAGCCTTGAGGCAGGAACATGTCTAAGGACTATTGGGAAGCTGGTGACTGGAGTGGTGTGAGACATGAGAGGGTTAGAGGGTCACAGAGTCCTGGAGATCACAGAGGAGTAACATGTCAAGCCTCATAGATAATTCTGAGGATTTTACTGTGAGTGACATGAGAAATCATTGCAGGGTTCTGAGCAAAGGAGTAACATGATCTGACTTATAATTTCACAAGATTACTCTGGCTGCTGTATTGAGAGTAGACTGTAGGGACATGTGATTATAAGCAAAGAAATTAGCTATGAAACAACTACAGCAATCCAGATAGAGATCATATGGCTTGGATCAGAGTAGAAACAGTGCAAGTAATGGGAAATGGTCAGATTCTACATATATTTTAAAAGTGAAGCTGACACATTTACTAATAGATTGATGTGGGATATATATAGAGAGAAGTCATGGATGATTTCAAGAAGTTTGGCCTGGTTAATGAGGAGGATGGAGGTCAAGCAAGATGAAGACTGAGAATCTATTGGATTTGGCAACATGGAGGTCACTGATGACGTTGATAAGAGCAACTTGGATAGAGAAGTAGGAATGGAAGCCTGATGTAAGGGGTTCAAGAGAAAATGGGGCAAGAGAAGTTTGATACAATGAATGTAGATAACTGTAGGAGTTTTACTATAAAGAGTAGCAAAGAAATAGAGTAGTAAGACTGAGGTAGAGAATTTGGCATAGGTCTGCAGCCGTGGGCTTTTTTTTTTAAGTTTATTCATTTATTTTGAGGGGGAGAGAGAGAGGTGCACACAAGTGGGGGTGGGGCAGAGAGAGAGGGAGAAAGAGAGAATCTCAAGCAGACTTTGCACTGTCAACATGGAGCCTGATGTGGAGCTCGAACTCACGAACTGTGATTATCATGAGCTGAAATCGGACGCTTAACTGACTGAGCCACCCAGGAGCCCCAAGTGTGCTTTTTAAAAAAAATTTTTTTTTTTTAATGTTTATTTATTTTTGAGACAGAGAGAGACAGAGCATGAACAGGGGAGGGGCAGAGAGAGAGAGGGAGACACAGAATCTGAAACAGGCTCCAGGCTCTGAGCGGTCAGCACAGAGCCCGACGTGGGGCTCGAACTCACGGACCGTGAGATCATGACCTGAGCCGAAGTCGGACGCTTAACCGACCGAGCCACCCAGGCGCCCCCCAAATGTGCTTTTTTATAGTGTGCCCCAGAATTAAATTTATTCATTCAATGACAGACAAAGCTGGAAATGACAGGCTTTCAACTTCTTATAGGCAGGTTGTCTCTTAGACTGAGGGGAAAGGAAGGGGCTGAATTAAACATGCTTAGCTTCTTTCTTTCTTTCTTTCTTTCTTTCTTTCTTTCTTTCTTTCTATTTATTTATTTATTTATTTAATTTTTTTATTTTTAAAAATTTACATCCAAATTAGCATATAGTGCAACAATGATTTCAGGAGTAGATTCCTTAGTGCCCCTTACCCATTTAGCCCGCCCCCCCTCCCACAACCCCTCCAGTAACCCTCAGTTTGTTCTCCATATTTATGAGTCTCTTCTGTTTTGTGCCCCTCCCTGTTTTTATATTATTTTTGTTTCCCTTTCCTTATGTTCATGTTTTGTCCCTTAAAGTCCTCATATGACTGAAGTCATAGGATTTTTGTCTTTCTCTGACTAATTTCACTTAGCATAATACCCTCCAGTTCCATCCATGTAGTTGCAAATGGCAAGATTGCATTCTTTTTGATTGCCAAGTCGTACTCCATTGTATATGTATTTACCACCTCTTCTTTATCCATTCATCCATCGATGGACATTTGGGCTCTTTCCATACTTGGCTATTGTGGATAATGCTGCTATAAACATGCGGGTGCATGTGTCCCTTCGAAACAGCACACCTGTGTCCCATGGATAAATGCCTAGTAGTGCAATTGCTGAGTCGTAGGGTAGTTGTATTTTTAGTTTTTTGAGGAACCTCCATACTGTTTTCCAGAGTGGCTGCACCAGCTTACATTCCCACCAACAGTGCAAAAGAGATCCTCTTTCTCCATATCCTCGCCAACATCTGTTGTTGCCTGAGTTGTTAATGTTAGCCATTCTGACAGGTGTAAGGTGGTATCTCCTTGTAGTTTTGATTTGTATATCCCTGATGGTGAGTAATGTTGAGCATTTTTTCATGTGTTGCTTGGCCATCTGGATGTCTTCTTTGGAGAAGTGTCTATTTGTATCTTTTGCCCATTTCTTCACTGGATTGTTTGTTTGTTGGGTGTTGAGTTTGATAAGTTCTTCATAGATTTTGGATACTAACCCTTTATCTGATATGTCATTTGCAACTATCTTCTCCCATTCCGTCGGTTGCCTTTTAGTTTTGCTGATTGTTTCCTTTGCTGTGCAGAAGCTTTTTTATTTTGATGAAGTCCCAGTAGTTCATTGTTCCTTTTGTTTCCCTTGCCTCCGGAGATGTGTTGGGTAAGAAGTTGCTGTGGCCAAGATCAAAGAGGTTTTTGCCTGCTTTCTCCTCAAGGATTTTGATGGCTTCCTGTCTTACGTTTAGGTCTTTCATCCACTTTGCGTTTATTTTTGTGTATGGGTAAGAAAGTGGTCCAGGTTCATTCTTCTGCAAAACATGCTTAGTTTCTTATTCCAGACTTTCAGTTGGTTAAATTGAATTCCCCATTCCCTGGGGAAGAAGAATAAGAAAAGGATGACAAAGAGACCATGCAAAGTCTCTCATTATGGAAATTTCAGAAGTCCTAAAAACTAATTAAAGAGGTAGAATCAGTGTCGTTCTAGGTGTGTATATGTGTATAAAATTATTATGGTAGCACAGAGGACAGTTCTCTAACTCAGTCTGGAAAAGAGCAGTCATTGGAAACTTCTTAAAAGTGACAATTTGAGTTGCAGAGCATGTGCAGATGTTCCTGGGTTGTGAAGATGGTGATAGTAAAGATTATACTCCGAATCAAGGAGTTAAAAGGGCAAGGATAGTGAAGCTGATATGAACTAAACTGAGATTGGAGAAGAGACCAGAGCATTAGACATGGGTGAGTTTATAGAAGGTCTTGTGTGACATTTGTCCTTGAAGATAGAAAAGTATTGAACGTCATGAGAGAAGTGCCATAGCCAGATTTGATTATTGTTTTTTAAGTATTTAGAAAGAGAGAGACAGAGTGTAGGGAAGGGGCAGAAAGAGAGGGAGAGAATCCCAAGCAGGCTTCACACCATCAGCACCGAACCCTATGTGGGGATCTAACTTGCAAACCGTGAGATCATGACCTGAGCCGAAAACAAGAGTCAGACACTTAACTGACTGAGCCACCCAGGCACCCCCCAGATTTGATTTTTAAATAAGTTATTCCTGTGGTTGTGTGAAAGGTGGATTTCAGAGTGAATATTCTGAAGCAGGAGATCAGTTAAAAGACTAATATATGCAGTAGTTTGGATGAAAAATAATAATGGCCTTAGTTCAAACAATTGTTAAAGATGTTATAGGGCAAATATGAATAATACCTGGGCAGTAAAAAAAAAAAAAAAAAAAAAGTAGGACTTAATAGTTGCAGGGAATGAGAAAGAAAGTAAATGACTTCCAGAGTGATAACACTGAGTACATGGTAAATGGAGGTGTTATCAACTTTGTTAGTGCATCTGAGACAAATGGCCATTTCATTGGGCAGTGTTGTGAGTTCAATATTGGACGTTGTTGAGGTACCTATAGTATATATTCATTTAAAGCTGTGAGAAACATCACAGTATATATGGGGTAAATGGAATTATTAGAATAGATGTGATCAGCCAGGGAGGGAGTGTAATGAGGAGAATAGACAACTGGTAACACAAGACTTCTGGGAAACATTAGCACCTAACAGGATGGAGGATTGGAGGAAGCTCACCCCAAAGGAAGAGCATGATCAGCGTAATTAAGGAGAACCTGCCAAGTGGAAGCCAAAGGAATGGGAGAGTCAAAATTTCAGATTAATCAGCAACTTCAAATGTGCATGTGTAATAGGGATGCCAAGTATGATAAGTGAAAAATGTCCATGATATTAAGCTATAATTATTTATTATAAATGTATATGCTTATACATATGAAGGATTCTTATATAATATTCTTACATATTCTTGCTAAACATAATTGCAATAAAGTGATAGAGATGAAAGGCTGATTTTTGATGAGTAAATGAGAGATTTGCAAAAGTAAATTTGAATTTCTTTTGAAATTTAAATATGAATTGTATAAAGACTGCACAGTAGTGGGTGGGGCTTGGTCTGCGAAGTGTTTTGAAAACAAGAGATAACCTGAACATGTTTATAGTCTGGGACAGTCTGGGAGAGAAGGAGTCATTTGAGGATATTGAAGGAGAGGTGACTGAAGGAATAGGGTATTGATAAGCTGTGACGTCATTGATACAGTGGGTGGTGGTAAATTTGAACTTATTCTCTGAAGGATATTCTTTGAAGCTTGAGGAAAGGAACTAAATATGGATTTATCTGTCTGTTGTCTATCTTTATAGATAAGAGAGTGAAAAATCAAGGTGCATCATCCCTGAAGATACCCTCTCCCTCCCTTTTTTTTTAATGGATAAAGTTGGAGATAGTTGAATGGAAGGCAGGCAGAGATTTAAAAATCTAGAGAGAATATTGAAGATTTTATTTTATTTTATTTTTATTTTTTATTTTATTTATTTATTTTGAAAGGGAGAGTGAAAGTGGTGAAGGGGACGAGAGAGAAAGAGAGAGATAATCCCAAGCAGGCTCAACACCACCAGTGCAGAGTCTAGTGCAGGGCTCAAACTCACGATCTGCAAGATCATGACATGAGCTGAAGTCGAATGCTTAACTGACTGAGCCACCCAGGTGCCCCTTGAAGCTTTTAAATAGTTATTGAGGGGAATGTTTGGGGGTAAGAATCTTACTCAAGTGAAAGGATTGACAAGATGATTTTAAGTATATAATGGAGGTTGCGATCTAGACTTTGTAGTGGCACCAATCTCTGAAGGTTTATGATTTTGCTCTAACAGTTCTTAGAAATGAAGGTGTGGAGTAAGAAGATTGCAACACTGATCTAGGATTGGGCTTTTTTAGGGTGGCTGTGTGGGGAATTTGTAGGTGCAAGGAAATGGAGAATGTTGAATAGTTGAGAGGATAGTTAAGTTAGTTCATATCCATGTATGAGGTTCAGGAAGAGAAATGAGGCATGTGCTATATAAGTCAGAAGAAAATTGAGGTCAGTGTCTCTTTGGCATTGCATTGAAGAACAGAAATGAGGTCAGGAAATTGGAAGATGGTCAGGAAGTTGTGGTCACAGAGTAGGACAGTTGAAATTTTTCATCTGGAACAATTTCAAGTGATTACAAGATCATACATGTGAGTGAGTGAATAGAATGAGGTCCAGGAATTAAGATGATATGACTGTTGAGGCTGTGCTCTTAATTCTTTGTGTATTTTGTATTTCCCAGGAAATTGGCAGAAATTGGGATTGAGAGAAAGACTAAATCAGGTCTCAAGTCTTCAGTGAATGAGGTAGGGATTTATAGATAATAGCAACACAGAATAGAAGCTAGAATAAATGAACGACATACTTCCCAAAGCAGCATGAAGCTTTTACATGAGGGGGAGAGCTATGGTGGTGAAAAACCAGGAAGAAGTCAACCTCCCCTGCTTGCCCAGCAGAATGGTCCTTACGTATCTGAGAGTGTTGAAGGGGAATCAGCATCTATAAAGGGTGAACTAAAAATTTCAGTTCTGACTGTTCTGGAAACAAAACTTAGGCCTAGAACTGTGGTTCCAGAAGATGAGTGGGATGTGGAGAAGAGGGTCATTAGTGGCAGGAGTAGAGAATGAGAGCAGAGAGGTAGGTTGCCTTTCATCATTTTGTGATTGAAACTTAGATGAGAAACGTGTTTGAAAGTGATCTCAAATAGTGTAATATTGGTGCAAATTTTGGAGAGTACCAGTACCAGGTGGTTGCTGACTCTGTCCGAGCAAGGTGGTATGGGGTATAAGGTTTGTGGAAGGGCTTGTTAGGACCTGGTTCTGGGGAGAAGTGAGGCAGAGCCAAAGAATGTGGGTCGGATAGCTCCAGAATATTAATGGACATTGTTCTGGATGTGGGCTAATACACCGTGCTCTGTGTAACACTAAGACCCTCGGTAAAGTAAAAGAAGTAAAGACTAAGTAAACACTTAGTAAAAAGTAAACACTAAGACCCTCGGTAAAGTAAAAGAAGAGGGATCCCTTGATGTATTGATAGAAGATTCCTCTTGGGGTATTGAAGTGAGCCTTCATGAGTATGTGTGTGTTAGAGTGCAACCCTTTATTTTTCTGTTCATTCAACAAATATCGTAGAACATTTGTGTCTTGGATACATCAACGAATAAAACAGACAAAAATCCTAATCTTTGTGGAGCATATATTCTAGTGAGGTGGAGGGAAGCAGATAAACATGAAAAATAAATAAATTATTTATTGTGTCAAAAGATAAGTGCAATGGAAAGAAATAAAATATTCAGGAGAAGGAATATTGGGAAAGGCTGCAATTTTAAATGTAGTGGTCAGGATAGGCCTGATTGAGTAGGTGACATTTGAACAAACATTTTTTTATTTGTAAGTTTATTTATTTATTTTTTGATAGAGAATGTGCACTAGTCAGGGAGGGGCTGAGAGAGAGGGAGAGAGAGGATCCCAAGCAGGCTCTGCGCTGTCAATGGGACTTGATCCAACGGATCATGAGATCATGACCTGAGCCAAGATCAAGAACTGGATGCTTAACCAACTGAGCCACCCAGGCATCTCTTGAACAAACATTTGAAGGAGAGGGAATGAGCCATGTGACCTTGTGGGAGAGGGATTCTAGACAGAAGAAACAGTGAGTTCAGAGGCCCTGAGGTGGGAGTGTTCTGGTGTGATGAAGGAATAAGGAGAGTCCCATGTGTCTGAAATGGATTAAACAAAAGGGTACTGGGCAATGAGGTCAGAGTGTTAGAGTAAGAATGTGGTTAATTGAAGGTTTGGGGGGGTTAAATTCTAGTTTACTATTGATAATATAGATTTATATTATTAAACACATAGTTCTAATTACTTAAGTTTGCTGTGTTAAAATTAACGAGTAGAAAAAGACGTAAGACTCAGAATTTGAGTTGTACAATGTATTATCAGTCATTTTCTGTTTGAGGAATAACTTTTTAAGTTCTCTATCGTTAAGGTAGTAGTTTTCACTTCTTTACAGAATGATTTAGAACAAGTATTACGTCAAATTGGCGATAAGGACCAGAAGATCCAGAACCTTGAAGCCTTATTACAGAAGAGTAAAGAAAATATTTCCTTACTAGAAAAAGAAAGAGAAGATCTTTATGCAAAAATTCAGGCTGGTGAAGGAGAGACTGCTGTTCTCAACCAGTTACAAGAAAAAAACCATACCTTACAGGAACAAGTAAGCCTGTCGAATGTGTTCTATTTCTATTTTTGTTTGTTTTTCTTTTTAAATTTATTTATTTTGAGAGAGAGAGTGTGCATGAGCACAGGAGGTGCAGAGAGAGAGGGAGAGAGAGAATCTCAAGCAGGCTCTGCGCCATCAGCATAGAGTCTGATGTGGGGCTCAAACTCATGAACCAGTAAATCATGACCTGAGCTGGAATCAAGACTTGGACACTTAACCAACTGAGCCACCCAGGTGCCCCAAATGTGTTCTGTTTCTAAAACTCACTTTTATCTTTCTAAATATTGCTGAGTACTTTATTTAAATGCCTCTTCATTCTGGTTATTATTAGTACTTTTTAAATATTATGGTTTTTTTGACAAATACCATCCAATTTACCTTAGAGATGGGTTGCTATTGTAGTAAAAGTAAGTTAGCATGATTTGACAAAGATCTCAGTTCATGTCCCAGTATATAACCTACTACCTGTGTGACCACAAGCAAGTAATTTCATCTTGTTAGCTCATTAGAAAAATAGAGATGGTGTTAATAATACATACTTGCCTCATGGCATTTTGTGATGTTTTGAAAAGAAAAAGAATAATAAATTATATTTATAAACTAAAAGCACTAATCAACTGCTAGTTATTATTATGTATTGGTTAATATGCAGGCTTACTAGTTACTTATATTTTGGTAATTATGTCTTTGGAACACATAGCTAATAATAATTTTGATAAGTTGCTCATATGTAGTTTAAGAGAAACTTAACAAAATTTGGCTTAATCCATTTTCAAACTGAAAGAATTTATAGTTGCTTTTTTGGAAGAATTGCCCAGTAAGAGAGTTATAATTATCTAAATGAGAAAATAGTAAAACAAAATATCAGTAAGTAACAACCACTTTTTAAATTTTATTTATTTATTTATTTTATTTTTAAAATTTATTTATTTTGAGAGAGAGCACAAGCTGGGGAGAGGCAGAGAGAGGGAGAGAATGAGAATCTCAAGCAGGCTCCACACTGTCAGTGCAGAGCCTGGTGAGAGGCTTGAACCCAGAAACCATGAGATCATGACCTGAGTGAAACCAAGAGTTGGACACTTTAACCAACTGAGCCACCCAGGCACTCCTCTAATTCTTTTTAAAATAATAAATAAAAATAAATCTATGTTATTTGTGCTTCTGGCCATGTTGAAGTAACTGATACCTATTTTGTCCTCTCACCATAAACAACTAGAAAAGAAAAAAAAAGTATCAAATCACTATTTTCAGATACTGTACAACAAGCAATACAGGGGTTTGATTCCTGAGAGAAGAGAAGCAAGGGAAGTGAACCTTTTGACCATTCCAACTTCTGGTAACCCAGAGGCATTTTTCAGACTGGTGTAGGTTGGGGGAATCCAAGGAAAGCACAGTGGTCTCACTGAACAGAGTACTAAGAGATTAAAGTTTAGGAAGGTTGAGGAACCTCAAATTGTGGGGCAGAATATCAGAGAGGAGGGAACAGTGGAGAGAAGAAGCTCTAAAAATCTGCATAGGGATCAACTTAAGCCTTCAGCTGACTGCTAAACTTTGCATTCTTATGTGGGATTTCATGTGGCCAGGCAATGAACAATTGTTAGGAGTTGCAAACAGAAAAATTATCAGAGCTTGGAGATGTTTATGCAAGAGAACAAAGATGTGATTGAGCACTTTGGGGCCATTTAGTAGAAACCCCGGAAATGTCACACCTTGGGATAAAGATAAACCAGCCCCTAGGGTAAAAGCTGGTGTACACCTGACTTAACAAAGCATGAAAACAAGCCTCAGAAGATCCAGCTGAGCCATGTGTGGGTTAACTGCCTGCTGGGACAAAATTAAGCATTTTTGAAAGAAGGCAACAAAGTCAAGATTTATTTCCATAAATATCAAAACTTTCTAGACATTCAAAGAAGAAAACATGTATGGCTCTTAAAATATGCTTATGGTTGTAAAGGAAAAACTATAATGGAAATAGAAGTGGAAATGATTAAAAAAAAAGAAATAGAACTTTTCTCTCTATATATGGAATTAAAATTTCATTGGATGTGCTTAATCAACCAAATAGAAAACAAAAGTGAACATTAAGACAAGGCAATTGAAACTGTCCAAAAGGAAGCACAGAGAGAAAAAAGACTGGGCTAAAAACCAAAAAAACTATGCTTTAGTGACCTGTGGGACAAGATCATGTAATCTAACATACATATAATTGGTGTGACAGAAAAGTGGGGAGGGGAAAAATATTTATTGAAATAATGGCTGAAAAAATTTAAATGTGATTAAAAATATGAATGCACAGATTCAAGAAACTCATTGAATTCCAAGCAAGGTGCACCAAAGAGACATTAGATGAATCGGATTTCATCTAAATTAGAGTTGTTTACCCTTCAAAAGATACTGTTACAAAAATAAAAGTCAAGACAGAGTGGGAGAAAATACTTGAAATACACATATCTGACAATTCAGAAATACTCAGAATATATAAGAAACTCGTATTAATTATATCCATGATTGTCTGGGGCTAGAGATGAGTGGAGAGTACTGACTGCAAAGGGGCATGAGTAAACCTTTTGGGGTAATCGAAATGTTCTCTATCTGATTGTGGCAATGGTTAAGTGAGTGTATATATTTGTCAAATCTCCTCAAGCTGTGCAATTAAACTAGGTGAATTTTATTTCATGTAAATTCTAGCTCAGTAGAGATGGTTTTAAAAATAATAGGAATCTCTGAATTGATGTTGTTTTCTTATGATTTTGCAAGATTATTTACTTATTTGTGGAAAGATGAATAAATTTTCTTAAAAATATGAGATAACTTACAGAGCACTTTAATACTCTCATGGTCCTTAAATTTGTTTTTTTTTTTTTTTAATTCTTCTTATATCATTTGTGACCTTCATAATTAGTCTTCCTTGTATGATAGGTAACTCAACTAACAGAGAAGCTGAAGAATCAGTCAGAAAGCCATAAACAAGCCCAGGAGAATTTGCATGACCAAGTGCAAGAGCAGAAGGCACATCTTAGAGCTGCACAAGACCGTGTCCTTTCCTTAGAAACTAGTGTCAATGAATTAAATAGTCAATTAAATGAGAGCAAGGAGAAGGTTTCCCAGCTTGACATACAGGTAATTTTGAATTATTCAATTTAATGTGAGTTTTTCTGAATAAAACACCAATTGTAGGCCATCAAAAATTTAAGACTGTAGATTTTTTTTTAATTCAAATCCAAGTTAGTTAACATATAGTGTAATAATGATTTCAGGAATAGAATTTAATGATTCATCACTTACATATAACACCCAGTGTTCATACCAATAAGTGCCCTCCTTAATGCCCATCACCCATTTAGCCCATCCCTTCACCCAACACCCCATCATCAACCCTCAGTTGTTCTCTGTATTTAAGAGTCTCTTATATAAGGTTTGTCTCCGTTTTTTTAATTTTTTTTATTTTTTTTAATTTTAATATTTATTTATTTTTGAGACAAAGAGAGCACGAGCAGGGGAGGAGCAGAGACAGAGAGGGAGACACAGAATCTGAGACAGGCTCCAGGCTCTGAGCTGTCAGCACAGAGCCCGATGTGGGACTCAAACTCCGGAATGTTGAGTTGAGATCATGACCTGAGCCAAAGTTGGATGCTCAACCCACTGAGCCACCCAGGCGCCCCTATCTCCCTCTGTTTTTATCTTATGTTTCCTTCCCTTCTCCTGTGTTCCTGTTTTGTTTCTTAAATTCCACATATAAGTGAAGTCATATATTTGTCTTTCTCTGACTTAATTTCGCTTAACATAGTATACTCTAGTTCCATCCACATTGTTGCAAATGGCAAGATTTCATTCTGTTAGATTGCCGAGTGATATTCCATTATAGATATCTACATATATATAGATAGATATTTATATATATATCCCACATCTTCTTTATCCATTCATCCATCGATGGACATTTGGGCTCTTTCCATACTTTGGCTCTTGTCGATAGTGCTACTGTAAGCATTGGGGTGCATTTGCCTCTTTGAATCAGCACTCCTATATCCTTTGTATAAGTACCTAGTAGTGTAATTGCTGGCTCATTGGGTAGTTCTGTTTTTCACTTTTTGAGGGACTTCCATATTGTTTTCCACAGTGGCTGCACCAGTTTGCATTCCCACCAGCAGTGCAAAAGGGTTCCTCTTTCTCCGCATCCTCACCAACATCTGTTGTTGCCTGAGTTGTTGGTGTTAGGCATTCTGACAGGTGTGAGGTGGTATCTCATTGTGGTTTTGATTCGTATTTCCCTGAGGCCATCAAATGTTTTAAATTCTGTTTCTCCCTGTGTCTCTGTCTTTCCATCTCTCTTTCTGTCTCCCTGTCTCTTTGTCTCTCTCCCCCTAATCTCAGACCTCTCTCTCTCCCTCTCTGCTTTACTTAGTAGTGGAAAAACCTTGGGAACAAGAATTAAATAAAGGTGCTATCTAGACAGTTTGTTTAGCTTTCCTGTTTGCCTTTTTCCCTCTTTATCTCTTCTGGCAAACTACACCTTCTGAAACCACCAGAGCCTTTTGCTTTTCTTTTTTTTTTCCATGAAGTCCTTATTATTGTTTTTGAAATTCAGTCATTTGATATTACACCATTAGATTTCTATGTTAAATACTTTTTGACTTTGATTTTTAAATTTTACTTTAAAGGTTAGATTAAAAAAATACTTTTATATGCTACCATTATATATTTTTAATAACCTTCTTTCAGAGGCCAGTACAGAATTCACATTCAATGCATCAGTGACAGGGTGGGAATTAAAATGTGTTTCTTTTTCCATTGTCATCGTTGATTTCCTATTCTATACTATAGTAGAGAAAGTTATAGAAACATATCTAAGCCTTGATTTTCTTTATTTTGGGAAAACAATTCTATTGGAAGTAAGAAATATAAAATAACAGGCATGCATATTAACTTGGAGGAAGAGGATACACATTTCTTTCTAATTAAAATATAAATATTTGTTAGGTGGGTTACATGATAACCCAATATTTGGAAGTCCAGTTTGAAAGAGGGAGAAGTGTTTTGGTGTCATATAGGGACATATATATATCATAATAAATCTCGTCATTTGTCCAAAAATTGTTAGGAGTCTTTTCTCCCATATTCATTCCTGTTTTGGGATTATTACATACTTATTTTTCAGTGTCTAAATCCTTATTTTTTTTTTTGCCAAAGGGCTTAATTTTTAAAATAATTTGACAAAAGCAATGCATGTTGAAGCAAGAGAAAATCAAGAAATAAATACACATTAAATGACTGGCAAATTTTGTTACAGATTAAAGCCAAAACTGAATTATTGCTATCAGCAGAAGCAGCAAAAACTGCTCAAAGAGCAGATCTTCAGAATCATTTGGACACAGCCCAAAATGCATTACAAGATAAACAGCAGGTAGGTGAACGTGATACAGTCTCATCCCATAACCTAATGTTTTGGTAGATAAATTAATTGCAAACATGTATGAAAGTGATACTCAATTTTATTAATATTGTGATCTACTTGTTTATTCCCCTTAATTTCTGCCTGAGTTCAGAACCAGTTCTAGATGCAGGAGTCAGACAGATGAAGATAAAAATATCATTTTTGTTTTTGATAAAGCGCAACTGGTGTGTAAGCATGGTTGGGCTTCTTAATTTTGTATTAGTCCTTAGTGTTGACTGAGGTGTGCAGCTGAAATATCTGTTACTAATTGTTGAATTGTTGCTTCATTGCATCAAGTGCCAATGATTGGTAAAGGGAGACAGACTCTCACACCTGTTCTTAGTAGGTAATCTGGGCCATGACCTAGATTTACTTACCTCTTGGAAGCAGGAAAAGAGCACCATGTATTCCAATGCAGTAAGAGCTCCTCTTTTATTTTGGGGATAAGAATAAGTAGGGCTGCAGGGAATACATAAGTTACTTTTCTCAATACTTCTAATAGAATAAAGGCTTCCTACTTAAGGGCCAAGGTCAAAATGCTGATAGATTTTTCTTCCCTTTTAGCAAATGACATTTTTTAAATTTACTTTTTATCTGAGTGGTAACACTGGTTGTTGGCCTAATTTTTTTTTAATCAATCTAGTAATATATCAAGTTAACAAAATAAAAGCTTTGTTTTCTATATTTACCCTAACCTTCAGTCCTATTTTCCTTCTTAGAGGGAATGTTTGCTCTTAAATTTGGTATGTACCTGTCCAGAGTTCTATAAGCATTGGGCAAATATGTGTGTGTATGTTCATATATAACACACACACACACTAATATTTTCTTTTATGCACGTAGAATTACTGTGTATGCATGTTTTGCAACTTTTTACTCATTGCTACATACATCTGGAAAATATGATCTAATCACAAGATCAGTGCTAGAAACTGTAATGAAAAGATTATTGATAAGAATAATCACATAAAAGTTTAAAAATTTTTTGCCAAAAATATTACTAACAAAATTAGAAAGCACATAGCAAAAGAATAATACACTTTCTGAAATATGTCCAATGAAGGATTAATATCTTCGATATTTAAAACAGATAGGAATTGCATGAAGCTACAGAAGAGTAAATGATCAAAACTATATTAGTGAATGTTCAGATTAAGAATCAATTGTAAATTAAGACAATCAATTGTAAATTAAGACAGTATGCCCTTGTTGAGGTGAAATGTGTTTGTTTAGTACTGGAAGGATTGGAGATGGTGTAGAAGAGGAAGAGTAAGTCACTTTCATATGTTGCTGGTGGTAGGTAAGTTCAACCTTTTAATGGTGATAGGGAGAGCTGTTTGCCAATATATTTCAAGAACTTGAGGGTTTTTCATATTCCTTAGCTCACTTTTAGTTGTTTATGCTAAGGGAATAATCATAGCTTTTAGGATGCTATTTACATTTCTGTTAATAAAATACGGAAAGTTTAGTAGCAATCTAAGAATCTAAAATAGGACATTTAGCTAATAAAAGGTCTGAATAAAATGGGAATTTATTCAGTCAAATACAATATTTTAGAAAATAATGACACAATTTCATGATGCATTGTTATGTAAAAACAAAGGTTATAATAAAACCTTTGTATGGCTTACAAACCTGTAGTATGTAAAGTGAGGTTCTACTTCTATTTTAAAAGTGCAAATATAAACCACAACTTCTTTATCCATTTGTCAGTTGATGGACATGTAGGCTCTTTCCATAATTTGGCTATTGTTGAAAGTGCTGCTATAAACATTGGGATACAAGTGCCCCTATGCATCAGCACTCCTGTATCCCTTGGGTAAATTCCTAGCAGCTTGGCAATGAGAAAGAATGAAATCTGGTCTTTTGTAGCAACGTAGATGGAACTGGAGAGTTTATGCTAAGTGAAATAAGTCAGGCAGAGAAAGACACATACCATATGTTTTCACTCATATGTGGATCCTGAAAAACTCAATAGAAGACCGGGGCGCGTGGGGGTGGGGGGAGGAGAAGGGGTGGGGAAAGTTACAGAGGAGGAAGGAGGTGAACCGTAAGAGACTCTTAAATACTGAGAATAAACTGAGGGTTGATGGTGGGAGGGAGGGGAAAGGGGTGATGGGCATTGAGGAGGGCACCTGTTGGGATGAGCACTGGGTGTATGGAAACCAATTTGGCAATAAAGTTCATATTAAAAAAAAAGAAATAATACCAATAGTAAATCAAGTAAAAAGTCACTGTAATAGTTTTTAAATGTTATTTTTAAAAATTGCATCTTTTTTTAAATATGAAATTTATTGTCAAATTGATTTGCATACAACACCCAGTGCTCATCCCAACATAAAAATAGCATCTTGAACATTGAAAACATTTAATTATAATATAAAAGTGTTATTTTATTATTAGTATATTTAATGTTCTATTGTGTCTTTTGAGTCCTAAAATAACTCTTTCTAGAAAAAGTTAAGTGGTGATGCATATAAACTTAATATCTCATGCTATGTACAATTTCAGTTCAGGTCCTTTGTACTGGTAAAATAACCTCTGATAGTTCAAATAGTTTCTTAAACTTCAAATAGTTTCTTAAATAGAATTAAAGAGTTTTCAGCAGTACTTTGATCAAACATTTGGGAATACAAGAAAGAAAACCTTACCAAAGTTTTCAATTGTACTTTTCTATAGGAGTTAAATAAGATCACTACTCAGTTGGATCAAGTCACTGCAAAGTTACAGGATAAGCAAGAACATTGCAGTCAGTTGGAAAGTCATCTTAAAGAATATAAAGAGAAACACCTTTCTTTAGAACAAAAAACTGAAGAATTAGAAGGTCAAATTAAGGTTTGTATAAAAGATATTGAGTGTGTTACTTATATTTTCTGCTACTGTAGTAATGGAAACTGATGACCTAGAAGGAATCAAAGGTTTTAAATTTGCAAACAAAGGTGAAGTTGTGTTATAGAATTTTAAATTACCTGGAATTTTTCTGGTCTTAATTTTGAATTCCATTCTTAATTTTAATTTCTTTATTAATGAGTGGCTTTTACAAATGACAGTTATACTGGTTCCTTTGTAATGTTTCAAAAAAAACAACCAACCAGAGATTTACTCTGTAATTACAAGGAACTTACCATTTTGTTGTCGTTGTTGTTGTTGTTATGAAGCCTCTTCTGTTCCATCATTCCTATCTCCTTCCCTCCTTATTTCAGAATATATTTCACATATGACAGACCTCTTCACTTTTTAAATTTTACATTTATATCTTTTGGATTTTGTCTTTAGTTTAATAATAAGTTTATGCTGTGGTAAACTGCTTCTTAACTTCAATTCCAAGTGAAATTGTTGATGTACTAAAGAGATTAAATGAGTAGACCTATCAGACAAGGGTTTGACCTGAGTCCTTTGTCCTTGAAATGGGATCTACTATTGATTAAACAAAGATTTCTCAAATTACTATATATATGTAAATTATACCTTCACAAACAGAACACTTCTGTAGAACTATTGGATGTGTACATGTATATGTGTATATCCACACCAATATAACATGGAAGAAGAATTACATTTTTATTTCTATTTATGAGTTTCTTTTTCTTTATGGCCAATGATGATAGTAATGACACAATTACTTTTTGTAATAATTTGAAAAGAACAGAAAAACGATTTTACTGAAAAGTATCCAATGAGAATTCTTTTTGTGTATCTTTTACAAATAATTGTTTAGAACCGAGAGTGTCTCTTGTGATAATCAGATCTTTAACATTTGGTAATTATTTTAGGGAGTATTCCATATGTTTTTTGTAATTATTTGTTACAAAATTTTACAGTTGCATCAAAATCTATTGTAAGAGTTGCATAAGAGCTATAGATACCTAGGTTGGTTTATAAAATATTTAGGGTGCAAAATTATTACAACTATGCAAGAAAATGCATTACTCCTATATATTCAAACTTTATATTTAACAGTTTGATTTTGCAAATTTTCAAAAATGGACACAGTTATATGTATATGTATGAGGCAGAAACTACACTGTGAGGAACAACAGTCTCTAAACCGAGAATTTAAAGGTGCAATATCAGGAATTCAGCTGTCTTTATTATTTAGCGGCAATAGGTACTAAGGAGAAGGGTGATATGACAACTCCATTTTAATTTTGAATATTTACAATTACATCAGTGTTGTTTACTGGATAATATATGTTAATGAGCCTATGTATGAACCTGTTACCTAGTTTTTTGGTACTTAATAACTTTTACCCTAGCAATAGACACAATTATTTTAAGTTTATTCTGTTATTTAGAGTTAATTTTAAAAAACAGAAACTTGGTGACTGCCTGTCATGTACAAAGCCTGCTGGTAGGTCCTCTGAAAGATTCCAAAATAAATAGTTCCTTTACTCAGTAGTGGCTTCAGAATGGAAAATGTGGGGGCGCCTGGGTGGCGCAGTCGGTTAAGCGTCCGACTTCAGCCAGGTCACGATCTCGCGGTCCGTCAGTTCGAGCCCCGCGTCAGGCTCTGGGCTGATGGCTCGGAGCCTGGAGCCTGTTTCCGATTCTGTGCCTCCCTCTCTCTGCCCCTCCCCCGCTCATGCTCTGTCTCTCTCTGTCCCAAAAATAAATAAAAAACGTTGAAAAAAAAATTTAAAAAAAAGAATGGAAAATGTGTTTTTTGTTATAACATAAACATTTTATGGTTATTACTCTGTGTTATGTCAACACCAATTTGAGTATAAACAAAAATGTTATATTTAATAATAAATGGATAATTATTGACATTAAAATGGTTACTGTATTCTGTTTCTTTCATAGAAACTAGAAGCTGATACTCTTGAAGTTAAAGGAAACAAGGAGCAAGCTTTGCAGGATCTACAACTGCAAAGACAGCTGAATACAGATTTAGACCTTAGAGCCACAGAATTGAGTAAACAACTTGAAGTGGAGAAAGAAATGTAAGCTAAACTACTTAAGGGAGAGGATTATAAACTAAGTGTTAAAATCTTCTGATTTCAGGTGTGCCTGGGAGGCTCAGTCAGTTAAGCGTGCCACTCTTGATTTCAGCTCAAGTCATGATGTCATGGTTTGTGGGATCAAGCCCTGTGTGAGGCTCTGCATTGACAGAACCTGCTTGGGATTCTCTCTCTGCCCACCACCCCCATTGTGTGTGTGTGTGTGTGTGTGTGTGTGTGTGTGTGTGTGTGTGCGCGTGTGTGCGTGCGTGCGCTCCCGTTTTCTCTTTCTCTCTCAAACATTTTAAAAAACTCTTGGGATTTCAGTTTTGCTATCACAGTGCTTAAAGATTTATTAAATGTTTTTTCCTATTGGTTCTATAATCTGATGTTAATATTGAATGAAAAATAAAACCATCATAGTATGGTTAAATTTACCTTCACTAGAAAGGACTGAAAATTTGGGTCATCTAGTCTCTTTTCAACAGTAATATGGTATTCATTTATCTGGGTTAAAGCAATTGTTTTGAGTTGTTCACTGATTTGAATAAATTACTCTGAAATTAACAAATAGAGGAATATTTATATATATCACCCAAGAGCAATCAGGCTTCTGCGTTGAGGGACTATACCAAGTAGGGAATGCATACTTTCTTACAAGAAATGACTTATTTTAGCTTTGTGGTATATCTTGGCAGATCGTATTTATGAACACAAGGGAAACACCAGAATCAGTGTACCTTTTAACAATTATTGAAGTAAAATTTACATACTGTTAAATGCACAGATCTTACATATAAAATTTTGAGTTTTAGTAAGCGTATACTCTGTGTAATAATATGCCCTCCCACCCACAACATTTTCATACCCATGGAGTTTCCTCGGGTGCCCTTCTAGTCAATACCTTGTAGAAAACCACAGTTCTGTTTTCAGCCTTCATAGATTAATGTTGTGTGTTTTTGAAATGAAATCATACAAGTATGTTCTTTTTTTTATGACTGGCTTTTTTTTTTTTTCTCAATGCACAATGCACTATTTTTAGTTTTGTGTGTATAGTTGAATATTATTCCACTGAATGCATTACAGTTTGTTTATCTGTTTTCTGTTGGTGAGTATTTTTAGGTTGTTTGCAATTTTTAGGTGTTATGAATAAAGATGCTATCCGTTCTTATACAAGTATTTTTGTGAAAGTACAGGGCTGTGGTGGAGTAGATGTATGTTTAACTGTATGAGAAATTACGAAACCTTTTCCCAAAATGGCTGTACCATTTTATACTTCTACTGGGAATGTTTCATTGCTTCATATCCTTGCTAGTATTTGGTGTTGTTGGTCCTTTAATTTTAGCTATTTATTGAATATGAAATGGGGTCTTATTGTGGGTTTAATTTGCGTTTCTTCACTGTGGAGTGTCTGTTAAATTATTTCACCTATTACAAAATTTTTTCCCATTGGGTCTTTTTATTACTGATTTGTAGGAGTTCTTTATATATGCAAAGTTCTGATTCTTTGCCAGATAGCCAGTGAGTTAACCAAATAGATTATCAAGACTTTTCCTAACAGCTTTTTTTTGTTTTGTTTTGTTTTTTGTTTTTTGGTGATGTCTTTCAGTGAAAAGTTTTAAATTTTGCTTGAATTCAATTTGCCATTTATTTTTATTTTATGTTTAATGTTTTGTGTCATTTCGAAAAAACCTCTGCCTATCCCCAGGGTTTATGAAGAATTCTCTTATGTTTTCTTCTGGAAGTTTTACAGTTTTAGTTTTTACATTTAGGTCTAGGATCTATGTTGAACTTATTTTTGTGAGAGGTCTGAGATGGAGTCCAGGATCACCTTTTTTTCCTGTACATCATTAAGTTGTTTTGGTACCATTTGTGGATAAAACTTTTTTCTTCCAGTGAGTGGCCTTTGATGCCTTTGTCAAAAGCAGTTTACCTAATATATGTGAGTTTATTTGTGGGCTTTATTCTGTTTTATTGGTCTATGTGTCTATATGATATCCTGACATCAATACCGTCCTATTTTGATTTTTGTATCTTCTTGGTATAGGTATTGATATCAGGCTGTATCAGCCCTCCAACTTAATTCTTTTTCAAAGTTGTCTTGGTTAAGTTCATGGCTTTTTACATATAAATTTTAGTATTAACTTGTCCATTTCTACAAATAAAATTATTGGGTTTTGATTGGAATTTCAGTGAATCTCTAGTTCACTTTGGGAGAGAATTAATGTTTTAACAATACTGAGTCTTCTAATCTGTGAACATAGTATATTTCTAATAATTATGTCTTTAATATCTCTGGTCAACATTTTGTTGTTTTTAAAATAGGGATCTTGAATATCTGTTGCTAAATTTAATCCTAGAAACTTTGTTTTTCAATTTTATTGCAAATGGAATTGTTTTTTAAATATAAATTTGTGATCACTTGTGGCTAGCATAAACATACAGTTGAGTCTTATCTATTGACTAGCCTTGTTAAGTTTGCATTTTTGTTTTCTAGAGTTTTTAGAATTTTCCAAGTGGACAGTCTTGATATATGTGAATTAGCAACAGTTATCCTTTTTTTTTTTCTCTTCAGTATGTAGGTCTCTGATGTTTTTTCTTTTTTCTTGACTTACTGCTAGCCAACACCTCCAGTGAACATTTGAATGTAAAAAGATAGTAGATATCCTTGATAGGAAAGTAGATTCCTTTCCAGCCTTGAGCAGGAAACATGAAATACTTCATTGTTAATTTTGAAATTAGCTGTAGGTTTTTTGTGGATTCCTTTATCAGATTGAGCACATTTCTGTATATGCTAGTTTTCTTAAATTTTTTTATTAACTTTTTTCTGCATCTATTGTCATGATCGTATGTTTTTTCTCCTGTATTCTGTTAATATGGTGAATTTTATTGATTGCTTTTTAAATATTAAATAATTTCGCTTTCCTGGGATAAATCCCACTTGATCATCCTGTATTATTCTTTTTATATATTACTCTATTTGACTTGATAATACTTTGTTTAAAATTTTCTTTGCATTCATGAGGACTACTGGTTTGCAGTGTTCTTTGGAATCATGGTTATGTTGGTCTTAAAAATAAATTGATAGTATTCCCTCTTCCCCTCCTTTCTTAAAGAGTTTGTATGTGACAAGTATTATTTATTTGTTAAATGTTTTATTGAATTCACCAATGAACCAACTGGCCTGAAGTTCTCTCTGGGTTGCTTCTTAATTTGGAGTTCAATTTATTTAATAGATACAGGGCTATTATTGTTTTCTAACATTTTAGTTGAGTCAGTTTTGGTAATTTATGTTTTTGAAGGAATACATCCATTTCATCTAAACTTCAAATTTATTGGTATAATGTTCATAGTATCATTATACTTTTTAAGGTCTGTAGGGTCTATAGTGATGTCTTATTATTCTTAATAGCAGTAATTGGTATTCTCTTTTTCTTGATCAGTCTAATTTGGGGTTTGTCAATTTTCTAAAAGAATCTTATAATTTGATTTTGTCACTTTTGTGTTTAATTTATACCTCATCTTCTCTTTAGTAGTTTCTTCCTTAGATTTTGGGTTTAGTTTGCTCTTCTCTTTATAGTTTTTTAATGTGAAACCTTCCCTGTGAATGTTTACCTTTTGTAGTATCTGTTTCATTTTCTCAGTTCCTCACCCTCTTTGTATTTTGTCAATGCCAGATGTCAGGCTTCTGCAGATGGTAGTTACATGTCTTAGTCTAGTGAAATCAGTATAGTAGACAGTTTTTTAACAGATGGAGTAAATTACCTTGAGGAAGATTGTCTTTTTTCTATTTTGCACTAAGTGCTTAATGGGCTTATGAAAGCTCTGAGTATAAGGATGGATTAGTTTAGAACATATTAGAATCTAAAATATTAATTTATGCATGAAATTTCAGATGTCCTTGGTGGCCGAGAGGGTATGTGCTTCCAGACATAACCTAAATAGTGATTAAAGCTGCAAAGATGAGCTATCTTTTGTTCACTACGAAGATAGAATTAATCTCTTAGCTTGTTCTTGATGTTGATGCTTGGATTGGGTCTTGCTACAAGATCTACAATGGACACAAAACTCACTAGAATTATGATGGGTAAAAACCAGTTCCACCCCATTCATCTGGATGTCTTATGGGAGGGCTTGTGACCAGTCACATTTCAGTACACTTTGCCTTTAAATGTTAAGTAGGCCACTGTGAGTTGACAGACTTGATCTGTAACAAGGGTATGAAGAGTTTTGACTCTCAGTCCTACAGATGGAAGCTGAGAGCCTGGGAAAGGTACCCTTCAGGAAAATGAAATAAAACCCATCATACTGATGATAATTAAGTTGTTTGACACCTTCATGGTTTTGTCTTTGGAAGTGATGATGAAAGATTTCTTGTTTTCACATCTAGTAGAGTGGATCCTGATGCTTTGAATTTGAGAATGTAGAGGTACATAAGATACCTTAAATGGCATTCCTTCTCACACCAGTGCACAGGTATTTGGGGAGCACATCTGATTCTTCATATCACCCATTGAGTAGTTTGTCTTCTCTGGAACCCAGTCATCAGTCCATGAAGATCACCTCTGAGTTAGTTCTTATTCTCCTTCCCGAGGTCCCTATGGGCCCAGTGTTTCTTTCTATTTCTAATGGGTTCAGTGTAAATGCGCCCATTTCTAGTCTATGTTCTAATAATGTATGGTTCAGAACTCACTCAGAGACTTCTATATCATTTTGAGGTAGGGAAACCTTTTAATATTAAAGGTTTTTTTTTTTTTTTGCCTATATACTTTATGGAAATGTTTTTTATGTGGAGTCTTGCATTTCTACTGTACTACATAGGAAAAAAGGGGCCAAGGAAACACATCTGGGATTTGACTAAACCTTATCTCTGATCCCAGGGCTCAACCCAAAGAACAGGGTAAAGTTTTCCCTTTCCCAAGGCCCACCTACACCTATGTATCTAATTCTCTTTCCAGCTCTCATCTTATGATGTATTTTCATTACTGTACAGTTAATATTTTTTCTAATCTCCTTTGAGATTTTTTTTTTTTTGATGCATGGGGTTATTTAGAAGTATATTGGGTTAGTTAAAAGTATATTGTTTACTTTCCAAATATTTGGAGATTTTCTAGATAGCTTACACTTATTGACTTCTAATTTAATTCCATTGCGAACAGAGAACATACTCTATAAAATTCAGCTTTTCAAACTATCTTATTTATGACCCAGTGTATGGCTTATCTTGGTTAATTTTCCATGTGCACATATGTGTATTCTGTGTTAGATAAAGTGTTTTATAACTATCAATTAAATCAAGGTGGTTGATAATGTTTAAAAAAATTCTTTTTGTTTGAGTATAGTTGACAGACAATGTTACATTAGTTTAGGGTGCACAGCGTAGTGATTTAACATCTCTGTATGTTATGTTGTGTTCACCAAAATGGTAGCTACCATCTGTCACCAGACAACATTATTATAGTACCATTGGCTGTGTTCCCTATACTGTACTTTTTGTTCCCTTGACTTACTCTTTCCAAGTAAAGTTGTTTAACCTTCTGTATCTTTGCCATTTTTTTCCCTCTGGTTGTTCTGTCAATTTCTGAGAAAGGGTGTTAAAGTTTCCAACTATGATTGTGGATTTATTACTTTAGTACCCTTTTTAAAAATAAAGTTTTATAGTGACCATGAAAGCCTTTATTTCTGTTTTGCCTTCTTTGGTTTACATAATCTTATGATTTTATAATAATTATTTATGGGGAAGTTAAGTAGCGTAGTAATATATATCAAGTCCTAATTTACGGTTGCTTGATAGGAATTATAACTGTATTAAAAAGGTAAAATAATATTAATGTAATGACTTTTCTGATTGTTTTTAAATTTATTTATTTATTTATTTAATTTATTTATTTAGAGAGTGTGAACAGGAGTGGGATAAAGGGAGAGTGAGAAAGAGAATCTTAAGGAGGCTCCATGCCCAGCACGGAGCCTGATGTGGGCACGATCTCATGACCAACCATGAGATCATGACCTGAGCTGAAATCAACAGTCTGTCACTTAATCGACTGAGCCACCCAGGTGCCCCAGTGTAATGACTTCTGTTTATACCTTTGAAAATCGGTGAGGTGCAGTATCCTATGAATGCACCCAACTCCCATCTTTTCTAGCCACTTAGAAAGTAAAAGTAAGTTTCTGGGACTAAAAGTTGAAAATTTTCAAAGTTAAATATTCTGGTATTGTATGAATACCCAACTCCACAAATATGTGGCTAGTACATCTTTTAACAACCTCTCTTTAGCATATTATTGAATTTATGCTGATTATAAAGCATCAGAAATATTACTTTGCATCCAGTTTCATTTTCACTTTTAGAATTGTTTATCTTTAATGTGTTTTTCTTTTAGTGCATAATTTCACTGAATTTGGTTCATAATTTTGTTCATAATTTTATCAAAACAATAGAAGTTTTTAACTTTCTTGAAGCTATATTTTCATTTCCTTATTCTTACAGCTTTTTCATTCAGGTGTAGCAAATTTATGTTAAGGGACAAATGATAACAAGTTTCTTGAATAATCTGTTAGGCTCTAGGATTAAAGTAAATCTTTTTTCTCTGTGCTTGAGATGAAATTTGCCTTATTTTTTTCTGGGTTAATCATGTTTGAAGTTTAATACCTAAAAGACAGCATAATGTGTTGTATGTTTTCAAGGAATGAGGCAAAATTCTCTATATGCTTGGGGGCTAACAGTGAGTAGGTTCTTTAAGGTACATGAAAAACTTTTCTGGCTATTGTAGATTAGAGAGTGTGCTATATGTTAGAAGGTCTGCTATATGTACAGTTTGGGGGGGCATCTATTGCAATAGATAAGACTGGATTAAGTCAGGAGAATTGTTAGGTAGTCTTAGCTTTACCACTAACTTATTTGACTCAAAGAAAATCATCTCTGTTACATGATCAGATCACATTTAAGGTTTTTTCAGTTGTGTGGTTTTATGACATTAATTTATTTTTATTCTGAGCTACACAAGGAAGTTTCAAAACTCAGTAATTATTAATTTTTCGTGGCAAATTATGCATCATTTAAAAAGTTGTTTCTTAAATATCTAGAGTATCCAGTACAAAGTTGGAACTACAGAAAAAATCTGAAGCTCTTGAAAATATTAAGCAAATGCTTACCAAGCAAGAGGAAGAAAAAAAAATCCTTGAACAAGAAATTGAAAATTTAAGTCAAGATGCAAAGATGCAGCACAAGGAATTGAATAACAAAATTCAAACAGCAGCAGCAGAACTGCAAAAATCGAAGATGGAGAAAGAAACTCTAATGACAGAGCTTTCTGCGGCCAAAGAGAATTTATCAAAAGTTTCTGATTCTTTGAAGAACTCCAAAAGTGAATTTGAAAAGGAAAACCAGAAAGGAAAAGCTGCTATATTAGATTTGGTTAGTTGTTTATGTTTACTTGGTTAGGTAGAAATGATTTTTATTTAAAACGTACTTTTGTTTCTGCTTAATTCACTGATGACTTTTTATCCTACATTTAAATGATTTTAATTCTTGCGAGGAAATGAACTGGGATTGCTTAACCTGAGAAAAAGATATTGGTGTTTGTGAGTATAATTTTCCAGAGGCCCAGGAAACTTTCAGTTGAATAAACAGTTTTTCTTTATTGCTGGTATGATGCTAGATTTGGGAGACTGCCTCCTGTTTGTCCTCAGAGAGATTTTCACAGAGAATATAGCTGCTGGTTCAGACATTATTCACTTGCCTAAAAACCAGAAAAGGATCAGAAAGATCGTGACTTTTAATTCTGGCACTATAAACTTTCTACTTCTCAACTGAATATTCTAAAAGTCTAGATAATACCATGCCTTGGAGATACCATAAAACACATTTAAACTATATGGAAAAAAAGTCACACAGTCTCAGGAAATTCTTAACGGGGAATGTATTCTCAGAAATACTTTAACCCAGAATAACAGAGTAGCAGCAAAGGTAAAATTCTTTTGTTCTCAATGTGAAGATCAGTGTAAGTGTTTAGTAGCACAAAAGATATATGGTATTAGTATGTTACTTTTATGTTTCTTTCTGTTTGGAGAAATCATCTCCTACATGTACATCTTCCCTCTTAAGTTATATGTGATTATTCCTTATTTATTCTTTTAATGCTTTCTTTCACAAAAATTTCCTTTTTTCCATTTTCTTAAGGATTGTTATGCTTTTAAAATAGCATGACAAGTTAATTATAATTAATTATGTGATATAAAATGTGGATTCCAGAGAATTCCAGAGTATTCTGCTGTTGGTTGATGATAGAAGTTCTTAACCTTTTCCCGTCCCTCTGCCTTTATTGCTGTAATATTTGCCAGTTTTGTAACTGAAATGGATGATTCTATCCCATTCTAAACCATCAGTGATTCTGGTTTATTTCTATGTGTGGATCTTACTAAGTGTATAAATCAGAGTTCTTAAACCTACTACAAGTATCTTCTGCATAATGTAGTTTTTTGTTTGTTTTAGGAAAAAACTTGCAAAGAATTAAAGCATCAGCTTCAAGTACAGACAGAAAATGCACTTAAGGAACAGAATGAACTGAAAAAGTCACTTGAAAAAGAGAAGCAAGTAAGATTTTCTGTAACATAAAATATGTAAAGAATAATAAGTTCTATATTTACAAAATATTTTCACACTGATACTTAAATCAAAGGAGGTTTATTTCTCTGAAACATAATGGATCACAAAAAGATAGTATAAAATTGTCATTTGCGTTCTACCTACTACTAAAAAGATTTAAGCTAGTTCATAATAAAAGACCCAAAATAAAGGATTATAATTCATAAAGTTAATTGAATCAACTTACTATAGAGTTATAATTAGATAACTTAGATTTGGGTACATTATTATGATTGAAAAAATATCTAGATAGGCTTTTAATAGAAATAACATTTTAAGGGCTCTTTATTTCATGGACATTTATATTTAATGGTATGTTAATGGTTGTATAACAACAGATTCTTTTATGGTTAATGCTTTTATTGCTGTCCATAAAAAACAAACCAGCAAATGAGTAAATAAATGGGTATAATATACAGTTGTTATTCTCTGAAGACCTACCTCTTGCGGTTAGAACCCAGGTATATAGTTTTTCTAGAGCTATGATTTGATAAAAGCAGCAAAACCTAGTCCTGAGAAATCTTTAATGTGATTGTAGTCTGGTTGTTGATGGAGAGAAGACACCTGTGTTTTAGATGCCAGCCTTTAAGTGGAAAAATTATGGTGACTTACTACCCGAGCTCTGAGTTCAGATTGTCCAGATTTATATCCTGCCTGTGCCATTTGCTCGTTATGCTGACTTGCCTTGCTTTAGGCACATTACTTAATTTCTCTGTGTTCCTGTTTCCTCAGCAGTAAAATGGGGCGAATAAGAGAATCTGTGCCAGAGGATTATTATAAGAGATAAATGGGTTAATATATTTCAAAGTCCGTAGAACACTTAACAAAATAAGCAAATAAAAGCTCAAATGTTAGCTGTCAGTTTCTCATTGGTTATCATATTATAATCATCATTATTGTTACACTACCCGTCTTCTGTTTTGCACAAAAATACTTCCCTTTGTGTTGGAGATGAGCTGAAGCAACCATATGTAGCAGTGAAACTTTTCAAAATTAACTTTGAATATAGTCAAATGCTCAAATTAGGTTCATAATATGCATAAAACATGAAAACATGACTTTGGCTGGAAGGGTGTGAGATCATAGTGGTTCACGCTGACCACAGAGGAACCTCAGTGTGACTTTTTATGATACCTAATTTTGAACAGAAATAGATCCTAGTAGACTGTAAAAACAAAGTAATAGCACAATATGTCCCAGATCTCTAAATAAGGAAACTATTGAATGGTATAGTTTAGTGTCATCAGATACTAAACATACTTGCGAAAAATGATTTTAGTTTTATCATAGTTCATATGGAGCTGTTCTTTTTGGTTAACCATGGCCATTAGACTAAGTTAGCATTTTGAGAATATTCTTGAAAGTCAGTGGACATTCCAGCAGTCTAAAGCTTGATGTTGATATTCCTATTTCCTATGATACAAGGTAATAGCAGTTTCGTTCATTTACAAGCTCTATCCAAATATATATTTACAAGTTAGAAAGGAAGGTAAGATTAAACAAATATTGACGATTAATCCAGCATGTCATCCAATAGCAAATAGTGTCAGTTATGAAAGCTCCGTGAGGGCAGGGATTTTTTTTTTTTTTTGGTTACTGTTGATCTCCTATGGCCATCAGGGGAGTGGTGGTTTCTACCTGAGTAATGCTTGGTGTGTAGTAGGTACTAAATGTGTCTTCATGGAATGAATGCTAAACAGATTTTATTTTCTTTAGACTTCTCATCAGTTGAATTTGGAACTCAGTTCAATGCAGGGACAAGTGGCACAGGCCCAGAATACTTTAAAACAAAAGGAAAAAGAAGAACAGCAACTTCAGGGGAACATAAATGAGCTAAAGCAATTGACTGAACAGAAGAAAAAGCAAATTGAAGCACTCCAAGGAGAAATTAAAATTGCTGTTTCACAGAAGGTAGTAATATGATATGTGTTTACTTTCTATGGGAAGACAGTCTTTGCAGTTAAGATAATATAACACAGATGAGTTGCAACAGGGAAAAATTTACATGTGCTCACAATTTTTTAAAGTATTTTCTAATGTATAAAAGCGCTTAAATATGTAATTAAATAATATAAATCTGGATTTCCATTCACTATAACCACGTTTTTAGATAATGTTTATTTAAAATTCTAGTACTAATGATTTGATAGACATAAATAACAACATTTAATGAGATGGGAGTAATTTATATAGCCTCTCTAGTGTATTAGAAAATTTTAAAGGAATTTAAAAATAAATTATCCTTACCAAGGGAAGATAAGAACAAAAACCACAAAATGGTATGCATTTAAAAAATTAAGGAATGTAGGTTTCATAGAGTTATAACTGTTTGATATTTTAAGTTACATCTTTAATGGTTTCCATTTCTAAACTATTCTAATTTTTTATTTAGTATCTATTTTTTTATTCTTAAGTATGTTTTAATACTTGTCCACACCAAGAGTTGACAAAGTTGTATTATATTTAATATTTGAACAAAAAGCTTTTCCCTACTGTTGGTATGTGCATATCGTGGAAAAGAGAAAAGTGAAATCTCTATTATGTAGAACAAAGTATGTCATATCATTAAGAGTTGGCTATCATATTACTAGAGAAAATAAAATTAACCTTGCAAATAGGTAATTTATGTTGACCACTGTTTTTATAACCATTATTAATGCCACTTTACAAAAGAGTAATTTTCTAATAAACAAGAGTAGACAAATTTGCCTGTGCATTTTTGGTGTTACATATAATCCTAAGTCAGGATGTAATTATCACAGTACATATTTTGTTGTATGATTTGATGTCTTGAGGTCATTCTTTTCTCCCAAATCTGTTAGCCTCATATTCAGGTATTCCCCAAATCTTCATTTTTATAGCATCATAACTTCATGAATTAAAAAAAAAAAAAAAAAGCCCAACTATTTTGAACACATTTTCTCTTGAATTATTCATTACAATATGATTTCTTTTAGATTTATGATTAATGTATGTGCCCATACTTTGTATGACTTTACTAATTGACACCATAAGAATTATGAGATTTAAAGGAAATGTTTTTATTGATAGTTGTCTTAGTTTGGGTTGCTGTAACAAAAATACCATAGACTAGGTGGCTTAAACAGTAAATGTTTATTTCTCACAGTTCTATAGGCTGGGCAGTCCAATATAAAGACACTGGCATATCCAGTGATATGAAGACCCATTTCCTGGCTTGTAGGTAGATGCTTTTTGCTGTAGCCTCATAAGGCTGAAAGAGAGATTATCTCTCTTGTGTTTCTTCTTGTAAGGGTACTAATCCCATGTATGAGGGCTAATGACTTCCTAAAGGTCCTACCTCCAGGAGCACCTGGGGGCTCAGTCACTTAAGCATCCGCCTCTTGATTTCAGCTCAGGAAACCATGATCTCATGGTTCATAAGTCTGAGCACCACTTCTGGCTCTGCACTGACGGTGTGGAGCTTGCTTGGGATTCTCTCTCCCTTTGTCTGTCCCTCCCCCATCTGCATGTGTGTGTACTCGCATGCGCACGCTCTCTCTCTGTCTCTCAAAATAAATAAATAAACTTAAAAATTTTTTTTTAAAAAAGGTCCTATTTCCAAATATTATCACATTGTGGATCTAGGCTTCAACATGAACTTTTGGGGAGACACAAGCATTCAGCCATGGATATAGTTAATTTATGTAGTGTATGGATGCTAAAATAAGGAGCACACTTTTTAAATTGGGGGGAATTTTGAATGGCTAGCCAGTTGCTATAAATTAGACTTTAAATTTAGAGTAACTAGGTGCCCCTGGGTGGCTTAGTCAGTTGAACATCTGACTCTTGATTTCAGCTCAGGTCATGATCTCACGATTCATGAGATCAAGCCCCATGTTGGGCTCTGCACTTTCAGTGCAGTGCTTGGGATTCTCTTTCCTTTCTCTCTACCTCTCCCCCCACTTCTTGTTCTTTTTCTCTCTCAAAATAAATAAAACTTAAAAAAATAAATTTAGACTAACTGGAGAATCACTGAAAGGCAAGTATGGTTTGGTTTTATTGAGAAGCAGTATAGCATGGAAAGGACATATGTTGTAGCTAGTCAGATCTGAGTTTAAGTTTCATGTGACACACCTTAGGGTTATGGTCACAGGGAAGTGGTTATCTTTCCGAGATAAATGAAATAGAATCATAGAGTTGTTGTAAAGATTGAGAAAATGTATTTAAAATGCCTGCTACTGTGCCCAGTGCAGTACAGAAGCAAAGTGGTTCCTGGCTATTAAATGGAAATATAGCAAACTATGATCTAAGTGTGTCAGTGTGCATGGTCGACTATGCAGCGATGGTCTGTGACAGTTAATCACTGGCCCACAGTGAAATAGGAAAAACAAAGATAATGTTTAAATGGGTATAAATATGTGTGTGTGTGCACTTACATAATGCGAGGCTACACACACACACACACACACACACACACACACACACACTTTGGGAATGATTGTTTGAGAGCCAAAGATCAAGAATTCTGCAAGTAGGTTATAAGTCATTGGCCCCTGCACCAACTTTATTTGGAATCTGTTATGGGAATTCAGAATGAATAAGATATGGCCCCCAACTCTCAACCAGTTTGTAATTTAATGAGGAAGTAGATATGTAAAGAGAAAAAAAAAACCCTAATGTATAAAGGAGAATGAAACCAGAACTTAAACAGAAATAGAAAAATTAGAACTTAATGGAAATTTTGACTGGCTTTCTAAGGAACTAGCATTTGCACTGGGCCTTTGAAGATGATTATAATTGTGAAAGGTTAAACAAGAGGAATTTAGATATTTCAAGGAGATAAAACAGTATTAGCAAAGTTTGCAAGACTTAGAAAATGTTGTTATAGAAGGTTAGCTGTTGGAGTACATGATAAGTGAAGAAGCGAGGGGAGAATAAGGCGAATAAGGGAGAATAAGAATCAGGTGAAGTCAGATCACAGTAGATGTTGTATAGTTGTTTCCATTTTACAAGTTTAATATTGGAATATTAAAGACTTTGAAGAAGGGAGGAGTGTGATCAGACCTGTTTTAGAGCAAAAACTGGTCGGTTTGTGAGGGATGAATTGTAAATGACTGACCCTCCTGTATCCTTCTTTGGAAGTTTGGGTGTATGTCTGTTAAAGCAATTATCAAACTGCTGCATTGGTCTGGTTTTGTTTTTGTTTTAACTTGACTTCCCCACTAATAGATTTGAGTTTCTCAAAGTCAGAGAACTGTGTGTCTTGACAAATAAGCCATTGATAATTTTTTTTAAATGAATGAATCAGCCTGTCAGAGTAAAGATAATGAAGGCCCAAGTGTGAACCCAAAGGGCTTTTATGGTCATTACTGAGACTTTGCAGAGGGCTTAGTTGAGAGCCATGAAGGTGACGAAAGGGAAAGAAAACTAGATTTGTGGGAAGGAAAAAAAAAAAAAGAAAAAAATAGTATTCTATAAAAGAAAATATATAAGTGCAGTATAGTCTTCAAAATGAAGAAAGGCGTACAGGAGTTCTTCATCATGAAGAATCTAAATTGGAGGGAATGAAAAGGAGGTGACATGGGGTGTTCTGAGATAACATACAGGGAGATCAAACCCCCTTTCCTCCATCGGCAGTTAGCACACCTCCTGTCAACCTCCCTCCTAACTCTCTTGAATCCATTCCCTTTTCTCATTTCCCACTGTCACAGTCTTAGTCCAGGCCATTTTGTTCTCTTAACCAGGCTATTATAAGAGCTTCTTAAGAGTCATTCCAGGCTTTTCCACCTCCAGTCTATTTGCCATTCATTCCCTTAAGAAATATTACTAGGCACCTATATTATGCCATGGCACAGTTTCAGGTTCTGGAGATATAGTCATGAACAGATAAGGGACCTGTTCTTGTGGGGCTTACACTTTCCTGGGAAAGAAACTAAACAGGGTGATGGGAAAGACAGTGATGGGACTGAGTCCTGCTAAATGTTGGGTGACCAAAGAAGCTTCCCTGAAGAGATTTGAGCTTGAAAAGCAAGAGCTGTCCATACAAAGGTCCAAGGGGACAACTAGTGCAAAGACCTTAAACTATGACAAACTTGGTATTTTCTAAAAACAGAAGACCAATGTAGGTTAAGTGTGGTGGGAAAGAGGAAGAGTAATATGAAATGAGCTCAGAGAAGTAAATAAGGGCCAAAGCATATGCATGAAGATTTATAGATTAGAAGGTAACAGAGAATAATATACTTTGTTCTAAGGATAATTAGAATCGATTGGAGAATTTTGAGCAGAAAATGGTGCAGTCTAACTACAGAGAGATAAAGGAGCAAGCAGAGAAGACATTGAAAAATGGTTGCAATAGTCCAGACAGTACATGATGATAGAATGAATTAAAGTGTTAGAAGTGGATGATTTGAAAATCTGTTTTGGAAGTTTGGGTCATCAGGACTTGCTGATAGATTAGATGATGAGAAGTGATGGAAAGAGGAATCAAGAATAACTCTACAGGGGCATCTGGGTGGCTCAGTCGGTTGGGCGGCCGACTTTGGCCCAGGTCATGATCTCTCGGCCTGTAGGTTCGAGCCCGCATCGGGCTCTGTGCTGACAGCTCAGAGCCTGGAGCCTGCTTCGGATTCTGTGTTTCCCTCGCTCTCTGCCCCTCCCCCACTCACACTCTGTCTCTCTTTTTCTCCCTCTCAAAAATAAATCAACCTTAAAAAAAAAAAAAAAGAACTCTACATTTGTGGCTTGTGCAAGTGGATAGATGACCATATTTATTGGAGGAAAGAAGCTTTTTGATGAGCAGCCTTGCTGTCAGGAATCAAGAGTTCTGCTTGAGATAGATCTCTGTCAGTCACTGAGGTGGAGAGGTCAGGGAAGTACTCAGTTATAATGAGCCCAGAGTTCAGGCAGAGAGATCGGGGCTAGAGACACAAATTCTGGAGTCAGTTGTCAATAAATGATATTTAAAGCCATAGTTGAATATAGTTGAGATCTTCTAGAGAGAGAGAGACTGTATATGGAATAAAAGGTCAGAACCCTGGCATCCTACAATATTGAGAGGTTAAACAGAAGAAGAGGAGCTAGTAAAAAAATTTAAGAAGGAATGACCAATGAGATAGGTGCCCTGGAAACCAGGTTGAAGAATGTTTCTAGGAGGGAACATCATCAACTGTTTCAAGTACTGCTGGGAGGTGAAGTCAGCTGTGGACAAGGACATGAATAGTGGGTTTTGGAACAAGGGGGTCACTGGTCATTTAAACAGAAGTTGCACTGAGGTAGTGTATTTATTTTAAAAGCCAGTGCTTATTTTCATACTCTGCACACATATATTTTAATTATGTCATAATTTGTGTATATCTTCTGAGTCTTCGTAAAGACTAAAGACAAGTTTAGCATTTAGAGGAGTCAGATCTTTGCAAGATTTCTTTTTCTGCCTTGTTGTTAATAAACACGATCTTGTAGAAATGTCCTAAGTTATTCTAGAATTTCAGGGAGTAGAAATGATGAATGCAGTAATGACTTTTTTATTTCTTTCCTATAGAAATTTCCCTTAGTTCAACCTTAAATTATATCATCTTCTAAAGCATCTAGCACTGTATCTTCCTTCAGAATGTGGTTGTTACTCTCAGTTTCCTGAGACATTGATACTTGGGACTATCCAGTGAAATGCTTTTTTCTGTATGTAATGCTTTTTCATTTTTTGGTTTTTAAATTGGAACTTGTTGGATTTTGTATTTTGTAAATCTCTTAAGTTTTTTAGGGCATAAATACAGTTTAATTTGTTCTCAGGGATCTTCTTGTGTGGATTTCATTTTGTATTTGTAACTGGTTTGTGATATGCATACTGTTCTAAATAACTATTGTGTGTTCCAGACAGAGCTTGAGAATAAATTACAGCAGCAGTCAACACAAGCAGCCCAGGAACTTGCAGCAGAGAAAGAGAAAATGTCAGTGTTACAAAATACCTATGAAAAAAGTCAGGAAAATCTAAAACAGCTTCAATCTGATTTCTATGGGAAGGAATCTGAACTTCTTGCCACAAGGCAAGATCTTAAGGTATAGTAAAATATATCATAAAAATATTAGGAAGTTGTTTATAGGCATTCATTAAATGGTTGATTTGAGACCAGATAGACAAGGTAATGTTAGTATTTGTGGAATATCATGCTTGTTTTCTATTAAATTATTATTTTTGTAGTAATATGCTTTTTAATAATGAAATTGTTTTATATTATAACAAAATATGATATATGTTAAATATGGGCATTTAAAAATAACATCCATAACAGTAAAATTATTTGGAAATATACTAATTGCTACATTATTAGCTTATCTAAAGCTGTCTTCTTATAAATGTAAAAAGATAACTTTGACTTTAGTTTTTATGTTGGTCAGCTTCCCAAGACTACCAGAATGCTTAATGATTAAAATTAGGAGATTATAGCTCAAAGTAAGCTTAACCTTAATCTAATTATCTAAACACTTTTGGGATGAGCACTGGGTGTTGTATGGAAACCAATTTGACAATAAATTTCATATATTAAAAAAAATAATAATTATCTAAACATATATTGTTTGTTCTTGACATCTATTTGATTAATGTATCATGTTTATTAAAATGAAGAATATGGAAAAAAGATAAATAATTTTTATGCAGTGTTATTAAAGTATGATTTCCCTAAGATAAATGGAACGTTTGTGTTCTTTCCCACAAGATTCAGCTAGTTCTTATTTTTTCTTTTCTTTCTTTCTTTCTTTCTTTCTTTCTTTCTTTCTTTCTTTCTTTCTTTCTTTCTTTTGTCATCATGAAATGTTATGCTTTTTGTTTCTTTCCTTTCTGGTTTCTTTTAATTTGTTAATTTAAAGTACATTATTGAAGAATTTTGTTGAAAATCACAGGATATTTTTAGACAACATAAATATACTGTGTCTATATTTTATCATAGGCTGTTATAAGGAAGGCTTTCTGAAGGAGGTGGGACTTGAACAGGTGCTCAAGGATATATAGAATTTGAATATATAGAGAGTCCTGAGGAAGGTCATTTCACTCAGGGGCACATTTGAGAAAAGGTACTGCAGGGAACGAACAAAGGCAGGAGACAGTTACCAGTTGCTAGCATGCTGGTTTGTGTTTGGAGGATAAATTTGGAAACATTGGGATCAAATTGTGAGGTTTCTTAGATGCGGAGCAAAGATGATTGGAGTTTATATTTGGGGGTGGAGAGGGGGCGAAGAGTCTAAGCAGAGGAATAAAATGAAGAAGACAGTACTTTGGACAACTTAACCAGGAAGAGGTTTATAGATAGCTTGGATTGGACCCGAGGAAACAAGATGTAGGAAGATTAGTGAAGAGGCTGTCTCCCTTCCTCCACAAATTCCATTAATCAAGGTGTGAATTGACTAGAACTGGGCTTAAAGTTCAGGAGGATGGAGCAGAAGAGATTAATGAGAGAGACAGGATGAAACAGGAGGGCTGGATGCAGACAGGCTGCAAGGGCACTGAGGGAACTAGGGGTGACTAATGATTTGACAAAGAAATAGGAAACTTGGGTCAAAAAATTTTCATGGTGCCCAGTTGTTATAAGAAAAAAAATACCACCTGACATTTAGAAAATGTCTTATTTGCTATGCTCCCTTAGTAGCTTTAAATTCTTTTTCTTTTTTTCTTTCTTTCTTTTTTTTTTTTTTTTTCCCTTTAGAACACTATTAAAAGTCAGGGAAGGTCTGTGGAAGAGTTTGGGCTTTATTGTAAAAGCAGTAGGGAACCACAGAAAAGATTTGCTCAGATCTGTAGGTTGGGCCAGTGACTGGCTGAGAGTAAGGAGTGGATCATGGAGCAACAGGGCTGAGTGTAGAGACCAGAGAGGAGACGGCACTTGGTCCGGGTGCACACGACGGCGGTGTGGGCAGTAACAGTAAGGATGGGGAATATGGATGGATTAGAAGGGTGTTTAGCTGATCAAGGAGATGAAACTTAATGATTGATTGTACAAGTCCTATAGAAATCACACTTTTTTTCATACAGATATATTATTTACCCAAGAGCATTACATGGTGACAGGACTTAGATCTTTGATCAATATTCTTTCATTAAGCCAACAATGGTTTTTATTATGCTCGAAAGCTATGTTGTATACTAATAATTTTATACATGAAAACAAATCAAAGGCATGGAGAAAAAAGAGAAGGGCAGAGAGTCAAGCCTGCTGAGGAGTTTTCCAATTGTTAAGAGGCATGGCTAGGTCCTCTATTCCAAAGCCTCCTTTTGCAGACAAGACTGAGTGAGGCCTGGTGTGGTTTGTGACAGACCCAGAATTGCACAATAACAGAACCATGATTAGACCTCAGTTCTTGTGATTCACAGCCCTTTACTCTTTTATCATCACTAGGATTTTTAAATATGAAATAGAATATTGCTAAATTCTATTATTAATGTTTCCAAAATGAGAAGTATCTGAACTACTTAGGAAGCTTAAAAAAAAAAAAAAATGAAGAATTCCTCGAGAACTTGAAATGATATTTATGGACCAGAATAAGAGATGGTTATCAGCCATTATTTTTCTTCTGCTTCAGTGATGAATGATCTTGTTGCATGTGAGAGAGAAGGGGAGAGGTTGAGAACTTTGTAGCATGACACCTACCTAAGTCAAGGCTGCCATCTGTGGGCTGACATTGTACATCTAGATACCAGTAGAATGGAAAACAGGCTGGCCTGATCCATGCTTTTAGCCCCATCTGCTGGATTATTTATGAAATACTTGCGTTTGTTGACTATATTTCAAAACGGCTGTGCTGTGTGCTATTCTTTGCTGTCGAAGAAAGGTAGAAGTGGAATGTAACTGTACATTTTGCACCCTGAGTAAAGTGAAAATTCTAGGATAACAAGTTTAGAATTAAATATAAATCTTTATACTCTTCCTTATATCATTTAATCAGACATCAAGAAAATAACAAACATTTTAAAAGTTTATTTGGAAAGAAGAGTAAAATTGTGGAGCAGACAAAAAACAATAGCTACCAGAAAACACTGCAGAAATTTTTAGCTACACTGCTGTAATTTGATTGTGGTATTCAGGGTCAAGATTGGTAGTTGATCTACTCAGGGATTTGCTTGTTCCAGTGGGAGTCAGTGGGTTAAAGATAGGCTCACAAAACTGTTGAATGGGAGAGGGGAGTTCCCCAAAGGAAGATATGCTGAGTAGGTGAAAATAAAATGGCCTATAACAAGAAAGACAAAAGGAATATTTAAAATACATGGCAGTGTATCACTGAATGGCATTGACAAATATTCAGAGACAAGAGCAGTATGTCAGCATAGCCCAGATTTTGAGCTTGACTTTAAAGATTTAGTCATTGGGTCTTGGGAGTTTAAAATTTTGTTGAGTATTATTTAAACCATGGGCAGTTTGGAATTCTTGTGGTCAGATATTGGGGGAGCTGTGAATTTCAGGCTCTAGCAAGCCTTGGTATTCTTTAGTATTAGATCAGGACCTCTGTTACCTGATAATAATTGCTATAGACCATATGGGCTAGGCTTTGTCAAATTTTATTATCTTTATTTGAAATCACTCTCACCCTTTGTGATGCTTATGTGAGTTCCCACATGTACCATGGAGCCTTACATAAACACATTTCAGGGAAAGTTCTCGCACTCACTGTTTTTCTGTGCGTTTGGCATTATAGCAAGTGCTCTTCTGCTACGTACAGCTTCCATTTTATGTGGTGGTTCTGTTTTTCGGGCTACATAGCCAGCTTCTTTAAGTTAAGGACTGTCTTTTACCTTACCAGTATACTCAGTTAATGGCTAACAGCTTGGTTAGTAAAGGACTAGATGACTTTAGGATTCTTTAAAAAGAAGCCTTGGGATTTTTAGTGTTCTCTAGAAGCCACTGGAAATCAAACTTCATTGATATCAGAAAGACTTCAGAACTGGGTTTATTTGTAAGGAATAAACTGTCTCTTTAGGGAACCTTGAGAAACCCCTTAATTACAGTCTTCATTTAAAAAGTATTTGTTTATTTCTTTTCCATTGGATGCTTACTATAGTCAAGCCTAGCCAGCAGGGATCCTTCCCAAATTAGATCTTCTCCCTCCTTTTCAAAGGAACTGTATCTCCAGAATAAGAAAGATTAACTTCTTCCAAATGGTGGAAGAGCATCATGGAGTTCATTGCCTTCCCTTCTGATTCTTTGCAGTTGCAGCTGAGAGTGGCAAGGTCCCTGCCAGTTTCCACTACTCACCTGTTACCATATCTACCCCAGTCTGAAATCTAAGGGGCCACAAAGCTTGCCTTTTTCATAAGCTTTGACTTCTCAAAATATCTGGGCTTTAGAACAGTCAGTAACTGTGGGCATTGTTAACTGACAACACTGTTTCTGCCACATCGATGGGAAGTGAAGAGGATGGGGCGATGGCCTTCTCAGAAACAGAACCCCATGTATCTGGTTGACTTTCTTCTTTTGGTTCACTTGATCAGGTTTGCGGATGTGAAATACAGTTGTTGGTTTTTGTTTTTTGTTTTTTTCCCAAGACAAAAACTATTTATTGAGGATTTCAGCATGTCAAGGGACATATATGTATATATTTTCATATATTACAAGTGTGTTCGATATGATCCCTTTTTATTTGATATTCCTTAATATCACTTAGCTAGTAGTACTTACTCTTTCTAGAGGTTTTGGAATTGCTTCAGTTTTATTAAATATCTTACACTAAAATGTTTTTCGTAGGCAAGAGAGTTAATGGTCTAGTGTCCTTTCTCTTTTACATGATCTTACTAAAGGGCATAACAAGCTATCCTTTTACAGTATATTGCTTTCTACTATACGTATGCTGTTATGTTTCTGTTGAAATTTGCTAAAAACAACAAAAAAAGACAATAATTTGGGGAAATTGGTTTTTTGTTTGTTTGTTTTTTGTAAGTCTGTAGAAGAGAAGCTTTCTCTAGCACAGGAGGACTTGATTTCAAACAGAAATCAAATTGGAAACCAAAATAAATTAATTCAAGAACTGAAGAGTTCCACGGCTACGTTGGAGCAGGATTTAGCAAAGAAAGAGCAACAGTTGAAGGAGCAGTGTAAAACGCTACAAGATATTAAAAAAGAAAAGGTATTTCATTTTCTGACTGAATCTAGAATCTGAGAGTTGCGGTATCTTTAGAAATCACCTAGTCAAACCTCTTCTCCGATATGGGCATCACTTTACTTCAATAGCTCTCCTTAGATGGACTTCTAGTTTCTGATACAACACCCTGGTAATTGGAATGTTAATGCCGGGAAGTACTTCTTAACAGCCCCCTTGTCATTTCTACTCATTTTTCTTACTGCTCTTTTTAGTTTTATAAACAAATCTTTTTCACATTGTAGACCCCTGGTTATTTAGAAACAGGTATCGTAGCTCCACCACTATTATATAACATTCTTTAGATGTGTGAATGAGATTAAAAGATCTAGAAATACTTCTTATGCTTATAATTCTTTTTTTAAAATTATTATTATTATTATTACTTTTTTTTTTTTTCTTTTAGTAATTTCTACACCCAACATGGGGCTTAAACTCACAACCCCCAGATCGAAAGTCTCATGCTGTTCCAACTGAGCCAGCCAGGCTCCTCTTATTCTTACAATTCTTAAAATTTAGAGCCAGCTTTTTCTTAGGGAAATGGGAGTGTATTTTACATAAATGATGCTGAGTTATATGGTTGAAAGCCTTGGGACCTGGGTCACTCAGTTGGTTAAGCGTCTGACTCTTGATTTTGGCTCAGGGCATGATCTCCCTGTTTGTGAGCTTGAGCCCCATGATGCTAACAGTGCAGAGCCTGCTTGGGATTCTGTCTCTCCCTCTCTCTCTGCCCTTTCCCCATTCTCGTTCTCTCTCTCTCTCTCTCTCTCTCACTCTTTCTGTCTCAAAATAAATAAAAGTAAACTTAAAAAAAATAAAGTTAAAGCCTTGTATTATAAGACCACTATGTTTAAAAGTTAAGATGCTATATGAAAGAGAAATTCAGATTCTAGGAAGCACTTTATTTTTGGTTTCATGGTTGAAATATATTTCCATTAGCTGATAAGATATTATTCTGAAGTATACAATTCCAGAAGTTTGTGGTGTATCTTAATTGTGCAATTCCTGAAAGTCTTTTTAGTTAAAAAAATTAAGGGATGTTTTCGTGGGGAGGTAGAGGTATTGAAGCTGGTATGATATTCATGATTTGTGTCTTGGGTTTAGAAAATTCTGAGAGAACTATAGTTTCATAGGCCTTTGTTGCGAGGGCTTTAGCTCAGTCAGAACTGTTGTAATTTTGACTGTATCTCTAATAGATTATTTCACTTCTCCAAACCTTTATTCTCTAAATCTTTGTTCCTTATCACATGAGGATTAAAAAGAGCTATTTATATTTAGTATTGATATTAAATTAGGTAATATGTCACACTACTAGCTAGGCGCCTTAAATAAAGGCATTGATAGTAATAATAGTAATAATGATAATAGCATTAAGAATAAGAACGATAGGCTGAATTTTATAGTGTTCTTTCCTTGCTTAGACACTATTTCACAGTATTAACAGTAACTAATGCTTATGAAGATCTTATTAGTTGTTCACATTGTGTAAATAAGGACACAGAGGCAAGTGAAGGTAAGTAGTTTGCTCACGTTAACTTAGGTAGAAAGGGGCAGAGACCATGTCATGCCTAGTAGCATTTATTCTCATGACGTTAGTTTTAAGCTAAGTATTTACTTAAAATTATTTTTAAATTATTTTTCTACAGTCACTGAAAGAAAAAGAACTAGTAAATGAAAAGTCTAAATTGGCAGAGATAGAGGAAATTAAGTGTAGACAGGAAAAAGAAATTGCTAAATTGAGTGAAGAACTCAAGTCCCACAAGCAAGAAAGCATAAAGGTATGTTAAGATAATCATTGTCCCTCCTTCTATCCTGTATTATTGTCATTTAAATAAAAACTATGTATATATATCTTACTGAGAATCTACTGTGTGCTAGACGCAGTTTTGTTGTTTTGACAAATACTCTTGCTCTCATCCCTGTGTTGTCTGTTATCCATATACATGTGTTGAAACTATGTCCCTTTGGTTTGCAGATTAGTGAATAAAGCAAAGTAGGTCTAAAAGTTTAGATTTGTTGAGATGATAATCAACAGAGCTGTTGATTTAGAAAATTGTGCCTATGTTGGCGCGCCTGGGTGGCTCAGTCGGTTAAGTGTCCGACTTCGGCTCAGGTCTTGATCTCAGGGTTCATGGGTTTGAGCCCCGCCTTGGGCTCTGTGCTGACAGCTCAGAGCCTGGAGCCTACTTTGGATTCTGTGTCCCTGCCTCTCTCTGCCCCTACCCCACTTGTGCTCTGTCTCTCTCTGTCTCTCCAAAAATAAATGTTAAAAAAAATTAAAGAAAACTATGCCTATGTTTAGAATTAAGATTTTTAGGGGATTCTGTTGTTTCAGTTGTTTTTCTTCCTAAAAATTTTTAATACTCTGTTTGGAACATTTTTCCTGTCATAAGTGTACCTAGGGTGCCAGCTGAAGAAACTAATTGTCTATCATTTGCTTTGTAAAAATGTTATTCATTTTCTCAAAGGTTAGATTCTCTCTTGAATGCTCTCAATAACACCTTTTATGTCTATCAGTATACTTCCCATTTTGCTTTAAAATTTATTACCTCTTTATGTTATTATATTCTTACACACTGTGACTTCCTTAAAGCAGGTAATGTATATAATCTTTATCTGCATCCTTAAAACCTAACACAGTGTGTGATGCCTCAGCGGTGACCAATAAATGCTTGCTAAGTGAGAAAAGGGAAAATAAGGGGTAGAGGTTCTTCACATAATTTCATCCAAACGTGCATGTAAATTGTCACTTGGGTTTAAATGATTGTTGAGCAGGAAGTAAATAATCTTGCGTCTTTTTAACCAGTTGTTTGAAATACTGAACTTTAAGAATCTCATAAGAGAAGAGGCTAAAACTCTTTTATATTGTAGGATAAGTTGTATAAATTTCAGCTACATTTTGAAATATTCACTGTAAAGGATGATTTACTTCCGGCCTTTTTCAATAGGAGGTAACAAATCTCAAGGATGCCAAACAGCTTTTGATTCAGCAGAAACTCGAGCTTCAAGGGAAAGTAGATTCCCTGAAGACAACCCTTGACCAGGAGAAGAGAAACCAGCAAATGCTAAAAGAGCAGGTGAAAAAGGAAGAAGATGAACTGAAGAAAGAGTTTACTGAGAAGGAGGCTAAACTGGTCAGTAAGTTAATGGTGGGGAGTGTGTTTTGTAATTGATTTTGTAAGTCAATCCAGTAAGAGAGGATTTTTCTACTTGGAAGTTAGGATTTAAGTGCTCTTACCTAGCATTTTACTTTTTGATTGAGAAAGGAGACCTGATTTGTTTAAATAGCTGATATGTGATTGGAAATATTTTAGTCTGTAATTATATTTTGGTTTAGAGAAGTGAAAATTCAATGAAACATAATTCATAAAAAATAAACACACTTTTAGTGCCAGAAAAACAAATCCACAGCTATGTAGATTGAGGTAAATGGCGTGAATGCTGATGATGTTAAACTCATTTGTTTGGTCGAAGTGAGTGTTGATAAGGGAGAACGGAAACTTCAGTGTGGAATTTTGATGGCCAAAGTCTACTTTTCCTTCCCTAAATTGTGCATGCCAAAATGGGAAGCATCTGGCTTTCCTCTGTTGAATTAAGTCCAAATATCCCCACATAACTTGAGGGCTGAACGTTTTAGTTGAAGATTTGCAATTTCAAGTTCACACAGTGAGTTGAATGGCTTGGAATTGGCTTTTTGGCAGGTTGATAGAAGAAAAGGTGCATGTGGATTTTGAGACTGAAAATGCCAGCTTTGTGTCCAGGGCACCTTGCTGTCCCTAACTATGTGTTCTTCCCCTGTTCTAGTGAGGAAAACGAAAACCTCAAATTGCTGTATGTTAGTGGTTCTTCTTAGAGGCTTGCTGACTCTCATTTCAGCATTATGGCCTTTGAGCCAGTTCAGATTACACAGATGTTTGTGGAATCAATTTTATTAGTATGAGATGAATACATTCTCCTGCCTTCTTTCCTGAAGAAGTAGTATTACTTATGTTGTCAGTATTTTAAGTTCAATAGCTAACTTAAATTTATTTTGCATTACTTTAGGAATAGGTTTTTTCCTCACTGTTCTTCCTTTTCTCAGCATTCCGAAATAAAAGAAAAAGAAATAGGAATGAAGAAGCATGAAGAAAATGAAGCTAAACTTACCATGCAGATTACAGCATTAAATGAAAACTTGGGCACCGTAAAGAAGGAGTGGCAGTCTAGTCAACGTAGAGTCGGCGAGCTCGAGAAACAGACGGACGACTTACGGGGTGAAATTGCAGTATTAGAAGCCACAGTTCAGAATAATCAGGATGAAAGGAGAGCCCTACTAGAAAGGTGATTGATGTCTAGTAAAATTAGTGTGTTTCCATTCTAAGTGACAAGAAGATTGTCTTTTTCCACATTTTTTTAAATAGAAGAGTCTTGAGAAGAGTACATTGGCCCCGCAGGTATTTATGCAGCCATTTAAAAACTAACTCTTAAAACAATCAGATAGTTGAAATTAAAGTATTCTGTTTGAGGTTACGAAGTAGTTTCTTATCTCTGTTCTAGAAGGATCTTTGATAATTTTTTTAAAAAATTAATGATTGCTTTGCAATCTGTTCTAGATGTCTTAAAGGAGAAGGTGAAATAGAAAAGCTTCAAACCAAAGTACTAGAATTGCAAAGAAAGCTGGATAATACGACCGCAGCGGTGCAGGAGCTGGGCAGAGAAAATCAATCCCTTCAAGTAAGTCATCTGGTAATGTGAGGCTGTTTTTCAGTCTAGAGTTAACTCTTAGTGAAAAGCATATTTGCAATCTTTTTTATTTTTTGTTTTTTGTTTTGAGAGAGCGAGAACCTGAGTAAAGGAGGGGCAGAGAGAGAGGGGGGAGACAGGATCCCAAGCAGGCTCCACGCCATCAGCGCAGAGCCCGACATGGGGTTGATCTCACAGATGGCAAGAACACGACCTGAGCCAAAACCAAGTGTCGGATGTTTAACCACCTGAGCCACCCAGGCACCCCAGCGTATTTTCAATCTTTAAAAAAAATCTCCTGTATTTAATAAATAACTTTTGAATGGTTACTATCTGTATAGCAGTGTTGTAGGTGTTATGGATAGTTGAATAAAAGTGATAAAGAATTAATCTGAGAGACCCCAGGGATCAGTTAGAAAGCCTTGTCATTCACGAATTGGCAGCTCTGGGAAAATTGAGGAACATCAAGGAATAGACGAGCTGCTATGTGTTAAAGAAGTGATCTGAATATGTGCTCAGGGTACTTAGGAAGGATTGATCATTAGGGTTAGAAGGGGTGGGAAATCACCAAAGATTAGAAATTGCCGGTGCCTTTGAGGGTAAAAATTTGACTTAATTTGTCATTCAGACTTAAAAGGATAGCAGCTTTTGACAATGGAAGCCAACCAAAGTATTTCTGATTTTTAAAATTTTATCCCATGGTGCCTGTAAGTCTAAATTTTGAGAAACTTGGGCACCAAATTAGAAATTATCCATCATTCTTTAAAATGTTGAGTATTATAATGTATGGACAACCCCCTTTTTTTTTTTTTTTTTTTTTGATAGATCAAACACACGCAAGCGTTAAATAGGAAGTGGGCGGAAGACAATGAAGTACAAAACTGCATGGCCTGTGGGAAAGGCTTTTCAGTAACAGTGAGACGGGTAAATGATTTTGTTCATATTGCTGTGGTTCTGGATTTTATTTCTCAGTATCAATTAATGTTTTAACCATCAAAGTCTTGTATTTGACAGATTTAAAAATTTTTTCTATTTATTGGTTAACTTTACAACATAGAATAATTAAATTTTATGCAGTCTAGTTTCTGGTCAGCATATGTATTTCAATTTTAGTTTTAAGTATAGTCCTTGCCTTCCTACTCAGTTACTCTCTGGAATAGTCATTTTCTGAACCACTGGGCCATATGTTTAGTCATTATGTGTTTAACTCATATGTTTTAGTCATCATTGGGTTATTTTAAAGAAAAAGCAGAGATGAAAAAAATATTTATTCTGAATAATACCATGTGAAGTTTATATTCCTATTGAAGAAATTATGCCTGAAACACTTGGCAAATGGAAATGGTTTTCAGCTGGTCGAGGTGCTTTATTATCACTTTTTAAATGCCTCTGAAGGTTCTTTTGAGAATTCTTGATGAATTTTATATCAGATGTTTGGCACAGTATCTGAGAAATAGAAAGCATTCAAATTAAGAGATTAAATTGACATGTTGAAATATTATTAAATAATACACTAATCCCTTGAAAGTTAATATACCTTCACAGTGCAGTTTGCAGTATTCTTATATCTCATCATGCTTTTGGTGTAGTTTTTATGCTTGAAATTGTTTAATTTTTGTCGTTTACAGCATCACTGCAGACAATGTGGAAATATCTTCTGTGCTGAGTGTTCGGCCAAAAATGCCTTAACTCCATCTTCTAAGAAGCCTGTTCGTGTCTGTGATGCATGTTTCAATGACTTGCAAGGATAATGGGTTATCACAACTTCAGAATAGTATTACACTAACATTAGATTTTTAATAAATGCACTTAATAGAGGTCTTGGACTACTATTTGATTTGGACAGTGGTTGCAATATTAGACCAAATTAGAATTCATATATTTTGGAATGTTATCAATATCAAGTAAAACTCTTCTATTTTTGTGAGACTTGGGCTCATCTTTCATTACTTTTTTCCATTTAACCCCTGGAACAGCTTTCATGCCAAGTTTAGAATTAGCCAATGAAATGTAAATAAACTTTGGACAGAAAATAGCAATGTATTTTTTTAAGTATGATTTCATTGTTCACAAATGACATGAATATACGCTTCCATAGCTTACTTTTTTCTCCCAAATTTAGTATACAAAAATGTACATGGGTGATGTTATCACATCATATATGTTGCGCAATAGCACATTATATTATTATTATATTAGATACTCTCTTGGTGAAGTCATGCACAGAACTATAAAACTTTCTTTTTTTCTTATATATAGGTCCATAGCTCAGTTGCATTGTTATGTTATAAATTTACTACTCATGTGTTCTAAGTACAGTTTATGTTGAAATATGTACTAACCATGAATTTGAACATGGTTTTTGTTTTAACAATATTGATTAAATTCTCTTGGGTAGATTTTATGAAAACCTCTGTAAAATCAGTTTGCTTACTTTATGGTTATCCTGGGGTTGTATTTTAAAGATTAGGGTTAATTTTTCTTTGTCTTTTTCTATCTCATGTTTAAACTCTCACACACTGTTAAGAATTCTATAAAACTACCCACCCTCACCCCCCAGCTGGAGGATGAATCGTAAAAATTGTATAATGGTTCTATTGTCAGTTTCTTGTAAGTAGGAAGGTTTTGGAGATTAGCCTTTATATTATACCCTCGGATTGTCTCTCCAGCATTTTGGGAATCTGAGTTTGCTTTTTTAATGGATCTATTTTTCCCTTTATTTGGTTTAACCTTTCGAACCGTGGCTCAGCTTCACTGTAATAGTTTTATAATTTTGCATCTTAAAGCCAGTAACTGATATTGCTCTAGTCTTATCTGTGAAAACAAATACACGTGGGAAGGAGACATTAAATATTCGATTTTACATCTTCTTACCCAATAGGGAAACATTTTTGAAAGTTGTGAAGTTGACTTAAATTTAAAATGGTTATGAATTTGGGGTTCCATATTAACTGGTAAATCTTTTCACTTTGCAAAAATACTGCTATGAAATTGCTTTAAAGTAACAGCTGGAGAATAGAATATCACCAAAAACAAATATATTTCGGAATCCCAAAGTTATAATCAGAACTGAAACAGAATGGCTAATTAAGGGTAATTAAAAGTTAGCTTATTTGTATGCTGAACAATGGAATTGAACTTTAATTTATCATAGTCTTCTTAATTTGGGAAACATCTGTAGAGAGGTCATTAATAATTGGTTTATTCTCTCTAGAGAAAAAATATAAAGTTATACATTTGTGCAGTGTAATCATCTGGTAATAATAAGGAAGAATGGGAGTTAATATTTCATTTGCAATAGTCTATAATATACACTTGCTTTCAAATATCATGCCGAAATAAAGTTATCGTGTTTATGCTTTACCTGTAACATCGATAAACGAAGAGATTGTCATATTCATTTAATTATTTTACAAAACTCAGTTAAGTAAATCCTGCTGACAGTAGCTGTTAAGGACCCTGATGGTGTCCCTAGACTAGGATAGACATACATCCTTGAGCATACATAAAGAAGAAATACAATGACTCTTTATTAAAAACAACAGCTGGATGATATAAATTGAGCTAAAATTATTTGTGCATTTTCATATGCTTATAAATCCTTTCAAAGAGTCTTAATTCTACACTTTAAATATAAGGAAGTTAATATGAAACTTAGAAATTTTCTATGTTGGAAAAATAGATATTCACAGTACCTTTTTTTTTTTTTTTTTTTTTAAGATAGTAAAACTTCATGAGGATTCTAGGTTAGAATATTTGTTCACTTCATCTCCTAACTGGGTGCGCTGAAGGCCTTTTCCCGTCTTATCCACCCACCCACATATTCACAAAAAAAAATGTCGGGAGGGCAACAAACAAAATTGTATGTGTTTGAGTAATCACTAGTTTTCATCTAGCTAAATCTCATTTTATAGGTCCTGAATAATTTACCATAGGCTACTACACTAATGCTATCAGAAATGAACCTTTTTTGTGTGTGTGCTTAACTCTCACTAATTTAACGTGTTTTTAAAGAAAACAAAAAGTGTTTTCTTTTTCTTTTAACTAAAAAGTCATCTTCTGAGTTCTTACTGGCTCTACATTTTAGATGTTTGCTGGTACTATTTGTCAGTGAGTTAGGGGTGGCACGTCCCAGCTCTTGGCTCTAATGCGAAGCCTGTTGGCATCACATGTTAGTAAATTCCAAACCCCAGCATAGAAATGTGAATTAAAATCAAGTTTTGCTGGGTTAGAGTACAATAAAGTATACCTACAGATTTTTTTTTAATAGGAAGAAGACAAAGCTGCTGGTATAGGATTAGTTCATTTTGAAGAAAAAAGAGGGAAACACAAAGACCTCAATGCAGTGTACAAATAACATTTTGTTCAACTACCTCTTAATGTGGAATTAGCTAGTTTGATAGTTTCCTCACAGTAATGTTAAATAGTAACTGCCAAATTTGTTAGTTTCCCATCTCTCTTAGAAAGGCTTTGGATTATTTTATAGTTTTGAGAACTTTGAAGCCACTTTTTTTTAACTTTGCATTTGCATAAAAATGTTTAGCTTCTAAGTGGAGAGCAAATTATGATCATATATTTTGATATTCATGACCTATTTGACTATAGCAATTTTTTTTAATGCACTTTGGCTATAAAACCATGGATGATTTGATCCATAAGAGTTAAATGTGCCATCAATTTAGTATTCCTAGACATGAGCTTGATGAATGGCATTCTGTAATTATAATGTGCCACACATTATCGTGTCTTAATTGCCCTTTGCCTGAATTTTAATGATCAATTTGTTATTGTTGCAGATGTGAATATTGTGCATAAACTTACTAAATTTATGTAAAATTGTATAAAATAGAATTGGAAATAGCTAAGTTCTTTCTGTGTAGAAGTAATGAATTTATTGTAACATGATGCAGTTATGTATATGACATTCTGTACTTCCTTGAACTGGATCATATATTCATAGTTTCTATAGAAACTTTTGCATGAATATTTTCTCATTTAGGTTTTGGATTCATTGTTTGTATTGTGTTTACTACTTGTGATCATGTAGTTGTGCCTTATTTTGTGAGAGAGTTTAGCTCAGTAAATACTGTAATTTCTAAACTCAGTGAGTGGAAGGTTATCGATTATAAATGTAACTGGTAAATTACACAACAGCATTTAAATCTGTATAAAGAAAAATGGAAGGATCCTTATTGAATTGTTGATTTTGTTTTTTTTAATTTGTTAAAGGTGATATTAAAAAACCAATTCTTTCTAGTAGATGTATTCTGTGACTGTAAATTATTTTTTTCTATTAAAAAAAAAAAAAAGTACATGGGGTGCCTGGGTGGCTCAGTTGGTTGAACGTCTGACTCTTGATTTTGGCTCAGGTCATGATCCCAGGGTCATGGGGTCAAGCCCCACACTGGACTCCTCACCGAGTGTGAAGCCTGCTTGAGATTCTCTCTCTCCCCACACCCCTCTCTCCGGCTCGTGCATGCCCTCTCTCTCAAATAAAAATAAATGAAAAAGAATACAAAATATTAACCATTTTGTACTTATTTACAGATTGTTAGAACTTTCCACATGGATGTAGACCGTGGGTATGCTTTGGTGTTCAATTTAGGAATTAGGAATGAACTTAATAATTGCAAGAGAAATTACTAAGGCCGTTTTGCTTAAGACATTCCCTTCTTATTCCATTCATTATTGTGAAGAATTAACAAAACTACAAAGAAATACTAAACAATATTAAAGTCATTCCTTCTTTCATTGTTCATCTAAGTTTAGTACCCAGGTGACCGTTTAAAGACACTCTTCTGAGGACTCAGTATACCAGTCGCTTATTACCGTGTTTTTCCTGGGAACCGAAATTCCAGAAGTGGTTTTTTTTTTTTATTTGACTCTAATGTGCTTCCCTCTGAAGAGTTCAATGTGCATATCCTCAAGAACTTCCTAGATTATATATTAGACATGTTCTTTTGTGAGTGCTATAGAATTTCAGTTTAAATATGTAGCATATTCTTTTTTAAATTTTATTCTATTGTGATCACATTTAACAGATCTACCCTCTTTGACAGCTTTTAAATTCTAGTAGAGCAGACCTGTAGAGCTTCCTCATCTCACTTCACTGAAACGTTATGCCGTTGACTGGTGACTTCCCATTTCTCCCTCCCTTGGCAACCTCTATTCTACTCTGATTCTATGCGTCTGACTACTTTCGATACCTCACGTTAGTGGAGTCATACAGTACTTGTCTCTCTGTGACTGATCGACTTCTTTTAGCGTGATGTCCGAGGTTCATCTCTGTTGTTGCAAATTGCAGACTTTCCTTCTTCTCAAAGGCTGAATAGTATTCCATTGTATGTATATGCCGTATTTTCTTTACCCGTTCATCTGTTGGTGGACATTAAGGGTTTTCCACTTCTTAGCTATTGTGAATAGTGCTGTGATGAACATGGGAATACTAATAGTTCTTTGCATCTAGCGTATTCTTCTTCAGCTGTTTTCCATCTTGATGTTAATTTACTCAGTCTTTCCCTTTAATGAGATTTAAGGGTAAACAAGTTCTTTATACATATAATTACTTATTGGACTCACAGGATTTTTTTTTTTTTTAAATTTAATGTTTATTTATTTTTGAAGGAGAGACAGAGTGTGAGCAGGGGTGGGGCAGAGGGGGAAACATAGAATCTGAAGCAGGCTGCAGGCTTTGAGGTGTCAGCACAGAGCCCAGCTCGGGGCTCGAACTCATAAGCTGTGAGATCATGACCTGAGCTGAAGTTAGACACTTAACAGATTGAGCCACCCAGATGCCCCTGGACTTAGAGGATTTTAAAAGGAATCTTGAGAGATCACTTAGTCCCGGTCCGTGTCCTTCCTCTTAGGTTGGTTTTAAATATTTAAAAGTTTTAAATATTTAAAAGTTTCTACAAGATGATTGTTGATTTTTTTTTCTAAAATATATATATTATTTTTTGGTCAGATATTTCTTCCTAAATCTTCTCTTGCACACATCTGTATTGTCTTCTGGATGTAATTGCTTTCAATCCCATCTAGGTCCCCTCTCTAGGAACTCACCTGCAGTCTAGTCCCCATTCTTGGCCCTCCCCTTTTTTTTTTTTTCTCATTTATTCTTAGACATTAAAAGTAGTTAATTGCTTTCAAGATTCTCCTTTTAATTCAACTTATTCTTAATAAATATCTGAAGTGACTATATAGAGACTGCCCCTCCCTTCTAATAGTGCTTGGCCCTTGGACAAGAGCCTTTATGCTGCATTGTGGCGAAATCTGTGTTTTCCTCAAAGAATTAACTGCATGTCATGACTTCCTCAAGCCCCATCCTCTCTGTCTCATCCTCCAACTTAAGGAGATCAGTTAACGTATCACTTACCTTCCAGCCCAAATTGAAAAGTGTTAATACGTCCGTTTTGGAAATTGCGGAAGTTACCATTCCTGAAATTGAAATTTGTGGATTTCCTCTTGATATGATCTGACTATAAGAACCCGTTTTTTGGGGGCGCCTGGGTGGCTCAGTCGGTTAAGCGTCCGACTTCAGCTCAGGTCACGATCTCGCGGTCCGTGAGTTCGAGCCCCGCGTCTGGCTCTGTGCTGACAGCTCAGAGCCTGGAGCCTGTTTCAGATTCTGTGTCTCCCTCTCTCTGACCCTCCCCCGTTCATGCTCTGTCTCTCTCTCTCTCAAAAATAAATAAACGTTAAAAAAATTTTTTTTTTAAATAAAAAAAAAAGAACCCGTTTTTTTAAATGAAGTGAATAGTATATTCCACCATGACAATATAATTCAAGCTACTTTTACTTGATAAAGATTCAAATGACATTTCAAGTGCTTTCTGCCAAATAAACTTGGCTGTTCTATGCCAGCACACACACCACTCAAACCAGAAAGTGGTTTTATGACAAACTTCATCGTTCGTTCCTCAAAAAATGAGGTTCAGAGAAAGCTATCTTAACTATTTCTATGAAAATCTCCCGTATAAAAGTGTTAACTGGTGAAACTGGCACAGACACTTGCTTTTTTCCCCCTTAAAATAAGGGCATTTAATCTCTGGGATTTTCTACTTTCAATTTAGGGTATTACCAAGTATACCTGAGGTAAGTAAACTGTTGGCAAATAGGAATTTAAAAACTGTTAAATATAGACCTTATTGATTGCTTAATCTGTTAAAAAAGCAACCAAAGTTGTATCAGAATTATCAATGCGCTTTAGGGGTGCCTGGGTGGCTCAGTGGGTTGAGCATCCAACTTTAGCTCAGGTCATGATCTCACGGTCCGGAAGTTCAAGCCCCGCGTTGGGCTGTGTGCTGACAGCTCGGAGCCTGGAGCCTGCTTCAGATTCTGTGTCTCCCTCTCTGCCCCTCCCCTGCTCATTTCTCTCTCTCTGTGTGTCAAAAATAAACATTTTAAAAAGTTAAAAAAAAAGAATTATCATTGAATGTGAAGTAGGACTGTAAAGCAGTTAAGACTGGTTTATGAGCCATGTAGGAAATATGGTTTCATTATTGACATACACAAAGTGAGATGCTAGAATTCACACTGAGCACAAGCAGTGGACATTGCTTTCCTTCTGACCCTCCATTCATCTGATCTTTCACCCTTTACAAATTCTAATAGCACCATACTTCACGCAAACCTCTTGCGAGCCCTACTGAAACATGATAAGGTATCAGTTACATATCTGCCAAAAAATTCCTCAGAGTTCAAATTTGTTGCGGTCATTATTCCTCTATAATGAGGATTTTCCTAGCTCAAATCCTCAAATTCTGGAACTCCTTTAAAATGCACATTTCTTTCTAGCTCATCACTCAATAAGTGTTAGAAAAGTTTGAATGAAAGAATACCTTACTCCTAATGTCTAAAAAATGCACCACTTGTTTTAGGTTCCTACATTTCAGAGGATTCTGCAGGCGACGTAAATAAAGATATCTTCTTGGTTTCCTGGTTCTTGGTGAAGCAAGATATTGCTGCTGTTTATTGTGTCATGCATGTTTTCAGTTAAAAATAATATATAATACATATATACTATATATATAATATATAGGGAGAGAATGTTGACAATTATTCACATATTTGGACTAATATTTTCCTTTGTATTTATTGACTTGCTCTTTAAAACTGAAGACTAATGAAACACTTGCATGTTTCCCGTTTTCTTTAATATGTCACAAATACCTCTAATCATCTATGAAAATGGAAGTGGATTACATGAGTATGGTCTGGAAGTTGGGAAAAGAGTTATGAATAATCAAGGAATCATAATAGTCCATGATGACTAGAAAAACGAGCACTGAGAATATAAATAGTTTGAAAATTGAATTCCTTGAATTTCCATTTTGTATGGAAATAGTTCTTAACAAGTGGTATAATTTGCAAAGCCGACTGACGGAGGTGACCCTGGAAATTGAGTTATTAGGGCTAAAGCAACACTGCGTTAATTGTCTGGCTACGTTGTTGCCTTGATGAAAACCTTCCTGGGGAAAGAAAACTTCTAAGATGGAGAAACCAGTCAGGCGGCTGCTTCTCAGTGCCATAGCTGAGTCAACACTGGCCTCTTTTCTGAACACTGGCGTATCTTCAAAGGTGGTTCGTTATTGCGGTGGCCCCTCATTTGAGCTGACGTCACATAATTTGCATACCAGGACGTTCACAGTCGGAACACCTTAAAAGTCAATCATGCAATCCAAAGCAGTTCTTTCCCATTGTTTTACGTAAACTGTGCAACTCCAAGGCTGCTTGAGGTTCTGCTCCAGGCGAAAATGAAGGAGATGTGTCGGCTCTGTGAGTGTGAAGAGGTGGTCAGTTCTTGAGATTTCTGAGCATGATAGGGACTAGATGTCCACATCCTTCCCCCTCTTAACCTCTGCCCTTCCCAAAGCCCGCGAAGGAAATACACAAACTTTCCCATTTCCCATTACTTAAGAGGCTTGGGGGGAGATTCTTCCTTATGTCAGGTCTGAAGAATCAAAACCTGCACAACTGAGATACATACTTTGATATTTTCTCTTTGGGTTTGGAATAAGAACATTGCTGTACACACCGTCGATATCTGTTTTCATGTTGTACAAGGAAAGCATTTCTCAGCCCAAACGCTAGAAAAAGGTTACATAGGCAAAAGAAATCGTTTAATATTAAATCCAGTTTCTCAGGACAAGAACCTAGAGTTTTTTAATATTCTCAATGAATATGGAAAGTTTTTGTAGATAACAAACAAAAAGAATTGATTCCGAGAGCAAGACTTCACTACCATGCTCAAAGAGAGCCCACTTAAATATGAGAACCCTTTCTTCCTTAGCTAACAACTTCTGCAGCTTGATGAAATGCAGTTATGGCTTATGTGATGGAAAATGGGCACCTTCTAGAAGAAATTTAGCATGCTAGGTGAGTAGTGTGTGTGTAAAATACAGATAATAAAAAGATGGAAAACAATGTAACTGTTGTCTCTTTCATCCACCACTCCTGTTTAAAATGTTACTGTTGTATTTAAAGTGAAATCCCATTGAAGCAAGGGTTATAGACATAGTAAGATGTACCAAAAACACCAAGTCTCCTGAGTGCTTCATTAACAGGCCAAAAAATTGACTCAAAATTCAGCATCTACAAATTATGTGAAATGTGAAACAAACAAAAATAAGTGTTGGTGTGGTGCTTGTAAAAGAAAGTCTGTTCTGTCATTACCTAGCTGGTCTCTTAGAGAAATGACAGGAGATACTGAGAGAGTAATTCTCGCATTTTTATTTTGTTTTATTGTTTTTTTTTAATGTGGCAGGTGCTTTTATTTTTTTTTTAATTTTTTTTAACATTTATTTTTGAGACAGAGAGAGACAGAGCATGAACGGGGGAGGGTCAGAGAGAGAGGGAGACACAGAATCAGAAGCACGCTCCAGGCTCCGAGCTGTCAGCACAGAGCCCGACGCGGGGCTCAAACTCACAGACCACGAGATCATGACCTGAGCTGAAGTCGGACACTTAGCCGACTGAGCCACCCAGGTGCCCCTGGCAGGTGCTTTTAAAATAAAAACTTCTTCCTTGAAATTCTAATACAACACAGGGAGTAAAATTCTGCAGTCCATGCAGTTAATTTATGTGTGGGAACAAACAAAAACCAAACCAGGCTTGTCTTCTTTCTGGTCATACCAAGGAGTACTTCAGAGAGAAGGAGGAGAGCACTGACTTTTTATTCCTGGTGGATCATAAGCTGATGCGTGTCCCCTGTCATTATTTGTATTCAATGAAATGTGTGGGTTTAACTCAGACTCACCGGAAGAGGTTGGGCCTCATTTCAAAATCAGAGCAAATGCAAGACTTTCTTTCTTTTCTTTTTTTTTTTTAATTTTTTTAACGTTTATTTATTTTTGAGACAGAGAGACAGAGCATGAATGGGGGAGGGTCAGAGAGAGGGAGACACAGAATCTGAAACAGGCTCCAGGCTCTGAGCTGTCAGCACAGAGCCTGGCGTGGGGCTCGAACTCGTGAACGGCGAGATCATGACCTGAGCCAAAGTCGGACGCTCCACTGACTGAGCCACCCAGATGCCCCAAGACTTTCATTTTCTTAACTGCAAGAATTATTCTAATATCACAAGTAATACTCATAGCAGTCTAAACTTCCTAATTCCTAAATTCTACCACAACAAAGTCTGTTAAGGGCATGACATTCTGTCAGCTTCTCTGAGATGGGAGGACTATTAAAATAACTTTCTGGGGAAAAAAAGATCTGAGTGAATTTGTTTTACCCCTTGATTTTTCTCCTTATAAATATTCTGTGGGGAGTGAGGCTTTTCAGATGAGGTGGTTGTTCTTGGCTGGATTTTGGAATCCATTATCCTCAAAAATTGTAACTGTAGTTCTCAATTATTCAAGGTATCCGTCATCTGCTTGATTTGTAACATGGGTACAGGGAACATTATAAGCAGGGGAACTGGTCCAGCGAGGCTTGTAAAATAAAACGAGGAGAGAAAATATGTGGTCAAGAATCGCCCTTTTTCTTGCCTGACATTCTAATATAGCAATTAACAATAATTAATACAACAACTGACACCATTTATTAAATCCTTATTCCTGGGCACTGTATATTTTTTCCCCTCCTTTTTGTATCATTTAAACGACACAGCAACTGAGTAAGTCATCTAGTTCCTACTTACGAATAAGGAAGCAGATTTCATTTTCCCCAGGTCACACAGCTTGCAAATGATACAGCCAGGATTTGAAACTAGGTTGTCAATCACTCCAAAGCCCCATCACTTCTTTTTTAGCCCTTTATTCTCTCCCATCCTACAGCTATTTTGGTTCATGTACTATCTGGACAGTCAAAATAATAGATGAGAGGAATGAGGAAAAAAATACATGAATGTATAGAGGACGAGATGGTAGTAACAAATTAGAAAATAACAAAAAAATGGTGGAAACACAGCTTTAAAAAAAGATAGTTTTTATTAAAAAAAAAAAAAAAAAAGGAATAGAGAAGAAAAAACCTGCATCTCCCAAGGTAATCCAGGGATGTGAGATTTCCCAGAAAGTCGAGTTCCTAGAGCCGGCAGGGCCGACACTAACCTGAGCCCCCAGCCTAAGTAAGCCGCTTCCACTCCTGCCCTGGTTTTCTGACAGCCTCCTGCCCTCAAGTCCGTTTACCACCTTCTGACTGTGGCCGCTAGAGTGACAAAAATTTCCTGCCCTAGGATGGCCTCTGGTAATGGCATTTTTCCCCATGAAAAAGTAAACTAAGCAAGCAGACAAAAGTACTTCTGGGCCCCCGTGCTGAGTCTCTGCCTATCAACACCCCCTCTGCCATCGCTGACCAGGGAGGGGGGCCCCCCGGGGGCAGTGGCAGGGATGGGGCTGGGGAGCACCCTCACGGACAAAGGCTTTGCTCCCCTTTTTAGGGGACATTTCCTCTAGAAATGTCTTCCGGCCTTAGGCAGACTTCAGCTTACACAGACCCCAAGGGGTCACAGTCGATTCAAATACGAGGCCTTTCAGCCCGCGCAGGTCACGTTTCAGCAAATCCCAGCAGAAGTGGAAAGAACAGACAAGAGGGCAGAAGGCTCGGGTTCTAGATGTTGCCTCTTCGTGGAGCCCATCGGCTCTTGGGGAAAGTTTGCTTCCACTCATGAGTTAACATGCAAAGCATTGACGTATATAACTTAGTTACATAACACAACGATGTCAATGTTTGCCATTATTATTATTCAGGTGTGTTTTCATTATTCACTGTGTAGTGTTTCTCCACCGTGTTTAAGGTCACCCTACGCTTGTCAGTAAAGCTCTGGGCTTGGCTGCTGGTTTGGGAGTTGAGAACCATGGGTAGTGCTCCTGTTTTTTCCTGCTCCTCCCTTAGGACGGAAAGGTGATCCCCTCACCCCCGCCAGCCTGGCTTCAGCAGGTCCCCTAGGAGCCTGTACATGCGGCAGAATCCCCTTCTGCTTCCTTCTGAACACAGGCCATTCCCCCAGCACTGAGGAAGCTGAGTCCCAGGGCTTCCACATCAGGGTTTACCATTGATCTTTGATTATTCTGAGGACTCCCCCCAAAACAAGGGCTGTTTCTTATTTGTCTTTCTAACTCCAGGGTGCCCCCAGAGTGCCTGGTTCTCAGGAGACACTCAGGGAATGCTTGAGCAAATGAATAAGATGATATGTATTTTTGACACATACACCTACATTTTTACGTGCACATGCGCATCTCTCTCTCTCTCCCTCTCTCTCTCTATATATATCTTCATTTCTGACATATTTCTTTCCACAGAGCTATTATAACATCTTAGACTTGTAAGGCAGGCACATCATTGTTTACCAGTGCTTTAGCAATACCAATTGTACTAATAATGATATCAAAATACTGATAATAGTGTATTGAGTGCTTTACAGGCGTTATTCCATCTCACTCTCCTGACCACGGAGGTAGATATTCCTATTTCACCAGGAGAAATCTGTGGCTGAGAAGATTCAAATGTCTCACCTTTCTTGACATCCTTAAGAAATGGAATTTGCTTTTGGTATTGTTTTTCAGTTCAGAGCTATGGGACTAAAAAAAACCCACAGTTGGGGTGCCTGGGTGGCTCAGTCTGGCTAAGCCTCCAACTTCGGCTCAGTTCATGATCTCACAGTTTGTGGGTTCGAACCCCATGTTGGGCTCTGTGCTGACAGCTCAGAGCCTGGAGCCTGCTTCCGGATTCTGGGTCTCCCTTGCTGCCCCTTTCCTGCTCACACACTCTCTCTCTCTCTCTCTCTCCAAAATAATAAACATTAAAAAAAAAAAAAGCCACAGTTAGTGAGTGGTAAAGTTGAGTTATCCAAGCACTGGAAACCAAGTCCAACGGTTTTTTCAGAATTAATTCGTAGAGTGAGTGCTAGTCACATAGGAACCAGGCGTTGTATCTTACGAAGATTTAAATTGGATTCATGTCTTATTACCAAAACAAGGCCAATATAAAACTCCATGATGGCAAACAGCTAAGCTGACTGATGAAAATAGACACATGCCAGACATGTGGAGTGGATCGATACTTTTGACCACCAATCGGTCTAGTGGAATGGGCTGATCAAGTACCATACACGAACCACCCTCTTTTATTACTGTTCACGGCTCAGCAGTAAGCGAAGGACACATTAAACCAGTGCCTGAACCTCCAAGTTTCCCAAAGTAAAGAAGAAAATAATGCAATAAATAGGAAATCGACACTGATGCACATATCTAAGGTGCGCCCTTAACCAAATCAATTTTTAGAAACAATTGCTTAAACCCCAGCTAACGATTCTTTCTGGATCTTGAAAAGCACTTCCCTCCAATACATAGGGTTTTTATTTATTTATTTATTTCACACCAGGTATTTTTTTTAAATTTAATTTAATTTTTTAAAATTTACATCCAAATTACTTAGCATATAGTGCAACAATGATTTCAGGAGTAGATTCCTTAGTGCCCCTTACCCATTTAGCCCATCCCCCCTCCCACAACCCCTCCAGTAACGCTCAGTGTGTTCTCCATATTTATGAGTCTCTTCTGTTTTGTCCCCTCCCTGTTTTTATATTATTTTTGTTTCCCTTCCCTTAAGTTCATCTGTTTTGTCTCTTAAAGTCCTCATATGAGTGAAGTCATAGGATTTTTGTCTTTCTCTGACTAATTTCACTTAGCATAATACCCTCCAGTTCCATCCACGTAGTTGCAAATGGCAAGATTGCATTCTTTTTGATTGCCGAGTAATACTCCATTGTGTATATATTTACCACCTCTTCTTTATCCATTCATCCATCGATAGACATTTGGGCTCTTTCTATACTTTGGCTATTGTGGATAGTGCTGCTATAAACATGGGGGTGCATGTGTCCCTTTGAAACAGCACACTTGTATCCCATGGGTAAATGCCTAGTAGTGCAATTGCTAAGTTGTAGGGTAGTTCTATTTTTAGTTTTTTGAGGAACCTCCATACTGTTTTCCAGAGTGGCTGCACCAGCTTGCATTCCCACCAACAACGCAAAAGAGATCCTCTTTCTCCGCATCCTCGCCAACATGTGTTGTTGCCCGAGTTGTTAATGTTAGCCATTCTGACAGGTGTAAGGTGGTATCTCCTTGTGGTTTTGATTTGTGTTTCCCTGATGATGAGTGATGTTGAGCATTTTTTCACGTGTCGGTTGGCCATCTGGATGTCTTCTTTAGAGAAGTGTCTATTCATGTCTTTTGCCCATTTCTTCACTGGATTATTTGTTTGTTGGGTGTTGAGTTGGATAAGTTATTTATAGATTTTGGATACTAACCCTTTATCCGATATGTCATTTGCAAATATCTTCTCCCATTCTGTTGGTTGCCTTTTAGTTTTGCTGATTGTTTCCTTCATTGTGCAGAAGATTTTTTATCTTGATGAGGTCCCAGTAGTTCATTTTTGTTTTTGTTTCCCTTGCCTCCGGAGACGTGTTGAGTAAGAAGTTGCTGAGGCCAAGATCAAGGAGGTTTTTGCCTGCTTTCTCCTCGAGGATTTTGATGGCTTCCTGTCTTACATTTAGGTCTTTCATCCATTTTGAGGGTTTTTTTTTTTTTTGTGTATGGTGTAAGAAAGTGGTCCAGGTTCATTCTTCTGCATGTCGCTGTCCAGTTTTCCCAGCACTACTTGCTGAAGAGACTGTCTTTATTCCATTGGATATTCTTTCCTGCTTTGTCAAAGATTAGTTGGCCACACGTCTGTGGGTCTGTTTCTGGGTTCTCTATTCTGTTCCACTGATCTGAGTGTCTGTTCTTGTGCCAGTACCATACTGTCTTGATGATTACAGCTTTGTAGTATAGCTTGAAGTCTGGGATTGTGATGCCTCCTGCTTTGGTTTTCTTTTTCAAGATTGCTTTGGCTATTCGGGGTCTTTTCTGGTTCCATAAAAATTTTAGGATTATTTGTGCTAGCTCTCTGAAGAATGCTGGTGTTATTTTGATAGGGATTGCATTGAATATGCAGATTGCTTTGGGTAGTATCAATATTGTAACAATATTTGTTCTTCCTATCCAGGAGCATGGAATCTTTTTTCCATTTTTTGTGTGTGTTTTCTTCAATTTCTTTCATAAGCTTTCTATAGTTTTCAGTGTATAGATTTTTCACCTCTTTGGTTAGACTTATTCCTAGGTATTTTATGGTTTTTGGTGCAACTGTAAATGGAATCGATTCCTTGATTTCTCTTTCTGTCGCTTCATTGTTGAAGCAGAGAAATGAAACCGATTTCTGTGCATTCATTTTATATCCTGCAACTTTGCTGAATTCATGAACCAATTCTAGCAGTTTTTTGGTGGAATCTTTTGGGTTTTCCATATAAAGTATCATGCCATTTGTGCAGAAGAAAGTATGACTTCCTCCTGGCCAATTTGGATGCCTTTTATTTCTTTGTGTTATCTGATTGCAGAGGCTAAGACTTCCAACACTATGTTGAATAGCAGTGGCAAGAGTGGACATCTCTGTCTTGTTCCTGACCTTAGGGGGAAAGCTCTCAGTTTTTCTCCATTGAGGATGATATTAGCATTGGGTCGTTCATATATGGCTTTTATGATCTCGAGTTATGCTCCTTCTCTCCCTACTTTCTTGAGGGTTTTTATCAAGAAAGGATGCTGTATTTTGTCAAATGCTTTCTCTGCATCTATTGAGAGGATCATATGGTTCTTGTCCTTTCTTTCATTGATGTGATGAATCACGTTAATTGTTTTGTGGATATTGAACCAGCCCTGCATCCCAGGTATAAATCCCACTTGGTCATGGTGAATAATTTTTTTAATGTATAGTTGGATCCGGTTGGCTAATATCTCGTTGGGGATTTTTGCATCCATGTTCATCAGGGGAATTGGTCTATAGTTCTCCTTTTTAGTGGGGTCTCTGTCTGGTTTTGGAATCAAGGTAATGCTGGCTTCATAGAAAGAGTTTGGAAGTTTTCCTCTTCCTCTTCTGGGACCCCTAGGATTCTGATGTTATTCCTTTTTAATGAGTCACTGATTTCTCTAATTCTTAAATCATTCTCTTTTGCCTTAATCTCCCTCTTTTTTTCTGCTTCACTGTTCTCTATAAACTTGTCCTCTATATCGCTGATTCTCTGTTCTGCCTCATCCATCCTTGCCGCCACTGCATCCATCCATGATTGCAGCTCAGTTATAGCATTTTTAATTTCATTATGGCTATTTTTTACTTCTTTTATCTCTGCAGAAAGGGATTCTAATCTATCTTCAACTCCAGCTAGTATTCTTATTATTGTGATTCTAAATTCTGGTTCAGACATCTTATTTGTTTCTGTGTTGGTTAAATCCCTGGCTGTCATTTCTTCATGCTCTTTCTTTTGGGGTGAATTCCTTCGTTTTGTCATTTTGAAGGGAGTAAAGGAATTAATGAGGTAGAAAAATTAAAATAAAAAAATTAAACACACACACACACACACACACACACACACAAATCGAATAAATGATGCTAGATCCTAGGAGTGTTTTGGTCTGGGTGTTGAAAGTGCTTTGACAGATTAGAGAAAAAATATTGGGGGAGGGGAGAATAAAAAAGGAAATCGTTTGAGAATTTGAAAAAATGAATACACTGAAGTAGACTAAAATGAGATGATGGAGGTAAAATAGAATTTGAAAAAATATACACAGAAGTAAAGAATGTAGTAGAAAACAATTAAAGAAAAATATTTTTATTAAAAATTAAAAATAAAAATGAATTTTTTCTTTTTCTATATTCAAGAAAAAGAAAAGAAATGAGAAAGAGAAAAAAGAGAAAAAAGAAAAAAAGGAAAAAAGCAAATCGTTTGAAAATTTGAAAAAGTGAATACACTGTGGTAGACTAAAATAAAATGATGGAAGTAAAACAGAATTTGAAAGAATTTACATAAAAGCAAAAAATATAGTAAAAAAAGTAAAGAAAAATATTTTTAATAGAAATTGAAGGTAAAAATGAGGTTTTTCTCTTTCTGCATTCAAGAAAAAAAAGAAATGAGAAAAGAAAAAAGAAAAAGAAAAAAGAAAAGAAAAAAAGGAGATCATTTGAAAATTTGAAAAGGTGAATACACTGAAGTAGACTAAAATAAAATAATGGAAATGAAATAGAATTTGAAAAAATTTACACAAAAGTAAAAAATATAGTGATAAAAATTAAAAAAAATATTTTTAGTAAAAATTGAAAATAAAAATGAATTTTTTCTCTTTCTGTATTCAAGAAAAATAAATTTAAGAGAAAAAAAAGAAAATTGAATAAATGGACCTATTAACAGACTGAAGTAGGACTAAAATTACTTCGTTTTCCCCTAGAAGTCAGTGTTTCATAGTGTTTTATAGTTTAAAGTCCGTGCTTTATAGTTGATAAACTAAGCCGGCAGTGAGACTTGTGTCCTTGAAGATCCAAGTTGGCCCGGTTGGGCGGGACTCAGTGTAACGGCGTCGCTCTCCACTAGATGGCGCCGCTAGCCTACTGGGGTGGATTGTTGCGGGGCTCATAGGTGCGTATGCGCTTGCGCGGGGGCGGTGAAAAATGGCGCCACTCAGTTACTCAGTCTGTTCTCCAGGATCAGCAATCGCGGACCTGTCCTCTGTCTTCAGCTTTCATCCACTCTCCGCTTTTTCACTCTCTGTGACCAGGCCCCAGGCAGTACCTCTCTCCCAAATTTTGTCTCAGATGCGGCTGTTTTCTCCGGCCCCTTACTTCTGAAGGACTACGGCTTTGACCCATTCCACCTCTCTGCAGGAGGGTCTCACTGAGCAATGGCCGAATGAGCAATGGCTGAATGTCGGCTGCACCCAGGAACGCTTGCTGGACCCTGCTGCTGCTGGTGCCCCAGGACTACAGCCAGGTGCCAGCCCGCCTCAGAAAAAGTTTGCGAGATAGTGTTGCCGCAGCGCATCAGGGATTATAGAAAATCACAACACACATCGGGCACCAGGCTTCACCCTTAAGGACCTTGTTCCAGCACCAGTGAATGTGGCCATTTTCTGGGGTCTGCTGGGACCAGGTGGCTTCAACAGTCTCTACCAAATGTCCTTCCAGCGGTGGAACTGCTTTTCCCTGTGTGGCCCGAGAACTTCCCGGACCCCACTCTGTTCCTGGGGATTTGCCCTTCCCACCAGAGCGCCTCCAGGTATGGAGCTGTGGAGTTGCAGCCTTTGCGCTCCCCTTGTTTACAGTCTTAATGGAATTTAAACCCTCTCCTTCCTCCTTTCTCCCTTTTTTAGTTTAGTCCCTGCGGCTGTTTCCAATTTTCCACTTTCTCTCCAGCTGCTTTTGGGGAGGGGTGCTTTTCCCGTATTTTCCACCCCCCCCAGCCCCACCCAGTCTCCGTCCTCTCTCCACTCGCAAAAGCACCTCCCTTCCTCCACCTTCTCGCTCCCCAAGTTAACTTCTCTGCGCCGCGTACCTGCTGAATTCTGTGGTTCAGGTTGTACAGATTGTTGTGTTAATCCTCCAATCAGTTTTCTAGGTGTGTAGGATGGTTTAGTGTTGATCTGGCTGTATTTCATGGACGGGAGACATACAAAAACCTTCCATCAATACATAGTGATTTAAAGCCGTAAAGTACATAGTGTTTCAGAGCCCCACGTTTAATTGTCTGCATAAATAATGGCTGAGGTCCATGACTGGGAAACATTTAAATTTCCATCACACGAGTGGGAAGATTTTCAGTTCCAGTCTCTCTAGTACTATGTTAGATGAATCAGAAAGGGGAGCCCCATTTTGGCCAACTCCATCCATCCGTGGAATCTAACACTGATAAATAGATTCCATGCCTATTATTTGTAAATAATTGAATTATTTAAGATGCTGAATATAAGATGCTGAGTTTTTTAAAAAGAATGTCAAAGATTGTGATTTGCACGACATATATTGTGCATCAAATAGCAAAGAGGAAAAAATAGAGGAATTTAAAACATGCCATTCTTTGTTTTGGAATCCGGTTGTGAAGCATGAAACCAGCATATTAGCTTGTGGTTAATACGGGCTGCCATTCGTTCACTTGCTCTCATTTCTGCCATTATTTGAAGTGGAAGCAAGCTGTGTTCGCGTCAAGGTTTGTGAAGGGGATAGACATTTTTTAGGGCTTGACTTATTCAGATAGGATGGTCCGGGTAGCTTAAAATAGGAGGCCATCCGACCTTCCAAACTGTGACTCTTCATATTTTGTGGAACCGTTCCCTTCCCAAGCACCGATCAGCTATTCATAGATTGATTAATGGGTATCTTTTTTATTGCTTAAAGAGCCTTAAATTATTTAGTGCAGCTTACCACCATGCTGCCTAGAAGCTTAGGTTATTAAAAGATGTGAACTATCTAGTTCGCGATCTTATATCTGTGCAAAGCTAGTCATTTGGTAAACGGGCAGAATGAAACAACAGTGGACATCTCCGAGGACTTAAGACAGACAGCTCCTCCTCCCCACTCTAAGGGCAGGTGTCTGAGAGCCTTTGAGGAGGCCCCCCCTCCCGCTACCACTTGGAGCACACTGGGAAGCGGGAGATCAGAAAGCCTTTAGTAGACCCCAAGGCCGTGGCTTAACGTGCGGTAACAACAACCATCGTGGTAACCATCAACACTTAAGTGATGGGAAAAATCCCTGTTCTCAGAAGAGATTTTGTGGCATTAGCCACACACACATTTTTGTCTGTGATGCCAGCTGCCCATGAATTGGCTTCTGTAGCTTTATATACAAGTAGGCACTGAGAGCTCGGGACTCTCTCCCACCCCTGGCTCCCAAATCGTCATTTCTCAGAACCCCCGTGAGCTTTCAAATCAGAATGAGGGATGGAGATCACCTCAGCACAGGACAGCAGCTGCTTTTGCTGTGGCGGACAACCTGGGGAGGCACTGATGCGCATTGCTATCCCAGCAAGGCCACCGTGGTGGACAAAGGCCACCATGGATGAAAGTGGTTTGTTTTCGTTTGTTTCATTTGCTTAGGCAGGTGAGGCCAAAAGTCCAGGCTTCTGGGACTTACCTCACTAGTACACGGACGAAGTCGTTCTAAGAATGTGTGCATTCTTTGACATCTTTAAGAAATGTAATTTGCTTTTGGTATTGTTTTTCAGTTCAGAGCTGGAAGACTAAAAAAAGCCTCCATTTTTTAGAGGATGCCTCCATTTCATCATGCCTCCATTTTTTAGAGGATGAAATCCAATCTTATGTATAACAATCTTCTATATTTTTTAACACAACTTATTTAGAAATATTTCTAAGCTTATTTAGCAGACTTATTTAGAAATAGCAGCATTTTACCTTTTTGTTGCAATTAGTTTTCACAACTAAGAGGAAATCATCAAAGAGAAACAGATAAACACCTAGGAATCTTGTGCTTTCTGAGGAGAAAAAGGTGTAATTGGGGCTGGAAATAGTAAGCAGAAGGTGGTGTTTTTTGAATCAAAGAATCCCTTAGAAAGCAAGACAGGGCGGTGTCAGGGCACAGGAGGCTCACAGCTTGGGAAACTCCAATCATGTGGATCAGAAAATTGCATTACTGTTAAACCGATTTCCCCCTCAAGCAGAGACTTGATGTGAGCCCATGCTTCCGCCTTTAAAGACATTGTATTTGTGATGTATTTCATGTGGATCCAGGGTTACTCAGTTGGTATTTGCAATGGTTTCAGCTAAGCCTAGGACACATCTATCCACTAATGGAATTTGCAATATTTTCGCCTCTCGACCCGTCCGGGTGGTCATTGGCCAAGGTATACTTGACCAGAAAAAAAGGCATTTTATTATTGCTGTGAGCTGAATTGTGTCCCCCGCCCACTCCCCCAACTCATATGTTGTAGCCCTAACCTCCAATGTGGATTTACGAGGAGTAAGTAAGATGAAGTGAGGGCGTAAGGGTGGAGCCCTGGTCCATTAGGATTAGTGCCGTCGCAAGAGGATGTACAAGCCAGCCGATTCTCTCTGCCACGTGTGGGCACTGAGAGTGAGGCCATCTGCAAGCTGAGAAGAGAGCCCTCATCAGTCACTGAATTGGCTGGGAACTTGATCAAGCACTCCCAGCCTCCAGAACTGGGAGAAATAAATTGCTGTCCTTACAGTGGCCCCGTCTGTGGTATTTTGTTATGACAGCGCTAGCTGATTAAGACAGTCAGTTAAAGCGACCTGCCCCTCGAGTTTTGCAGTGTGTCCATCCATGTTTAAACGTTCTTCTTGTAGCTTTATATTTATAAACTTTTCTGGTATCACTTTTCATAGTTACTTAAAGCAAATGGCCTTTTATATTTTTCCCTAAGAAAGGGATAGTAGTAGAAGAGAAATCAAATAGAATGGGGAGGGGCGCCTGGGTAGCTCAGTCAGTTAAGCGTCTGACTCTTGGTTTCCGCTCAGGTCATGATCTCACGGTTCATGAGTTCGAGCCTCGCGTTGGGCCCTGCGCTGACAACTTGCAGTCTGCTTGGGATTCTGTCTCTCTCCCTCTGCCCCACCCCCACTCTGTCTCTCTCAAACTAAACAAATAAACTTAAAAAAATAATAAAACGAGGAATTGCCCCTCCCTATTCTACGCTATCCCTTAGAAATTAGAAAAATAAATGGTTAAATATAAATGATTTCAGAGGAAAAAGCAGTCCATTCAGAGGCAGATGTAACATATGTTTAAAATAAATATAAAAAAATAAGTAAATTAATTAAAAAGTTAATTAATATTAGTCTAGGAGTTCTTTCTCAGGTGCTGTAACCCCAGGAAACTATGTGGCTTAAGGTTAAGTTGGTAGATAAAATATTTAGAATTCAATTCTATTTTCTCCTCTCCTTTAAGTTTAGAGGAAAGATTCTATATTTGCATATCAGATATTTTATTCAATCTGGAATTGCCCTTGAATATATTTTTTAAATGTTTATTTATTTTGAGACAGACAGAGAGCATGAGTGAAGGCAGTGCAGAGAGAGAGAGAGAGGGAGAGAGAGAATCCCAAGCAGGCTCCCCACTCAGCACAGAGCCCAACGTGGGGCTCAGTCTCACTAATGATGAGATCATGACCTAAGCTGAAATCAAGAGTCAGATGCTTAACCAACTGAGCCACGCAGGTGCCCCTATCCTTGAATTTTTTAAAAAAAAATTTGGGGTGCCTGGGTGGCTCAGTTGGTTAAGCGTTTGACTTCAGCTCAGGTCATGATCTCGCAGTTTGCGGGTTCAAGCCCTGCATTGGGCTCTGTGCTGACAGCTCAGAGCCTGCTTCAGATTCTGTGTCTCCCTCTCTCTCTGCCGCTCCCCCTTCATGCTCTGTCTCTCTCTCAAAAATAAATAAACATTAAAAAGAAACTAAAAAAATTTTTTTTAACATTTATTCATTTTTGGGAGACAGGGAGCATGAATGGGGGAGGGGCAGAGAGAGAGGGTGATACGGAACCTGAAGCAGGCTCTAGGCTTCGAGCTGTCAGCACAGAGCCAGGTGTGGGGCCCGAACCCATGAACCATGAGATCATGACCCAAGCTGAAGTTGCACGCTTAACAAACTGAGCCACCCAGGCACCCTGTCCTTGAATATTTTTTACAAATTGTATTTCATCACTACGAAACTTACTTTTTGCAAATGAGGTTGTGGCAAAGACTGCTTGCTGGTTGTCCCTCAAAAACTTTTCACCCCTCCTTTGTAGTAACAGAATTTCTGAGTTTTAGTGGGTACATGTCCATTTCCAATAAATACTACATCTCCAAGCTCCCCTGTGGTTAAATATGACCAAGCGACTAAATCTGACCAATGAATATGAACAAAAGTGTGCAGCTTCTGGGCCATGTCCTTAAACAGCAAGGCTCTGATCTCCTGTCCCCCTTTCCACTTCCCCCCGGCTAGAATGGAGACATGCCAGTGACTCGTCTTGGACCACACAGAAAAAGCGATTTCCCAGGGATGGCAGAGCCAGCATCCCATCCAGGTTTCCACGACAAACACCTCGCTCCCACATGACGTGTGAATGCACATCTTCACGTGGCTCTTCACCGAGAGATGGTCATGGGCATGTCCTCCAGGTTCCACCTGACTTCTCATGATGCCCAAACCCGAGCCTCAAAACTGACTCTCTGACCCACTCTCTCCGCCAGTCTCCGCGTTGCTCAACCAGCCTTTCAGCACATAGGTTAGGACACCCGGGGACGGCTTCGACTTGTTCCCTCTTCACCCACTTTGTCCATCAAAAGGTCCTCCTGCTTTTGCCTTTGAAACATCTCTCCCATTTATCTTTTTCTATTTGTGTCCATTTCTAACATTTTAGGATAGGTCAGTGCCCCTTACAGTGTTGGGAATTTGGTAGATAGAAGGCAGGGGTCCATAAAAATCTCTGATAATTCCAGGTGGAGGCCGATTTTGGAGGGAGAGTCATGTTTGAGCACAGAGCTGTGTTTTGCTTCATTACTTTGATTTGGTTTTGTCACAATGCAAAATTATTTTTAAAGTGGTGATAACATCAAAGAAAATTAAAATTGTCATCTTTTCGAAAGGAAGTGGGAGGGGCGTGGCCTGCAGGTCAAGAACAGTTGAGAAGCCCAGGCCCGGCTCTTTTCACCCCACCCTGCTTCACTGAGGAATTTGCAGCGGGTCTCTGTGCTCTGGTACCCTCCTGCAGCTCCGTGCCGTTTTGTGCTTTGCTTCTGATAACTCTTTCTTCAACAGCCCTTTAAACCTATCATGCTCCTATCCAAGAGCTCAATGACTTCTTGTTGCCAGCAGTTTTCTGGCTGGGTCCCTCTGCTTGGTTTCCAAGGTAGTTGCTGTGATTCTGGAAGCCTGCTATGCTGAGGTGGCCTGGTGCAGGTCTGATCTCTGCCATTTAATCAGCCAGGTGGCCTTGAGGACGATTCTAGAACCTCCCTAAACCTCAGATTCCTTACCTATAACATGGGATTGAGTGTAACTTCTCTGCATAACTCACTGGAAGGAGAAAACGCATGAGACGGCCCCTTGAGGTCAATTGCTGGGCACGTCTATCTTTCCTAAACGGCAGTTGCCAGGTGGGCATTGTGTCCTGAACTGCCATCTAGCGCTCTCCCTAAATTAGAGGAGATTCTCAACGAGGTGTATTCAATAAGGAATTAGCGCCCAGCTCCGCCCCCTGGATCCCATGACCATAAATAGGCAACCCCACTTCCGGCAGGGCTTCACACACATCAGGTGACTAATCAAGAGTCTATGCAGACATGAATAAATGAGTGAATGCAAATCTTATTTCAGTCTGGCAGCCCTTTCTGATCATGATAGTATTTACTGAGCACCGGCTGGGTGCCAGCCATTCTTTCGAGTGCCTATCCATCAGCTCATTGAATCCTCACAACAAAGAGAGGAAACTGAAGTGTGGCAGGATTGCTGTAGGGGCCCGAGGTCACACAGGCACAACAGGCTGAGCCAGGAAGCGAGCCTGGCAGTCAGCCTCGGGGGCTCGCCCCCTGGACCTCAAACCGTGTTGCTAGAGTCTCCACCTGCCGGCTGGCTTCTGCCTCCAAGCCTTTCTTCCTGCTATGCTTCTCATCTGGGATGTAATCCCTCCTGTCCTTCCAGGGACCTCTATCCTTTCTATACCCCCAAACCCACCTCCAGCCCCATGGACCACCCCAGTACGCCAGCTTCACAGACTCTTAGCTTTTCTGAACTTACGCTGCAGGTCTGCTCATTATGGCAGAGCTTCTCAGCCAGAGGGAAAGGATTATACAGAACACTTACTTTATATTCTCCAATGGTATCTACCTAGCACAGCGTGTATTACATAATAGGGTCCCAGTTGACAGGGTGGCCGCCCCAGTCACTGGGGGAGTAAAATGATGATGATAACAGGTGATGTCGAGTGTTTACCGTATTTCAGACCATGAGCTAAGCTCTTCATGTATATTACTTCATTTTAACAACGGCCTTATGGTCATCCCATTTCATAGGGAGAAAATGGAGGGCCTGGAGCTAGTTATGCTGTGAAGTCTTTGATGAAGCCAGAGTCTGCATGAGTCCCTAGGATGCTCTGATCCACATTTTCCATTGCCTCAGCCATACAGAGCAAATGCGATTCCTCCCACACTTCAATTAGTAATGATTGGACAAGTTACAAGATAGCATAGATGTTGAATCAAAAAAAATTTTGTTTTAACGTTTATTTATTTTTGAGAGAGAGACAGAGCACAAGTGGGAGAGGGGCAGAGAGAGAAAGAGATACAGAATCTGAAGCAGTCTCCAGGCTCCAAGCTGTCAGCACAGAGCCTGACATGGGGCTCCAACCCACAAACCATGAGATCATGACCCAAGTTGAATGCTTAACTGACTGAGCCACCCAGGTGCCCCCAAAGATGTTGAATTTTTTTTTTCAACGTTTTTTTTTTTTTTTTTTTAATTTATTTTTGGGACAGAGAGAGACAGAGCATGAACGGGGGAGGGGCAGAGAGAGAGGGAGTCACAGAATCGGAAACAGGCTCCAGGCTCTGAGCCATCAGCCCAGAGCCTGACGCGGGGCTCGAACTCACGGACCGCGAGATCGTGACCTGGCTGAAGTCGGACGCTTAACCGACTGCGCCGCCCAGGCGCCCCAGATGTTGAATTTTTAAAGGAAGCAGCTATTTGCCTGCAAGAGTTAATTTTCCTTCATAGAAAATGTGTCTGGTGGTTGGTGACAAGATGTTTTCTGCCATGTGTTCTTTAAAAATATGTTTCAGGCAAAACAAAGAGAGAATCACAGAGATATTGTTAGTGATTAAAAGAGAACATATTCCAGGAACCGGAGCAGCACATTTTACCTAGAAGGTTTGCAACATTAGGAAATGCTGGAAGGTGGACCTGAGAATGGGAAAGAATGGAAAACTGCTCAGAAGGGCCAACCCAAGAATGTCTGATGATGTCAGCCTCCCACATACAATGCCATGTGGATGAAGGCTTTACTTCTGGTTCATAAAATTAGATTTATTATTCAAGTGGACAGCTGGGGACTTTGTAAGACTAGTTTAACAATTTCCATCTACGTACCAAACTTCTGGGGAGGGACATAAGTCCTAATTGAACATTTGTGTACCTCTGGAATGAAGCTTTTTGTTTCTATCCCATAGTAGAGGCCACACAATAATCTTCCGTAGATGTCTACATTTTTGGCAATTGTCAAGCCACTTCACTTTTCCTTCAAGGATCCCTGAAAAACAAGACACAATCAATATATTTTTAAATGCATGTGACATTGCAGCATAAAAGTTAACCAAGATCCACAGAAATCATTTAGAAACACTGACTATCCCTGGAGCCAAACCGTATCTTAGATCCATTTAACATATTGCTTGTTGTTTAAATGTCTTAGAAAAATGCCCTAATTTGAAATCAGCCTCTTGAAGAGAAAAATGAAGCTTAATTAATTTAATTCAGTAAGTTGGAAATGTATTGTGCATTTTTATTTCAATAATATTAATAAAGCCTTTGTAGGTTTCTCTTTGTCCCTACACCATATAGTCTTTAATTAGAGGTGGGAAAATCAGACAAACAAGGACAAATGTATCTTTTGTACTAACCGTAAAACCTACATTAACTTCATAAGGATGATTATTGCTTTTTGACAAGAACTCATTTTCTCTTCTGAAGGTTTATATTAATTTTCCCACATTAAAATAACATATTACTAATGAGCTTTTGAAATAATTTTTGGAAGTATGGAGGGCAAGTCATAGACCCACAGAATCACACGGTGGGTGGGATTCTTGAGAATTCATCTTTAAGCTCATAGACTTATAGGAAGCCACAGGAGTCTCTTCCCTCAATGATAAGGATCTATTTTTTTTTATTGAGAAATCTCCAGAAGAGATGCTGTTCCCCATCTCACAAACCTATCAAAATGAGTAATAATCTGCAAAGTTTTAAAAAGTCTTGCTTTGAGTTTTTGTCTTGTTCACTTAATAAGCTCAATTCAAGTTCCTAGGGTCATTTTAGAATTTGAACAAAAAATTTAGAAAGAGGGAAGAAACTCCCAACTGAATGGCCATTTTACTTTGAAACTTGCAAAAAAGTATTATTTCTGTACAGCTGATAATCGTCAATTTGAGTTGCTCCCTTTGGATGCTTCCCAGAAAATCTTGGTTTATGGGCATATATCAAAGATTTCTTTATTTGAATTTAGTTATAGAAAGCTCCACAAATAAACTTAAGGCATCAGAGGACTTGCTTAGTTCCTATTCCCAAATTCAGTTCTCGAGACTGCAGCTGGCATAATTTTAGATGAGCTCTGGATTTCAGTGACCTAAAAAAAAAAAAAAAAAAAAGATGAATGATAATTTAGCCTCCGGAAAGGCTCCCCATGGTGTTTACCCCCATTTGCTTTGTGTGTGGGTTCAGCATGGATGTGAAACACAAAGTGCTTTCAATCATCTGGGAAGTAGGTCTTTCCTGCCTGAACTCACTTCTGAACGCCTTGGAGACAGAGCCACGTCCTGCACAAACTTGGCGTGGGAGTTCTCATCGGGTCTGCCAGGATGTGACTGGAGTCCATTGTTTTGCGTGTTTGATTTACAATGCACTCCCACTCGAATCCATGTTTCCGAGAGCCATGACCTCAAGTCAATGGAATTGCCTTCTAGTGTGGAAGTCCAAATGGTTCCCAGCAGCCACGGGGCCCTCCATCGCTTTGAGTAAACTTAGACTGGAGCTCTGGGTCACCTATCTCAGGGGCTTACTGATTGACCTTTCCATCTTTTCCTTGATGCTGTAGATCATGATTTTCTCCATAGAGTCTCTACTCCATTTCCAGACATTCTTCAGCAACAAGGTGCCGAGTCACCCCACCTGTCCAGTGGGGCCACCAGCAGCTCAGGCAGGTGGAGCCGTCCTCACTGTTCATTTTGCTCACACCACTGCGGAAGCCAAAAGCAGACTTTCAGAATATCACTTCTCCTATTAAGGCACTGAGAAGCCTGGACACGGGAAACTCTTAGAGACTTTATTCAGTAATTCTATGACATACCTGTGAGCTTGCTAGGAAAGTTTATAAGCCGCGGACTAGACTTTCGTTTTGAAAATTCCATATTAAACTGTCTTTAGCAAGTATCTACCCACCAGTGCCAAAATCAGGGATGGAAATGGGGTCGTTAAATATGGTTAAGAAGTACTATTGAGGGGCGCCTGGGTGGCTCAGTCGGTTAAGTGTCTGACTTCAGCTCAGGTCATGATCTCAGGGTTCGTGGGTTTGAGCCCTACGTCGGGCTCTGTGCTGACAGCTTGGAGCCTGGACCTTGATTCTGATTCTCTGTCTCCCTCTCTCTGCCCCTTCCCTGCTTGCTCTCTCTCTCTCTCTCTCTCTCTCATAAATAAACATTAACAAAATTAAAAAAAAGAAGTATTATTGAATATTACTGACTTGTTACTTTCCAGTTAAAGAAACGAAAGACTCCTTGTTCAGACGTCTTGTCTCCCCAGTAATGGTGATGAAGGCAGCCGTCCTCAGCCCTCCATGTGACACCACCCAATCCTCCTAAATAGTTCGGAAATTCATCATGATTTTGATGTGCTGGAAAAGTGTGAAATTTGTTAAATCTCCCAGAGAATGCATGGTCTACCCATGGCAGTGATAAGATATATTAATATACATGTTCCAGCTTTGTCTGCCCTTCTCACTTAAGAGTTTCGTTTCACCCATTGGTTTCTCCCTTCTCCCTGGCCCTTGGTGGAGATTTATGGTTTCACCAGCTCTGCTCCCATCCTCACTGTGATGCACAGTTAGGAGAACTGAGGATGCACATGGGGGTAAAAGGGAAAGGAAGGAATTTTGTTCCTTGGGGCAGTTCTTCAAGTCTCCTTTGTCGCTGAGATTCAGGGCAATGAAGAGAAAGTGAAAACAGAAAAGAGGCTAAGTTGATCTACATGATATAGAGCAGAGACAGGAACGAGGAGGGATAAAGACAGACAATTTTCAAGAGGTTGGGCCAAAAGGCAGTTGCAAGGTGTGCAAGCACCGGGAAGATTTGAGTAAGTACTGCTATGGGTTATACACTGCATTTCCATCAAAGGCATTTGAGAGACACAAGTGAAGGTGCTAACGGCTCTTCCATTTCTTTCATCCGCTGGACTGTTTTTTGGAATGCGACATGGTCTTGAACGGAGGGGCCCTGGCTTTTGATGACACATGACGAGTGGAACCCAGTGTTTGGCTGCTATGCACACAGGTGCATCGAAAAGTACTATTAGTACTGTTAGTGTGTTCTCTCCCTCTTCTCTTCTCCCACCTGAGTTGAGCTGTAAAAGGGTCCTACCCTTAACTAAATGTTTTTCTTGGGGCACGTGGGTGGCTCATACAGTTGAGCATCTGACTCGATTTCAGCTCAGGTCATGATCTTATGGTTCGTGAGATCGAGCCCCACATCAGGCTCTGAGCTGACGGTGCAGAACCTGCTTGGGATTCTTGATATTTTTTCTCTCTCTTTGCCCCCCATGCTTGTGCTCTCTCTTCCCAAATAAATAAATAAACATTAAAAATTTTTTTAAACATTTTTTTGTGCTGCAGGCTATTGCCCCTTTTCTACTTTTATGCTCAGTCCAGGCCCAGGTTAAATCCTTTGTCTTGTGACCAAGGCACTCCAGGACCAGCCTCAAGTGGGCTAAGGCACACTATAGAGATTCTCTTTGCTTCCCCAAAGACAGCTGCATCCATCTTTATGCCCACATGTCAGCCCTTGCATTTTGGAGATCTGGGTACAGCTGACTCAATGGCCCAGGGAAGTCCAAAGCCCTTATGTAGATATTTAGAAACTCACTGAGAGACACGGACATTCCAATGGCTTTCTCTGGCCCCTGGACTCCTGTTTGCACACATACTTCTTTTTTGAACAGCATGGGACAAATGCCAAGCCAGGTCCATTGGTTGGTTTCCTCTGTTGGTTTCCACTGTTAACCCCCTCCTGCCAAACACTTTATGAATTACGTATTTATTTTACTGAAGACTTTGGGTTGTGGGGAGGGGTCAAATACATGGCCCACAGCCCTCCGCCATTTTTCTGGTGCCATTCTCTTCTCTGAAAAGAGAGCTCTTTGTCTCCCTTACCCCTGAACTTTGCCCCCTTTCTCTCTCAGCCTCTTGCTTAGCAATTTATGCTTGTCTTTCACAGTTTGACCTTGTCCACCACGGACAGGCTTCTCATCTGGCCAGGCTAGCAGCTTTATCAAAGTATTTCTTCTGAAAACATTCAGGGCTCATTCCTCACAGGAATTCTGCCAGACACAGTCTTTTCCACTTCCCCATATACCAGTGGCAGGTCATGAAAGTGAGTACTTGGGTGCATGATGAATGGAACTCTAGGAGCAAGGCTTCAAGGTTTTCTGAGGATCCCCTTCCCTTCTCTGCACCCCAGATTCCTGTTTTGGAAAACTGCAGAAGTCTCTAGACCACCTCCAAGTTCTCATCTGGTCAAAATGGCTGTGATTCTCATCAAGGTTGGGAAGGATGAGGAAGGACGCTGGAACTGCAGGTGTGGAGAGGCTGGGGGTGGAACCTGTGAGAAGAGGAGTGGGGGGAGAGGGCCTTCATCTGTGGGCTTAGTGGCTGATTTCCATGCTGACTCACTGGCAGCTGCATTCCAGCCAGGGTGGCTGGGAGCTCCAGTAATGGGTTTCCTCAAAACACACAGGCCCAGGCCATTGCCCCATATTTCCACGCCTCAGGGGACAGCTCTGGTGGCCAGCACCCACTTTTAGTGCAGGTAAAGGTAGCAACACGCAATCTCCCCCACATAACAATATCAGGCAGGAAGTATCAGTGGTAAATAATTTAGACAAAGATCCAGGCAGGTAATTGGAAGCTTTTAGAGTTTTGCAACTCCTCAGAAGAGAGAATAAAGCTATTTGATGATTCTAAAAGTAGCTATGAGTTTTTCTTTTATCTCCCCTTTTGGCTTTATTTTTCAGGTGCATTAGGGAAGAAAAGAACATCTCTATCAAGAAAGAGTGGACATAAAAGGCCTTTCAATGGATGGGTCTAGATCAATAGGATCTGCTTTTGTTTTGTACTAAGTATCCAATGTGTTTAGGGGATCGGTGAAAGGAATTCAGGGCCCCAAATCAAACATTCTTCTCATAAATCTGTCTCGGTGGGACACAGCATGGTGCTGGGCAGCCAGCGTTTGTGGGATCTTGGGAAATATGCTTAAGCTCCCTAAACCTCATCTGTGAAATGGATAATGAGAATGATGATTTCATCAGGTTGGTGAGGGGTTTTGATGAGATAATCTACGCAAAGTGCCCAGAACAGTGTCTGGTATTTCTCAAACACTCGGTCTATGGTAGGTAGAGAGAGGTCTTAGCCACTGTTTAGTCGAACCGCACGAAGAGACCTAGTATAAAGGTTTGTCTCTTTCTCTGTCTCGTCCTGACTGTTTAGGAAAGAGCAGGGAGCATTCTACTCCCATCAGTGTTTGCCAACACAACGTACAGACACTCATGGAGCCCAGGCCCATGTGGTATGGGGGTAAATTCATCCCGGTGCATTCAGAGCCCAATTCCAGGCAACCCATAGCATGACACAGATTTCAGTTCTCCAACCACGCTGTTTGTTGTTTGTTTGTTTGTTTGTTTGAGAGAGAGGGTGCAAGTGAGTGAGGGGCGGAGAAAAAGAGAGGGAGAGAGAGAGAGAGAGAGAGAGAGAGAGAAGCAGCGTTCGTGTTTTACCTGAAGTGGGGCTCGGCCTTACCTGATGTGGGGCTCGAGCTCACAACCCATGATTCAGATCATGACCTGAACTGAAGTCAGACCCTTAACTGATGAGCCACCCAGGTGCCCCAACCACGCTTACATCAGAGCATAGTAGGAGAACGAATGTCAGCTTCAGACAGGACTGAACTGGAATCCTGCCGGCCTCTTCCTTGAACGACTGTATCTTCCAGCAAGTTGCCTAATTTATCTAAGCTCCTGAAAAATGAGGATAATGTCAGATCTCACAGGGGCACTGTATAGACAAAGAGATCATAGATGTCTAGTACGCAGCACAGTGCCTGGCCATAACAAGGGCTCAAGAATGAGTCACCTTTATTATTTTTACTTACTATTACATTATGATTATTATTATTATTTTATAATTATTACATGTTATAAACATTATAATTCTTATATGTATTCTTATATGTATTATATATCTTATATGTATTGTAATATTATGATTAACTACCTGTGGTGATGCTTTTGCTTCGTACCATGGGGCTGAGGAAGGCAGATGCACCTTCCGTTCTTCCAGAGCCTCTACCTGACTCCTCAGTTTTGTTTCATGAGGCTAACAGCTCCCCAGCAATGGGAAATTTACCTGAGGTGTTGGAAATAGTTCTGGTGGAAAGACCATTGGACTTTTTTTTATTTATTTATTTTTTATTTTTTATTTTTTTGCCTGAAGACTTTTATCCAGGTTCTTTTTTGCCACCTACTGGCCACGTGACCTTATAAAGTCACATAATCTTTCTTAGCCTCAGGGACATATGGGGAACATGTAATCAACTTTATAGTTTTGTGCTAAGGATTAAAAGAAATGCTTGACAAAGTGCCTGGTAAAGTATTATGCATTGTAAGGGTATTGTATGTTACCATTACAACATTTCACCCCCTATTTCTTTTCCCTAACTATCTTTGGCTGCTATATATATTTCACGTGTAAATGTAAACCAGTTGATATGAGATTTTTCCACAGTCGTTTGGAAGCAGTGGCTGAGCTTTGTTAAATTAATCTCTGTCCTAGCTTGGAAGGGAGAGAAATGGACCTGGATTCTTCCCAGTTTGGGTCCCTGGCTAAGAGTCTAATCCATCAGCTTCCAGGGAAAACTTTTGCAGTAGGGTTATTCATATATTTGGAAATCTAATGAGCTTCAGTTTGAGTAGCAAATTAAATACTGAAAGGCTGAAGCTACAAAAAAGGAGCCAAGTCTCTTCCCAAAGATCATTTTTCTTTTCTTGGGTCATTCCACATCCAGGCTTTCTGGCACATCTGGGCCATGGCAAAGGTGCACTGATCCACAGCGAAGTCCTTGGGGAAAATGGTGGCCTTTCCTCCTTTGCCTTGCCTCTGAGCTGATGCTCTGGTGGGGCTACTTGCAGCTGCAGGGAAGAGCTGGTTTTCTGGAAAAGCTTGGACCATTTTCTCTGGATCACACAGAAGGGCTCTGGCATGATACTGAAAAGGTACAGGTCAGACTAAAGAAATATCAAAGGGAAGGGGGTTGGTCAAAGGAGCTAGAGAAGTCAAGGAAAATTCCTTCAAGATTTGCTTATTAACAAATGCTTAAGTTCCCCAGCAGAAATTCCTTGTTCTGGCACTTTGGAAGCCACTGCTGCCATGTTGTACAAGGTCAGGGCCAACATTTCCGTTGTGCTCCATGAGGTGTCCGAGGGGCCGCCATTCACATAGACTACAACGTAAAGGGTCCTTCAGGCTTTTGCGCGCTAGGATTTTCCTGTAACCAAATTGCAAAATAGCCAAACTTCTGGTCACAAACAAAGCCTCATTTTTTGTTTTAGTTTCTCCTTACACTGTACCAATTTCTTCCACAAACAAACCAATGAACAAAGAAAACATTTTTAAGCCCTACCCAAATTTCAGGAAAGAAAGATGATGTAATGTTTCCAGATGTGCACCATTTAAAATTCCAAAGTGTGCAGTGGACCATGTATTTATGGGGAAAGCAGATTTGTAGTTAAAATGTATTGTTGCGCATTCATCTTCTTTCCCATTTAATTGGGGTGTAATAATCCCCAGTACCTGTTATGTCCAAAGAGTCTTAGGAAAAATATAAAAGAAAATGGTACTTTCCTTTTTAATAAATTCCAAAGTCATCTCTTTGCCTCAGGCTCTCAAGATAAAAGACAGTGACTAAGTAATTCAGGCAGTAGGTCTGGTGGCTCTGACAGAGGCTGCCTCAGAAACACCGCAGGAAGAGAAGCAGAAGGAGACTCATAGTCAAGGAAAGCATGGACTTTCTCTTCACCTGTACCGTTAATCACAACAGGGAAAACTGGAAAGTCACCGTTATCAAGCAGGAGCTGTGCCTGCGTGGATAGAAACAGGTCGTCTTCATTATAACCTTTTTAAAAACCGAAATGGTATTCCCATAATAAAGAGTTCACTCCTCAAGAAACCAACTCCCCCCATCTCCCACATGCTTAAAGAAAATTCTACTTAAGACATCTTTTTTTTTAATGTTTATTTTTGAGAGAGAGAGAGAGAGAGAATGAGTAGGGGAGGAGCAGAGAGAGAAGGGACAGAAGATCTGAAGTGGGCTCTGTGCTGACAGCAGTGAGCCTGAGGTGGGGCTTGAACTAATGAGCCATGAGATCATGACCTGAACTGAAGTCCGAAGCTTAACCGACTAAGCCACCAAGGTACCCCTCCTTTGGATATCTTAATTTAATTCACGCTTTACCTCTGGTTGGCTTTGTTGAGGCCTACCTATCCCGCAGGGTTTCTGATCCAAATATCACCTTTGATGTCAGTGCTCATGTTGGTTGATTAGTTAGGCTGGTGTTAGTAGTAAGTGATTAAAGTAGCAACATTTTACACTCCGTCCAATAGTCCTCAAAAATATCCATAAAGTTAATTTTCCTGCTGGCTTCTAAAAATATAGCATTAAATTGGGGGGGGGGGCATCCATTAAATGTACTGGGCTTAACACTTCTCTTCCCTTGTCTTCCTTGTTCTTGTTTAATGTCTGAAACCTGCTCTAAAGACTTCACATTTGGGGGGTGTCTGGGTGGCTCTGTTGGCTAAGCGTCAGACTCAGGTCGTGATCTCACGGTCCGTTAGTTCGAGCCCTGCATTAGGCTCTCTGCTCTCCGCACAGAGCTTGCCTCAGACCCTCTGTCCCCGTATCTCTCTGCCCCTCCCCTGCTTGTGCTCTCTCTCAAACATAAACATTAAAAAAAAGACTTCACCTTTGTAAGCCATCTCAAATTTATTTTAGCATAAGGCAGATGGCCAATTCATATGTATATGTTCATATATCTAAGGGTCAAACAGAACACATCATACAAAGTGCCACCAGCCTAGCAAAGTGTGTCTTTGGGATGACAGTCACTCTTGTCTTGTTGCCAATGCTTCAGACACTCTTCTTCAGGATTCCATAGTGCCTACCATGTTGCTAAACCTACGTGCTCCTTGATAGACCTATGTATTAAAATAATGAGCAATGTGTCCCATCAAGAGTTTTCCAACAGTGTGACAATGTGATGGAGCGAGAGAAGGAAGACAGATGTGCTTCTGATAATGTTACCACTCTCGGGAGTAGAGAAAGCGGACGCTGTGTAAAAAGCCACTAAAGGAAGTGACAGCAGTAAAGACAGAGATAACAAAAACCCAGAAAATATTTTTGTTATAGGACCTCAGCAGACAAAATGCTATGGGGAGAAAGGTCACAGTTTGGCTTCAACAAGAAGTAATTTGAAAGACAATGATGTGAGTTTATTTTCGAGTAGGGGGCTTTGATGCCTGGGCAGGAAATAGAGAGCAGGTCTTCTCAGGAGGCACTGAGATGCTTGAGAACTGCCATTGCCCAGAGGCTATCATTAAGACCACGCAGACTCAGGCTTAGAAATCCAGGTCCACAACCTATTAGCTCTGTGACCTTGGCCAAATTATCTAACCTCTGCAACCCTCATTTTCCTTCATGGTGACGTACTAAATGGCTCCCGTGTGAATAACAAATGTCCCAGCCTTGCCCTGGTGAGCTTCTTGTGAGGCACTGTGCTATTACCCTTCGTCTGCTTCCCCTTCCTGGGGAGGATTGCACGTACCCACTCCACTGAGGGTGAGCTCGGCCACGTGCCTGTCTTTGACCTTTGAAGTATCAACAGACATGCTGTGCGTTGCTTCAGGCAGAAACTTGAAGAGTCAGTGAGTGCTTTGCCCTAATCTCTTATGTCTTTGCCATGAAGACTGGTAACATTCCAGGTGGTGGCCGCTCCCTCAGCATGGGTCCCAGAGCGAGGTCAGTGACAAAAAAATGGAAACAGAGCATAAGTGAGATATGAGCCAAGCCACTGAGATTTGGGGACTGTTATTGTGGTACAAAAATGGATTTAACCTGACCGATAGAGGACTTTTTAAATTCAGGAAAAGCTTTTATAATCCATCTTTGCACACTTGTAACATTATGTGAAGCATTCACGTGTGGGTTATATTATAGACCTTGGCAAACAGTCTATTGATGCACCATGCTTTAGTAGTCTGTAAAGTGCTCTCATGCTGTGGTCTGAATATTGGTGTCCCCTCAAACTCATATGTTAAATACTAACCCCTAATGTGACAGTATTAGGAAGTGGGCCCTTAGGAGAATAGGTCATGCGGGTAGACACCTTGTGAAGGGGATTAGTGCCTTTATAAAAGATGCTCCAGAGAGATCTCTACCTCCTTCTGCCCTGTGAGGATACAATGGGACCAGAAGGGACCCTCACCTGACCATGCTGGCACCCTCATCTCAGTCTTCCACCTTCCGGAACTATGAGAAATAAATTTCTGTGGTTTCAAAGCTGCCCACTCTTGTGATATTTTGTTATAGCAGCTGGAGCAGATGAATACAACTTATGTGTTTTGATGAGAAGTTGCTATTTCTCCAGACTATTTACTAAAAACTACATGTAAATACGTTCCGACTCTGAAGGATTGAGATTTTATCTAATTCCCAATGCTACATTCTTCCTCTTGTTTTTCAAAGCATTTCTTATTCAAATCTGTTTTCAAAATTTACTAAAGATCTCCTTACTATCACCTAATTTCATGCTTGTTTCACCTTAGTAAGTACTCCCTCCGTATCTCACCTCGAGCATCACTGCCTTCCAAAGAATCTATCTGTAACTACTTCACCATCTTCCCCAACCTAGAAGCTTTCTTTCATAATATCTATGTTCCTTTCCTGCCCCCCAGCATTTATCTCAATTTGATTGTATCATTAGCATCATTATTGGATTAATTTCTCCCCCACTAGACTGAAAACTCCCCGGGACCAGGGAGTGTATCTAATTTTGCACATTATCATGTATAGGGTCTCAGCTCCACACCTAAGCACTTAGTGAGCGCTCAATAAATCTCAATCTATGTTTATTTTACTTTATTTTTAAATTTTTTCCTACATCTTTTTTAAATGGATTGTAAAAATTTAAATTTTGCTGAATGAGGATATGGATTAAAAAGTCAAAGTGGAAAAGTGGGGGAGAAGGTCCAAATATCTACTCAGGAAGTAAATAGCATTTATCATACCAAAGGTACAGACTTTCCTCTTTTCTTCTCCTCCCATACAGAAGTCTTATTAAGGGTGTTGATAAATGTGAAGGTTTATTTTGTTCCTTTCCGAGAGCCAGGAACCTCGTTAGAAGAAGAACTGAACCATGTAATTAGCCTACACTAACTATTGCCATGAATATTGCTGTAAGTTGAAGCAATTTAAAAAACAGACTTGGAAATGGTTTTTCCATGAATGCAGAATTTTCTGTTAATAAAACCCACACAGGAGAGGTGACAATGGCAAACAGAAATCTGCCAGTTATTTTTGAAAATGTCAACTGACAGAGCATCAGATGATGGTTCCTTTGTGGGAGGGTGCTGATGGAACTTTCTCAAGCACAATAACACACACGCACACATCAAGGGGATGTAAACAGCTATCCTGGGAGGTGGGTGAATTTACTGCATGAAACTGGGATGTCCCAGAAGGATTTTGCCTTTGTGAGCATGGAGATGAAATCCATCAGTAGTGAGGTCTCAGAAGGCTCAGCATAGTCCTTGATGATGCCAAGAACACTGTTTACAAAATTGAAGCTTGTCTAGGGTCAGAGAGAAAGAAGACAAGAGTACACATACTTCCAAGGGTAAGGAATAAACAATTTTTCTAATTTTTTAACATTTATTTGTTTTTGAGAGCCAGAGACAGAGCATGAGCAGGGGAGGACGAGAGAGATAGGGAGATACAGAATCTGAAGCAGGCTCCAGGCTCTGAGCTGTCAGCACACAGCCGGACATGGGGTTCAAACTCATGAACCTCGAGATCATGACCTGAGCTGAAGTCAGAAGCTTAACTGACTGAGCCACCCAGATGCTCCCTTCTGGTTAATTTTAAAACATGGCTACTGGTACCTTCCTGCTTTGACTCACCTGACTTAACTCTTCTAGGTTTGCAAAAAGTCTCTATAAATCTACATCCAGAAGATATTCATGAGTTTGTAGATATTTTAGTGTATTCATGAAGATCTTTTTAGAAAATGCAATGCACATTACTTTATATTTTTCAATTTTGAAACTTGCCCTTTGGGAGAACATTGAACATAAACCTGAGTATAACTTTACAAAACAAGGTAGCAACCAGTATTTTCAAGGTTTAAGAATTTTACTAAATACAAATGATGACATTTAAGCTCCATAGAACACATATGGGAAAGGTGCTGTTCTGTACGAAGTCGCTGTTGCTTGCATGAGCCCCCTCAACAGTCCTGCTGAACATAATCTGTTCAAATGGGCCTTCTCTGCTTCTGGGGGCCAGAAAAGTCTCAAAGGTTCTCTTCCTGCCATGGCACTAACTTGAGACCAAAACAACATTCATACTAAATTTTCATTTATTCCTTCCTCGGCAAAAGACCCAAATATCCTGTACATTCAGGAAACAAAAAATAAACAATTAATGAGTTAATATCTGATAACAGGGAAGATGTTTAGATTTGGAGAAAGGCATAAATATTAATGAGACATTAAGGGAGTCTTTATGTTATTATTACTTGATCAGATGCTTTCATACAATAGGAAAGCAACAGCAAATCAAGAAGGAACTATAGTTCTCCAGATAACTTGCCCTCATTCTATGCACTAGAGATCAATTTATTGAAACAGGACTACTTTGTAAAAATATGATGAAACATTCAAAGGGGCCAATTATTTCAAAGAGCTTAGGTGTGAAAAAACTGGACTTCAGACCACCAGTCTTCTCCAGTTTCCATTTTCATATTAATTAATGCAGTGGAGGCGCCTGGGTGGCTCAGCCGGTGGAGCGTCCGGCTTCGGCTCAGGTCATGATCTTGCAGTCCGTGAGTTCGAGCCCCGCGTCGGGCTCTGTGCTGACATCTCAGAGCCCGGAGCCTGTTTCAGATTCTGTGTCTCCCTCTCTCTCTGACCCTCCCCCATTCATGCTTTGTCTCTCTCTGTCTCAAAAATAAATAAACGTTAAAAAAAATTAATTAATGCAGTGAATGGTTCTAGAACTTGCATCAGAATCACCTAGAGGCCTTGTTAAATCAGACATTAGTGTCAAGCCCCAAGTATCTGATTCGGTAGGTCTCTGATGGGGTCTGAGAATATATATTTCTAGTAAGTTCCCAAGTGATTCTGATGTTGCCAGTGTAGGGACCCCCACTATGAGAACCACTGACTTAGAGCTTCCCAAAGTTCATGTACAGGCAAACCTCATTTTCTTGCACTTCACAGATATATCATTCTTTACAAATTGATGGTCTGTGGCAATCCTGTGTTGATCAAGTCTATTGGTGCCATTTTCCAATAGCATTTACTCACTTTCTATCTCTGTGTCACATTTTCATAAATCTCATGTTTCAAACTTTTTCATTATTATTATATTTTGTATGGTGATCTGTGATCCATGATCTTTGATGTTACTATTGTGATTGTTTTAGGGTGCCACGAACTACGTCCATATAAAAGGGTGAAGTTAAAATCGATCAATGTTGTGTGTGTTCTGACTGTTCCCCCCAAATCAGTCATTCCCCCCATCTCTCTCCCTCTCCTCTGGCCTCCCTATTCCTTGAGACACAACAATATTGAAAGTAGGCAATTAATAGTCTTACAGTGGTCTCTAAGTGTTCAAGTGAAAGGAAGAGTCAATTGATGTGACAAACTTCTTGTTGCTTTGAGAAATTGTCACAGCCTCATCAGCCATCGGCAACCACCACCCTAGGCAGTCAGCAGCCATCAACACTGAAGCGACACCCTCTACCAGCACGAGGGTTATGACATGCTGAAAGCTCAGACAGATGGTGGTTAGCATTTTTTAGCAATAAAGTATTTTTAAATTAAGGTAAACCACTGTTTTTTAGACATACTGCTATTGCATACTTGATAGACTACAATATAGTGTAAATATAACTTTCATATGCACTGGGAAACCCAAAGATTCATTTGACTTGCTTTATTGCCATATTCACTTTATCATGGTGGGCAGGAACCAAACCCACAATATCTCTGAGGTATGCCTTGAGTATTGTCTGGAAATCTGGAAACATCCAAGTATTTAAAAACCATAATTGTAAGAGACAGAAGTCATTGCTACAGAATCTTTGAGAAAATTTAGAAGAAATAGTATTTCTGCTATAAGATTCTTAACCTTATACAAAATTTTGCCACTTAAAAAAATAGTGAGTCCTCTGGTAGATTTATTTTACCACTTGACTTACAACAAATAACTTTGGGAAACTTGTATTGATTGTGTAAAGGAAGATATGTATCCTCTAAATACACTGGGACATTTGAAAATAAATAAACTCAAATTGACCTTAAAAAAACCCCAGAAAATGCTAGTTTGAAAAGCTTGTGTAGCTTACAGTGGGGTTAAATAATTCTTATGCTGTTTATTAGGGCAAGGGCGGTAGCATAGCTCAGGGGGTTAGTGCTCCATAGTGAACATCTATTGGTTACCACCCAAAACTCCCCTTCCCTAACATCTTCTGGTTTTCACCTCAGGATCTACTCGTCCCTATGCCTCGGATGTGCCATGTATCACAATGACCTTACTCTTAGAGATGGGTCTTCATTGTTTTAAGCCAATTAGCACTTTCCTTCCTCATCAGAGTGGTTGGTTCAGGAGAGGGCATGTGACTTAAGCCAGTCCAATCAGAATGAAAATGAAGACTTTGGCTATGAATGCTGAGAAGAGATCTCCTCTGTCCCTCTCTCTCTCTCTATGGCCTCAAGGACAGCAGCCAACTGTGACTATAAGAGAAGCCTGTCATAAGATGAGACTGATGCTATGGAAAGCAGGGATAAGAGATGGAAAGAAATTTTTCCTTGGTTTTGAATTCCTTGATCAAACCAACCTTGAACTCTCTCCCACCTGTGACATTTACAGCCACATGGGCCAATAAAATCCTACATTACTTAAGCTAGTTTTCTGTACCCTAACAGATATCATCTCTAAGTCTTAATTTTCTGAGTGTCTTTGTGGTTTAAATTTTGCCAGTAAAGTACATAACATTGTGATCTACCCAATCAATATTATTTACATTTTAACTGACATTTATATAGCACCTGATAGATGTCAAAGAAAACTAATCTGATCATGGCAATGATTAGATGTTATGAGATAGCCAGAGATGGTATCGTCATCCCTCTTTTATATCTTAGGGGAGGGATTGGTAAATGACAGCCTGTGGGATCAACCAGGCCTGCTACTCAAATAATGTTTTATTGTAATACAGCTATGCACATTATTCTTCTTTTTTCTTCCTTCCTTCCTTCCTTCCTTCCTTCCTTCCTTCCTTCCTTCCTTCCTTCCTCCCTTAGTCAGTCAGTCTTTCTTTCTTTCTTTCTTTCTTTCTTTCTTTCTTTCTTTCTTTCCTACAAATTATCTATAGCTTCTTTGGCACTGCAACAAAAAAGTTGAGTAGTTGCAATAAAGACCACGTGACCTGCAAAGCCCAACATATTTACTGTCTGGACCTTTATGAAAATGTTGCCAACCCTGGATTTAGGAAATGGTGGACTAGACTTTCTTAAGGTCAAAGCCAGAGGCAGAGCCAGAACTTGAACCCAAGTCTCCAAGCACAGCATTTTTTCCTGTGTAACAGAGTAGCCTGAGTGCCAAAGCCTTATGGGCAGAGGCAACCTTGGCAGCAATGTGGCTCTTCCTCCCCTGTCATCTTGGAAGGCAGCTACTCCCTGCACATCCTTTGCCCTGGAAAGGAATCCTTTGCCAAGGAATTCTCTGCTCATAACTGCACTCGATCACGGCTGCAGCAGCACACAACATCAGGGGCACCATTTCTCCCACAGATACCACGAATATACTGTGGTATCTGACCCCACTGCATCACGTGTGAATGGTTGCCCCAGAAATCTGTGACCTGTGGCTGATAAGAAGATTTGCTTGGCATTGTTCAGAGGGAAGAAGAGCTCCAAAAGAGGGAACTGACTGAAGGTGGGACAGGTACTTTGAGGATGGCAGTGAGCTCCCCCACTCTAGAAGTGTGTGAACATGAGGTGAGAAGGCAGAAGAGATTCAGACATCAGATGGGGAGCTGGACTAGTTTACTCAGAAGATCTCACACAAACCAAACAGGCCATGTTTAAAAAAAGGAACAGAGAGACACCAAGCAGCAGATAAACAAAAATACACCATAAATGCAATTTTCTTCAGATTCCCTGAAAGAAGGGACCTTCCCCTCAACTTCCTTTTTTTAGCATGGCAGGGAGAAATGAGTCCCCAAAGAATCAAATTAATATTTTCCATCTACTATGAAACTGAAAGCCGCATTACCATCTTAGGAACTGATAAAATGGTCCAAGGAATCAATGCATTCACCCGTGAAGACTTCCAACACGGCCACTTGCTGCTTTCTCAAGTCTAATTAATTGGTAGGAAGTTTTTGATATGTTTCCATGATTTCATTCCAGGTTTTATCCAGGACATGGGAGAAAAGGGAGAACAAAACATTTCCACCTCGGTGAGTTGACTTGCAAAGCAGCAGGAACAGGTGATTTCCAAAACCATGTTTCCCACTGCAGGCCCCGGGCATCCCTCTTGCTAGTGGTTCTGCAAGCTACTCAGACTGTAGAACTTACATATCAGTTAGAAAGAAGTTTCCTCTCTCTGAGGGACTTTGGGGTGCCAATTCCTCCTGATGCAAAGCATGGGAAGCATAGTATCCATAATGAGAAGAAATCTAAATTGATGTTGTTTTGAATTATGCTTCAGAATTTAATGAGCCCTCTCCAGTTTATTGCCCCAAACCCTCAAAGAACCCCAACCTCAGAATTGGGAAGTCTGATCCAGGTTCCACTGGCAATGCTTGTTGAAATTAACTACTGAAGCATCATGAAATAAGACTTTTAACGTTTAAAGAGACCTTAAGAATTTGTCTTATCAACACCGAAAAAACAAGCAGTCTAGTGAAGAAATGGGCAAAAGACATGAATAGACACTTTTTCTTTTCTTTTTTTTTTAATTAAAAAAAATTTTTTTTAAACATTTATTCATTTTTGAGAGTGAGAGAGACAGAGCATGAGCAGGGGAGGGGCAGAGAGAGAGGGAGACACAGAATCCGAAGCAGGCTCCAGTCTCCAAGCTGTCTGCACGGAGCCCAACGCGGGGCTTGAGCTCATGGACGGCGAGATCATGACCTGAGCCGAAGTCAGACGCTCAACCAACTGAGCCATCCAGGCATCCCTTAGACACTTTTTCAAAGAAGACATTCAGATGGCCAACAGACACATGAAAAGACATTCAACATCACCCATCATCAGGGAAATACAAATCAAAACCACAATGAGACACCACTTCAAACCTGTCAGAATGGCTAACATTAACAACTGAGGAAGCAACAGATGTTGGAAAGGATGCGGAGGATGGGGAACCCTCTTACACTGTTGGTGGGAATGTAAACTGGTGCAGCCTCTCTGGAAAACAGTATGGAGGTTCCTCAAAAAATTAAAAATGAACTACCCCATGACCCAGCAATTGTACTACTAGGTATTTATCCAAAGGAGACAAAAATGCTGATTTGAAGGGGTACATGCACCCCAATGTTTATAGCAGTGCTATCGACAATAGCCAAAAGGTGGAAAGAGCCCAAATGTCCATTGACTGATGAATGGGTAAAGAGATACATTAAATGGAATATTTTATATTTATGTAAAATTTATATTTCCATTTATATGTAAATGGAAATCTTGCCATTTACAACAACATGGATGAAACTAGAGGGTATTATGGTAAATGAAATAAGTCAGTCAGAGACAGAAAGATATCATAAGATTTCACTCATATGTGGAATTTGAGAAACTCAACAGATGAACTAGGGGAAGGGAAGGAAAACTAAGGTAAAAACAGAGAAGAAGGCAAACCACAAAAGACTCTTAAATACAGAGAACAAACAGCGTTGCTGGAGGGGGATGGTTGGGAATGAGCTAAATGGGTGACTGCCATTAAGGAAGGTACTTTCCAGGATAAGCACTGCATGTCATACATAAGAGAGGAGTCACTGGATTCTACTCCTGAAGCCAAGACTACATTGTATGTTAACCAACTTGAGTTTAAGAGAAAAGTTATCTTATCAAAAAAGGTTTAGAGGGGCCCCTGGGTGGCTCAGTCAGTTGAGCGTCCGACTTCGGCTCAGGTCATGATCTCGCTGTCCGTGAGTTCCAGCCCCGTGTTGGGCTCTGTGCTGACAGTCAGAGCCTGGAGCCTGTTTCAGATTCTGTGTCTCCCTCTCTCTCTGCCCCTCCCCTGCTCATGCTCTGTCTCTCTCTCTCTCTCTCTCTCTGTGTGTCAAAAACTAAATAAACATTTTTAAAAAAGGCCCAGAGATGTGAATAATAATAACTTTCCACATTTGTACAGGGATTTCTGGTCTACAAAGTGCTGTTATAGCCATTACCTTTGTTAAGATAAAATAGCTTCTCCCAGATTTCAGTGTGCATTAGAGAGAGCAGACCATGTTCTGCTCAGCCTCAGCTTGTCTCCTGCTTTCTGCTGGTATTATGAACAAGGGAATAATCTGACAACTTAAAATAATGACTACAAGAGAAAAAAAAAAAAAAACCAGTCTTGCAGCAAACAAGTTGAGTTACGTTATGGCAGTGGAACTCACAGTCCCTGAAGTCTGTAATTTTCACTGAGGACAGGCAGTTCTCCAGGTCAGGTATGTGCCTGTATTTGTCTTTGCCCTGCTTAAAGAACATTAGAAATAGGATTTTCAAACACAAATCCTTTAAGGACACAACTTTAGTAGCCACAGCATCTTCCATTCTCTAATATGCATGAGAAAAGATTGCACATTTTGTCTGTAAGCCCCTAGCACTTGAAAAGCCATTTCTGGGGCTCCGGTCATGATCTCACAGTTAGTGAGTTTGAGTCCTGCATTGGGCTCTGTGCTGACAGCATGGAGCCTTCTTGGGATTTCTCTTTCCCTCTCTCTCTGCCTCTCTCTCAAAAAATAAATAAACATAAAAAAATAAAAAAAAAAAGCCATTTCTGAGTCATAGTCTGACCCATAGAACCACAGAATTTTAGATCCAGAGGACATTGACCGCTGAGGATGTCTAGTCTAAGTATCTTGTTTTACTTATAAAAAGGAAAAAAATCCAAGACTCAGGACAATCATATATAGCAGACTCAGCAGACAGATAAACTTTAGTTTCTCTCTTGCCTTGTGGGAGACAGAACGTCCTTCTCAATCCTAACTTCTCCAAATACTGGATCATAGAACTTTAACAGAAGGTGCCTCTGATGTCTTATTTCAACTCATCATTTAGCAGATGACTAAATAAAGCCCAGTGTTAAAGGACTGTCCAACATGATAATTCTGTGCTAAAGAATATCAGAATATTCTAGAAACTCTAGTTTCCTTAGAATGGAACCACCCACATTTTTTGTTGTCATTGTTGCTATTGTTACAATTTTTTAAAAATAATATTAGCTTAAAAAATCTGATTACAAAGATAATCATGGTTATGACAGAAAATTTGAGAGACACACAAATCAAAGTAACCCATAGTCCCTATGTCTAGATAACTCCTGAAAACCTTTTTCTGATGGTATTTATGATTCATATTTAATGGTGTCATATTTACCCGTCCTTTTGCAACTTGGTTTTTAAACTTAATATGTTGCGATCTTTTTGTATTTTTATTTGACTCATTCAGTAGTCTGTTGCAACATCATGAATTATCCACTTAAACAGTTCATTTTACCAACGAAACCGGGAAGAAACGCTCATAACAATGTGGAGGGCTTTCTGAAGTCTACTTGGCTGCATTTCAAATGAATGTTTATCACAGATAATTTTTTAACTTGTTCTGTTGCCTCAGGGTGCATGACGTATGGTGCATAATGGCGGATCTAAGCCGTTTGGTGAAGTTACCCAACTTTACGTTAAGGAGCAAGAGAAGGCATGAGTTATCTGCTGTTGTGGGCAGACGGCTCCCTGCATATATGTGAAAGAGAACTGTAATAGTTCTACAATGTGCTCACGGGCTGTGGCTGGTTTTTCTGGTAGGGTTATGGCACTGGAGAAAGAAATCTATTAGAGGCTCATTAGCTTCCACAGTAGCAAAGGAATCTTGCAGCCAGCTGGAGACCTCCTACAGGCTTTAGGACATATGCCTTTTGTTGCTGTCTGAAACCATAGTGACTGCATGTTGTGGAAATTAAAAAATCAGCAGACAGTGGGAAAATAAAGAAACTGAGACAATAGAAGCAGTGTTGGAGCTATGGGAAAGTGGGCACCAGCCCTCTATCTTCAGGGGCACTCACTGTTACTTTCCATGGGTCTGACCAACCTCTTGACCAAAATGCTTGGTGGACATACCAGTGAGGAGGGAGGGGACAGTCATTTGAGAGGCCATATTAGCTCTTTAGGGTAACAGACCCATTGTTGGAAACCTTGTTGCTTCTGCTTTGGTGGTATTGGCTAGGAGAGGCAATGAGAAGCATTTGAAGCATATTTGAAAGGATTTAGAGGGTAAAGAAAAGGAATAAGCCAAGGTTAATTTTGGGGTCTCAAACTTAATAATTAAAAGGTGGATGGAATGGAAGTTTGCAGTAGTAGCCACTGGTATCTTGGAGCTAGAGTAAAATGGACATATGTGGATATATACATTTTGGAGTGGTTGACAAAAATGACATTGAATCGGTAGGAACAGGCAAGATTTTTGAGAGCTCTGATAAGAGAAATGAATGAAGACTGTTCAGGTCTGGTCGTGAAGCCCCACGTTTGGAGAAGCAGGGCAAGGTCAGGACCAAAACAGACTCAGAGCCAGATTGTCTGGGACTGCTGGGGAGGGGGCAAGACCCCACCCTACCCTTTAAGAGCGGTGTGACTCAAGTAAGCTATTAAGCCTCTCCAAACCTTGACTTACCCATTTGCAAAAGGGAATAGTCATGTGACCTACCTTGTTGGATTGTTGTGAGAATTAATGAATCAACATGTGTAAACTGTGACATATATAAACAGGAACACGTATAACAGAATCAGTGCCTGGTAGCTGGAAACATGATATATGTGTTTGCTTTTATTGCTAATATTGTTTTTTTGAAGTTTATATATTTATTTTTGAGAGAGAGAGGGACAGAGAGAGAGAGAGAGAGAGAGGGAGAGAGAAGGGGCAGAGAAAGAATCCCAAGAAGGCTCTTCGCCATCAGTGTGGAGCCCGATGAGGGGCTGGGTCTCACAAACTATGAGATCATGACTTGAGCTGAAACTAAGAGTCAGATGCTTAACCGACTGAGCCACCCAACCACCCCACTAATATTGCTGTTGATCGCTGGGAAGAAATGAAGGAGAGAAGGAAGGATGGCAAGAAAGGAAAAATCTGTAATAGGTTGGGGGAATCCATTACAACATAGCAGTGTGTTTGTTAAATTCTTGTGGATTATCATTTATGGAGATATGAATTACTTGATAAATAAGGCTCCAAAGATGAAGGAGCGAGTAGACAAGTCCATTTGAAGAGGAGAAAATATTGCATCCTTTTGAAAATGAGGTTTCAAGAAATGAATTTCCCTTCACTACTGAGAACATTTGCTGAACGTTTTGTCATTCCCCTAATTATTCTCTTTGTGGATCTCCACCACTGCCTACTCAACCTCCAACATTGTGCAAGCTATTTGGCACATTCTTTTTTTTTTTTTTTTCTTACTTTCATGTCAGTCCAACCTTCTCAATTGTGAGTTAGGAGAGGGCATCTTGGTGTCTTAGATATCTAGCCCAGTGCTTGGCACATACAGTCACCTAGCACATGTGGAACATGTTGCTCCTTTAGGGGGAAGACTAGACCTGTCAGATTGAAAAATAGATTGGACATCTTCTAGGAGTAGACTTGTAGGAGCATCCCTTCCTTAGGTAAGTCTCTCTCGTCTGATAGCACGTTCTATCTCCCTGGCAGGTCTTAGAACTTCCCTGCTCTGGAGGAGAGCTGGTGGGAGATTCCCCTTCTCCTGGCATCTCACACCAGACTAGTCATGGGCCCTGCCTCCATTTTTATGAGGAAGGAGCCCAGGAAAGGCTGCACCGCAGGCAGTCTCCGATCTGCCAGGAAAACAGCCCAATCATGTCCCTAAAGAAGGGTTAAATGAGAACGAACGATGAGCAACAGCCCTGGTGCAAACAGTGTCAGAATTGAACCAGTAGTTTATGATTTGAAGCTTGTGATGTTTAGACTGTGTCCCTACAAACTGAACGTGTCTCTCCCAAACTTGTATGTCAAAGCCCTAACTGCCAAATGCATTGGTACATTTGGAGACGGGGCCTTTGGGAGGTAATTAGGTTTAGATGAGGTCATGAGGTTGGGGCCCCTGTGATGGGACCTGGCCGCTTATAAAAAGAGGAAGAGATACCAGTGTGCTCTCTCTCAGCCATGTGAGGCTGCAGGGAGAAGGTGGCCACCTACAAGCCAGGAAGAGAGCCCTCACCATAACCCAACCATGCTGGCACCTTGATCTTGGACTTCCTAGCCTTCAGAATGTGAGAAATAAGTGTTTGCTGTTTCGGCCAGCCAGTCTGTGGTATTTTGTTATAGCAGTCCAAGCTGACGAAGACACTCATACAGATTTCTTATGCTTGAAAAAATTACGTGAAAGTCATTCATATATTCAGTTAGGAGAACAAGTAGTTTCACAAATTCCAATTAAAATAATACTGCCAATAATGTGGCCAGTACTGACTGAGTGTCTACCACATGCCCAGCTCTGTGGTAAGCTCCTACAAACATTATCTGATTTACTTATTTACTCATCATGACCACCTTATGAGACAGGCACTATTACCATCCCTTCCTTACAGGGAAAGACCTGAAGCTGAGAAAGGGTAATTCATTTGGCCAAGGTCACAGAGCAGTAGTCAGAACAGCATAGATTGGAACCCCAGAGGGCTTTTGATTTTGCCATAGGACTTATAAAAAAAATCAGTGTGTGTGTGTCCACGGATGGCAAACTGGAGGCCATGTGGGTAGATTTTTTATTAGAACGAGGCACAGCCACTACCCATAAGGCCTAACGCTCTGCTGGCTGTAGGCGTGTCGATATGTCAATGAAGAAGGCCTGAAGGAAAGGCTGGATTATGGCCAGTCCTTGTCTGAGGTAGTAAAGAACCAGGGATCATTGATCTCGACTTATAACTCTTCAATAATTGATGGAATCAAGAATGAATTTTAAAAACCTATTAGGATTAATCCAGCTGGCTTTCCCAGAAGTAGATGTGTATGTGTGGAATGTGTTTCTGTAATAGCTCATTAATTTTTCAGCGTTCCCAATGTGCATGGCGCTGATTGCAAGCTGGGGCATACGCTTGTGCAAGTTTACTTCAACGAGCAGGCTGTTTCCTAAGCTGTATCAAGTTGTAAATCTGGGGTTGTAAAGCATCACAATATTAGGATTCTTTGTTTGTTTGTTTGTTTTTGCAGAGCTCATTAGCCACTGGCAATTAGCATGTTTCGCTGCACAAAATGGCATCATTTGGCACCTTCTGTGGCCACTGTCACGGATGCGATGATATCAGTTAAACTCCACGTGCCATCTGCTATCACGCAAAGATAAAGGTGGGATGAGGGGGCTCTTTGGCCATCTCTTACTTTCTTAGCTACCAGAGGCTTAATGGAAACAAAAATGACTATGTGCAACACTCTCCGTGCCTCTCTGGGAGAAACACCATCTTGGCTTTTTGGATTCTGCTGGGTGAAATGAAAGAACATATATTAGTAATTCAAGTAACTGGTGACAGATCAGTACAGTGGTTTACTAAACCTGCCCTTTCAAATGAGCTCAACAGAATTTATCCTGCTTTGATTCTCCTCTTGAGAATCACAGAATGAATATTTATATTTATGCAGATGAGCAAATAAAGCAATGTCACAACTTAAAGGTCGGTGTCCTCTGGCTACCTTAAGGTGACATTGCCCTGCTTCTTTACTCTTGTAGTATTGTTTAGCGTTCTTCCCCCATCACTTGAGGAGAAACTTATGAACCGCGTTAAAGATGTCCAGTAATTTCTTGAAGTCAGAAAGTCCTGTTTATAGCGTTCTACCATACACCAGGCCAGCACCTGCAACTTCAGTAGCCTGGCCAGACTTGATACATGGAGATTGCATGGACCTGATAATCCCCATGTGTGGTTAGGAGGACTCCTGAAATAGGAGCCCTATTGTCCTTGACCACCATCCAAATAATCCTTGGGAGTTTCTTTAAATTGAGAAGAAAGTCATTTTGGGGATTATCAGGAAGTGGGGATTAGATTCTGGCCTCTCGATTTTTATGTCATTTGCATCAACTTGCAGTGCTACTCAGAAAAAGCTGGGAACTGTCTCTTAGGTTTAGACGAAATGCTCTGATGACTCAGTCTACAAAATGAATGTCTTGTGGGTCTGTCTCCTTTCTATTAAATTCATCAGGAGACTCTGCAGAATACTTCAATCAAATAGAAGCAATTACCCAAGCAGCATTTACTACAAAGGATGCGCTTGGGGGACTTTTCCTACTGGAACCCTGAAAGGCAACTGTCTAGCTGATTATCTCACTCATTCTGACCACCTTATTGATCTTTTTAAAGGGGAGATGGCGGAATCTCGGTAGGGACGAATCAGCTTTGCAACTCTTAGCCCTCGAATGCCCAGTGGTAAATTATTATGTCCAATTTGAACGGCAATAATTGGGGTCTCTGGTCTTAGCAAATTTCTCTCTGCTTTTCTAACTTCGGGGATAATTTTAGGGCCTTGGGGAAGAGACACAAGTGTTCAGGAGAAGCTTGAAAGTCTTTATTGAATCCACAATCTTATTATCTGTATCAAATACTGAGTTTTGCTGAAACAGAATCTCTATTTCAACAATATCTTTAAATGACACATTTGCACATCAAAGCTTGAGAAGCACTGCACGTACCATGATTTTGGGACTTGGAGACTCTCTTCGAAACTCCTTGAAAAGGAGATGCGGTGGGGTACCGTGGAAGATGTTGCATATCTTATACTATGTGGTATTTCCCGTGATGGTAGGCACACAAGAAAGAACAATTAGTATGATTTAGAAGCACCATGAACGGTGCAGACTTTCCTGGGCTCCTTCCGGACATAAATGCAGGCAGGGCCAGTTACCGCTGAGGTCTGAGGTCCCAGGGGAAGGGACATCTCCCACTTGCTCTTCAGAGGGCCCCCCACTAAGGGCTGTGTGGGAGATCGAAATATGACTGTGTTCCTTAGTGTGGAGGTTCCCAAACTTTTTAGCTGGCATCAGAATCAACTGGAGGTCTTGTTAAAAAAAAATAGGTTGCTGTGTTTGGGGCTCCACCCCTGAAGTTTCTAATTTAAAAGGTCTGGCATGGGCCCCAGAATCTGCATTTCTGACAGTTTCTCAGGTTAATATGGAAGCTCTGCTCTGGGGCCACCAGCCTTTGGGAATCACCGCTCTGGGTGTTAATCCATGCAGAGCATTTGCTCTCAAAGTGTACTAACTTGTGCTAAACGTCTGCTGTGTTTAGAACGAGTTCTAATTTCTAGGGATCTGTCCTTGAGTAGATTGCTTAACCCCACTTGATTGTTTCATTTGGGTTATTATGTCCTACGAGACAGTACATGTTCATGTGGATTTGTTATGCCCAGAATTCGTGATCCCCAAAGACCACCAGGGAGCCGAGTCCGATGCAAAAGCAGAAGAACCTTTATTTGAGCTAGCTCGAGCTCAATCCCCTACCTGCACCGACGCAGCGGTGAGATACCAGGGAGAGAGAGCGAGTTTCAAAAGCACAAAGGTTTTATTGGGGTCTAGGGGCAGTTGGTGAGGTAATGGCTGTGGCCTCAGCCAATTGGCTGGGGAAGGGTCGGAGTCCTGTTACGCAGGTCGCTGGGCGTGTTTTGATTGGGAAGTTTGAACAGGTGAGTGGGAGGTTACTCAAGGGGAAGAGGCATGGTCGGCCAGCATAGGTCCGCCCCTTCAGATTGTTGTGTCATATAAGACAGAAGAGGTGAAAGGGATCCCTAAAGAGTGAGGAGCAAACAAATGTTAGCTATGATTTATTCACTAGTGGCTTCCTGGTTCCACACACAGAACCTGCCGCTGCCCATGCTGAGTGGCCGAAGCAAGCTGGCTGGAGGGGAAGGGGGGAAAGGGGACAGAGGGGGAGGAAGGGTATGGTTAGCAGTTAAAAGCCTAGGTGCCATTTGTCTGACTCAAGCCGTCTGACACCAGGCCTAGATCACTTCAGAGTCTCGCTTTCCCCCTTTTGTGAATGAGGAATGAGCCTGGTGTTGTCAGGGGTCCAGGGCTTCTGGGGATGCCTTGAAGGTGAGCCTGTGGGACTTTGCCCAGCTTCCAGCATTGCAATTCCACCTGGATTGGATTTCCAAATAAGAATGCTTTTGTAAAGAGGGCGCCACTAAAAACAAAACCCGTTTAAAGACTACCAGGAAGGATAACCTTCAGCTTTCAAAGTTCACTTTCAGACTCATGGAGGATGTCCCCAGAACAGCACGATTGTTCTTTTCTTTCACAACCAAGTTGAAGATGCAGACAATTTAGCCCTAAACCTGCCCCTCTCTAATCTGCTCTAACAGTAATCTGTTGTCACCAAGACCTCTGCCTCCACATGCCACCACCCTGGATGGAAAATCAGTGCCAGTCTGAAGGCCAGGAGGGAGGTGGGGTCACCAATACAACAATGATGGGAAGGTGCCCCCCAGCACAGAGACAGCATTCTGCTCCCTGATGGTGACTGTCACTGGTGAACCTATTCTAGGTCCTAGACCTGGGGTAAATTATTTGACAAGAGGAGATTTTGCGAGAAGACCCATACCTTATACATCTCTGTAAGTTAACGCCTAATACCAAGACTGGTACTCAGCTGGTTCCAGTAATTCATGGCCGATGCCTGTCCTGATTGGTGACACATGCATTCTAACTGGTTGCTGCATATGTTCTATCAGTTATGAAATATTTTGAAGACCCCCTTCCCTACTCGTCACAATAGCTGTCCCCATGACATGTCTGCAGTGAAAGGAGAAGGAGCAAATGGGACCTGAATTCGGTAGCAGAAGGGGGTGGAACAGGTAATCTGCAGCTACATCTGACACCGGAATGTTCCCACGGGAACACCTCAAGTCCAGGGAAGTTGAGCACTGCAAAACTCTGCCTATGCTCACAGAACCTGTGCTTGAGAGATGAAAGGAGAGCTTAGAGCTGGCACACAGAGAGGGTCCTCCCTTGTGCCTCCTTTGGGCATCTGGAAGTGACTACTAGCCGCCTGGTTAATGGCCGCTTTCTCAGAAGGACTTGGAGGCCACTACACGTTCCAAGCACAGGAGGGCTGTGATCTCTCTCTCTCTCTCTCTTTCTTACACACACACACACACACACACACTCACTCACTCACTCACTCACTCGCATGTACTCAACACCTTTGGGAGGCTTATTGACCATTCACGATTTTGATTGACCTGCAAACGGGAGAGCTCACCTGGAAATGTCAATGCAAACATACCTGACTGAAATGTTCTGACTCAGAAGGATACCAGGAGAAAGCCCTCAAAGGCAGAAGTGTAAATCATGTGCAAAAGATGCACACTGCCTCCCAGGTGAGTAGGATCCATGGATGTGGCCACCAGCACCCCCCTTGGAATCCAAGTTATGTAAAATGTATGCGTGACCGAGTCCTTCTTGGCTTCAGACACTTCAGTGGCTCTTTGTCTTGTACCAGAAAGACATGTTTTTAAGCACACACATGAGCCTCTCATGATCTGGCCCATTTACCTTCTTGATATTCCTTACTCTGCAATTTGTTTTCTGGAAACAGGGAATGGATTGTAATTTCCACACAGAGCGGCCCACACTGGCGGTGTTTGCCCTCTTCCTGCCCTCCCCAAGCCCGACTCCTAGTCATCTTGTGAGATTTAGGGCCAGGGATTATCTGTTAAGTAACTTAAAAGGGAAAATACTTCACATTAGGCTGGTGTTTAATTAGCTGTGTGCCCTTGAGTTTTAAAATCTGTTTTGACTTGATCTTTCTCTGGTCTTCTCCCTCTCTATTATCTTCATTGGAAAATTTTAAGATAATGGTGCAGGTACTGCTAGGCGCTAACCCAATGTGTGTGCTCTCCATTTTTCTTGCTACAAAAACCCTGCTTTGCTTGGCGGCAGGTGCAGAATTAACATGCTGACTTGCTCTGAGGCCATGTGACTCAAATATGGCAATGAGGTTTAAGCAGGAGTTGCAGGATGCGGCTTCTGGAAAAACTTTCTCAAAGGGGACAGAGTTGGTAGCTTCTGTCTTTTATATATATATATATATATATATATATATATAGCCATAATATATATAATATATATATATAATATTTATATATATGGTATGTTTATTTATTTTTGAAAGAGAGAATCAGAGAGCAAACAGGGGAGGTACAGAGAGAGGGAGACACAGAATCTGAGCTATCAGCACAGAGCCTAACATGGGGCTTGAGGTGAGGCTCGAACTAATGAACTGTGAGATCATGACCCAAGTCATGACACTCAACCAACGAAGCCACCCAGGCATCCCTGATCTTTGCTCTTCTTGTGGTCTGGAATATGGCTTGATATCTGAAAGCATACCAGTGGTCTTGCAAAGATAACAGCAGAACAGAAAAACAGAAGGAGCCTGGCAGGTTGCTGACACCTGGCCTGGGCTCTGGTCATATTACAGGAGAAATACTCTTTATTTGTCTAGGTCATTCTAGTTGGATTCTGTTACCTGCAGGCAAATGCTATCCTGACTTACACAGATCTCTCCATCCTGGACTTCCTTCTCTAAGAACAAGGTCATCTTTTGGCATTTGGACCTCTTGTGACTCTTTTACCGTCTATATATGATGAGGTTTCATAATAAGATCATTAGAGATGATTCGAAAATCATTAACTTCTTACAATTCTCCCCTTCTTGCTATTTGCCAACCCAATGCCTATAGTGGTTATGAGGATAGAGGGGGCTGAATTAGGAGATGGAAAAGTTACAGTGATTTGAATGAGAAATATATTCTAATTTCATTGGATGTAAGATAATTAGACTGATACATAATAAATGAACAGTTTGCACATCTAGCCAGGAATTTTCACAGTGCCATTCCAAAGCCATTAGATAACATAAAATGCTGGGAGCCTGTAAGGGGATCCCTGAAAAGAAATATTAGCAGTTTCCCCATTAAATTTATACTTCTCTTGATAAAGATCCTAGAAGCATATGATTAGAGTTGGTGTTTGAGGGGATAGATAAACCTGGATTGGATGGGGCATGGAAAAATTTTAATCATGTGAGTGAGAAATGTAACGTAGTTGGATTTTGGGGAAAAGGTTTACCCTTGAACTTGAACTCTAGATGTTTCATAATCTGGTGAGTATCAGAAGTTTGGTAGTTTCCTAAGATTCTATAAGCTATAACTATAATCCTATAACTACTCGTGGAATAAAAGGATGAGTCTTCCCCAGCCATGTCTAGGCTGGCTTGTGTTTCTCTCCCCTGCTTCCATAGTTCTCTGGAGTGATGGTTAAGAATGTAGAGACAAATTGTCTGGATTTTAATCTTAGCTGTGATTGAGGGAGTTAATAACCTCTCTGGGCCTGATGTTGCCATTTGTGAAATGTAGACAATAATGATATTTACCTATTGGGTGAGGACGATTGAAGTTAATCAACATAAAGCACTTAGATCGGTGTCTGGAACTTACTTAGTAAGCTGTCAATAAATGCTATTACATTGCTTATTGAATAAACTGTGACATGATGTTCTATTTATTCTACTAGATTGCCAGCTCCTTGCCAAACATGTCTTATTTCTTAATGTAGTGAGTATTCATTTAGTATTCAATCCATCGTTATTGAGGCACACGAATGAAATACCTCTCTGATGTTGCCTCCCTCGTGGAAAGTGTCTTACTTTATAAGGTGGTTTGCAGATTTATGTCTTATCTCCTCCCTTACCCTAAGCTCCTAGCTCCTGTTCTAAATCCTTCTGTTTAGTATGAGCTCAACAAACATTTCTTGAATAAATGAAACGTAAGCATTTCATGTGAGGGTTCTCACATGCCCAGAATCGTCATTTGTCGTTTCCTGATATGAACTCTTGCAGAATGTGTAATCCAGTGATAGCAAGCTGCTCGCTGTTTTTTAAATGTACCCTGCCCTTCACGTCTCCACACCTTGGCTCAGGTAGCTCCCATCTGCCTTCCAATCTCCATTTTGCCTGGCAAACAAACCCATATACATGTCTAAATTCCAGCTTTGACTCTCTTCCTCCAAAAGTCTGTTCTGATCCTCTCAGGAAGAGCCATCCCTCTCTCTCCCTCCCTCTTCTACCCTCACCTTGTCTTTTTACTCTATAATGATTTCAGGAAGGCTCATGCTGTGTCTTATATATTACAGAACCCAAGTACCTCGCATAGCACTTGACATAGAGCAGGTATTCAAATAAGCTTCTTAAAGGAATAGACACGTTGATCTATAGAAAGATACACAGACAGTCCTCTAATGAATGTGCTTTCCCATTCTAAGTCATAAATAAATAATCATATGCATTCACAACAACAAAGTGCAGTATGAATCCTCCTCCCCCCTCCCCCCCGCTCTCATTAGAGGTAGTTAAATTACTCTATCCATTTCTACCTTATCCAGGATACCTTCTGACATAAAGCATCCATTTAGGAGCACACAGGCCAGGTTTGGGAGTTCAGTTTGCACATATGGAGCAGAGGGAAGACAACTGACTGGCACAGGCCTTGAGCCCTGACCTCGGCTTTGTTGCCTTGGTGTTCAAAACCCAATGATGCTCATTCTGGAAAGGTGGGCATGCCCTGGAAGGGGAAAACAGAATCTGTGTGGACATGGCCCTTTTATGTTCATAAGAAGCAGCCATGGGTTAATAAATATCAAGAACCACAGGGTAATTATATGAAGACCTAGGAAAACAATAAGAAAGAACATCTGCATAAAGTAACATGAAGAGACACGAATTGGTATAGAAAACCTGCCCCTGCATCACCCATGCCTGGCAATGGATTAGATTTCTGGGTACTCTCTCAAGAACCCCATGTCTGTGGCAGCCAGGCCTGTTAGGATCATTGGATTAATGACGTTAATGCAAATGGTTGCAGAGAATTCAGAATGACTTTGAATTTAGGTCTCATGGTAAGAGGGGTGTTGGTGATTCCAAACTGGTTATCTTCGTTTTGTTCTTACAAATAGAATTGCTTTCTATGGAAAAATGGCATGCGTGCAGGATCCTTGTGTCTACTTCTGGACTGATTATTCACTAGAAACAATTACTGGAACAAATTCAGAATTTTTTATTTCCCTCCCCCAAACAAAATGGTGTGTGCATAGGGTAGTGGCATACTGTGTGGAAGGGGGTGGAAGGAAGGTTTTGCAACCTAATTTCCTCACAGAGAGGTCAGACTAGGAGATGGACTAACAATAAATACAAAGATGTTTGGGGTTTGGGGTGTGGCTGGCAGTCTGCTGTCTCTGTGTAAATACAGTATAACTTATGCTGCCTTTATTTGTTTGGAAGCACACAACTAAACAAACATCCTTGAGAAACGCATTTTTCTTTTTTGTTTGCTCGTTCGATGCTTGGCTATTCTGGTTATTTGCTTCAGGATGAAATTCTGGACCCAGGAGGTTGTGTAACCAGGTACCTGACCCAGACTTTGCAGCCCTCTTGGGCTGGTCGGCCTAACCCCCCTCCCCTCCCTCTCCACCCCACACAGCATCCAGATACCCAAACACAACCACTCTAATCCTGAGTTGCGTTGCCCCAGGGGAGTCATATCCCAAGGGACTAGTCCCATAGTTGCTGGAATAATCTTGTCTCCTTTCTGGTACCAGAACGTCTCCTTATTCTATCTTCCACTGAAGATTCAAAGGTCCGTGGTGTGGGCTGGGACAGCAACAATTTAGAGAATCCAGAGAATTCTCCTCCCACTGCTGAGCAGGCCACACACCCATGCATCAACAGTCAACAATGAGCCTACTCTTACACGTTAGTGCCAGAAAAGTTTCTGGCTGGTGGAGATGTGTCCCCAACCCCCATACCGTGGACCTTGAATGCATACACATGGTAAAGAACAGATTGGTCTTGGTAAATATTTTATTCTAATTTAAAATCAGCTGGCACTTATTGGCCACTTAAGTATTTTAACATCATTATCATGTAGATTTTCCCAAGCACCCTGCAAAGTAGAATTTACTGTTCTCATTCTAGAGCCAAGAAAGCTGAAGCTTATAGGGAAAGGTAAACAACTTACTTAAGGTTGCCTTGCTAGTGAACACAGAGCCAGAATTCAAAGTTTAAATATGCAAGTTGGACTTGTAAATAGGGGGAAGAGAAAGATACTACAAACCATGTTAGAGCACTACATTTATTTATTTATTTATTTATTTATTTTTTAATTGATATAATGATGGTTACATTGGGTAGAAGAGGAAACAGAGTGGGTTGAATGGAAGCTCCTCGAAAGATAGGTCCATGTCTTAAACTCTGGAACCCGTACCTGGGATCTTATTTGGCTTAAGTCTTTGCAGTGTAATTAAATGAAAGAACTCGAGATGAGATTGTTCTGGATTATCTGGGTGGGCCCTAAATCCATCTACACGTGTACTAATAAGAGACAGGGTGAGAATAGACATAGAGAGGAAAGAAGGTTACCTGAAGATAGAGGCAGAGATTAAAGTGGTACAGCCTCAGCCACAGAACACCCGGATGAAGAAACAAGGAAAGGTCCTTCCTTAGAACCTTCGGAAGGAGCCCAGCTCTGCCAGTTCCTTGATTTTGGATTTCTGGCTTCCAGAACTGGGAAAGCGTAAATTTCTCTTTGTTTAAGTCTCCTGGTTGGTGGTAATTTATTATAGAGGCCACAGAAGACTAATAAAGGGGGTAGTGCGAGTGAGTGGCAAGGGCACTGGCCAACTTGATTCCCAACTCTGACCTTCATTACGTTTGACCTTGGCATGGGGTCTTTCTGGGCCTCAGCTTCCTTATGTGGAAAACACCTGTAGTGAGACCCTTTCTGTCTCTGGTGAATCAAGGATTTAGGAGCACTGCTCTCAGTTTCCATGCCAGTGGCCAGTGGGTGGGAACAGTAATTATACGGTGACCTTTATCTTGGCAGAAATGTTTGAAGATGAATAATTAAAGCTCCTCCTTTAGAAATATGACTAGTGCATCATTTGCATTTTTTTGCAATGGGCTTAAACCAAGAACTGTTGGCTTCTAATTCCTGGGTGCAAATTTTAAAGGAAAATAATGAAAAATACTAGAGATTACGGGGGTTACCTGCTGCCCTATGGTGATATGTGTGTCTTAATGACGTAAAAATCTTATTGAAGGTACTATATTTTGGATAAGGCATAATCTAACTCTTCCTCCTGCTATGAATGTTGCCCAGTGGTTTCTTTCTTACCAGGCAAGCTCATCAGGCTGCATTCCTCGGATGTGATATCCTTGCCTGATAGTAAAATTCATGGTAAATATACCTTTTCCAGCAGGTGGTTTTCCAGTAATTGTGTGACTAGACAAGGTAGGTATTCTATTTTAAGAACCATAGTGTTTTACTCTATGCAAGAGAGAGAGTGCAATTTGGAATGCTTGCTTAGAACTATGGGTTGATTATACAAGAGGAGCAAATTAAGAAACAGCAACAATCTTAAAAAATATCTATCTCCTTTTATTTTTATTTTTTCTTATTTTTTAATTTTAATTTTTTTATTATTATTTTTAATGTTTATTCTTGAGAGAGAGAGAGAGAGAGAGAGAGAGAGAGAGAGAGAGAATGAGCGGGGGAGGGGCAGAATGAAAGAGAGACAGAATCTGAAGCAGGCTCCAAGCTCTGAGCTGTCAACACAAAGCCTGACGTGGGGCTTGAATCCACAAACCGTGAGATCATGACCTGAGCCGAAGCTGGACACTTAATGGACTGAGCCTCCCAAGGTGCCCCTAATTTTATTTTTAAAGAGAGAGAATAGGCAGGGGAGAGAGGGCCAAAGGGAGAGAGAGAGAGAGAGAGAGAGAGAGAGAGAGAGAGAGAGAGCACATGAGCTGTGGAGAGGGGCATAGGGAGAGAGAGAATCTTAAGCAAGTGCCACACTCAGCACGGAGCCTCACATGGGCTTGATCCCACGACCCTGGGATCATGACTTGAGACAAAACCAAGAGTTGGACTCTCAACTGACTGAGCCACCCAGGCGCCCCAAATATCCCCTTTTAAAATAATCAACAGAGAAATGACAAATCGATTGCCAGTCGGTGAAATCTGGGATATATTTTTCCATTACGAGTCTCAGAAGATAATTGGGAACGTTCCTTTTCCTGTTTGACTATAATTTCCAGCTCAACTTTCTACCAAAAGATTCCATTTTCTAGAACCCCACTGAGACTTCAGAAAGGACAGGGAGCCTGTGGCTCTTGTCCAGGGCCTGATACATAGTGGCCCCTTCATGAATGTGGAGTGAACATACAGAAGACTCATCCCTGACAAGCCAGTTTCAACACAGAACAGAGCCAGCCTGTAGAGTCTCATCAGTGTGGAGAACTCCCAAAGCTGTGACCTCCAGGGCTCACCCTGCAGTAGTTACCAAACACACGTGTGGGCCACCCCCAGGGCAGCTGCTGGTACTGGTAGCTGCCCGCTCTCACCAGCTTTGCAGGCTACTGTCCTTGTGGAATGGAAGTCGCAATACAGCCCAGGGGGAAGAGGCAATACTTGTGCAAATGCCCAGCAGCTCCAGGTACACTTAAGAGAGAAAACACAATTCAGACTGGGAAGATGCGGAAGGTTACAAGATGCTGGAGGGAGAAAAGTATCCGGTGGAGAAAATATACAAAACACAAAAGGGATCATCATACAATTTCCCCTACCAGGCTTGTCCTAACTTAACTAACTCACCCACTAACTTCCTTTTTTCTTAAATAAACATGCACTATGCGCCAGGCTGTGTTCTAGGCACTAAGGATATAGGAATGAACAAAACAGACATGATCCCTGCGTACATGGAGCGTCCGTTCTAGAGGAGCCGATGCCAGTGGAAGAATAACACATGGTTCCTGCTGTGAAAGGAAGCTGGCCGGCAGCCTTGCCCTCCAGCCACGCCCAGCTCAGCCTCCCTGAGACCCTAGTCTCCCCTTCTGACTAATTAACAACATGCCGTCTATCTTACCACAAAGGGCAAAAATTTGCAACTATATGAGGTGATGGATGTTAACTAAACTTATGGTGGTGATCATTTTGCAATATATACATATATCAAATTGTTGTAATATACACCTTAAACTTATACGATGTTGTATGTCAATTATATCGCAATAACATGGAGAGAAAAAGAGAAAGTGCAATCCAGTAAAATATGATGCTGTGGAGTGTGAAGTCTTTCAAAAAAGCTGAAAAAAACCCCAAACAACCCAACAATCAATATACAATCTATTAGTCTCTAGTTAATACATTTCTAACAAGCTTCTAGGCTCTGCAAGAGCCAGGACAGGGTGTTCTCCCTCTCGGGTGCCACCCAAGCTTTAGAGACAGTGCTACGCGTATGTCAGGTTTTAAATAAAAGTCTGTGGAGGATATAACATTGTGTTGAATCTAATGTTCAGACACCTCAGGTGAACTTCGGGTGATAGACCATTTTACTCTCAGATCAGAATATCTTAGAAAGAATAGGTCCGTAACTTGCATACAGGAAGTGCTTAATGAATGAATGAGTACATGGTTTAAAAAAAACCAAAACACTAATATTTGTGTTGCTCTATTTACCACATCCAAAGCCTATTAGATGAGTACTATTTGCATCCCCATTTCACAGGTGAAGATTTTGAGGTTTTGAGTTAAGAACCATGCCTGAGACCACACTGCCAGAGAGAAACAGGGTTCAAACTCAGGGAGTTTGATTCTAAAAGCTCCCTAACACTATGTTGTGCTACTTCAGATCTGACTTGAGGGGGTGGGGGATGTCTTACTGGCATTCAATGTTTTTGTCTGGTTTCTTCCTCGAGAGATTTTTGAATACCTTGCTATTTGGGTTTTGTGCCGATGTTACTGTTGTAGGGCTTTTTACCACAATACTCAGGATTCATTGTGTCGCCGCTTCAAAGAAAGAAGAGGTGGACATGAAATGAGCAGCAGGCAAAAATTTATTAGAATATAAGATTAGAAAAGAAGAATAGTAGGAAAGCTCTTTTTACAGAGAGGGGACATTCCAAAGTGATGCCCCAGGAGTATAGGGGAGGGTCCTTGTTTATAAGGTTCTGGTCACCACCCCCTCCCTTCCCCCTTGTTCCTTCTCAGGTTCTACCCCGAGAGCTCTAGGTGCTGGGTTGTCCTTTCCTGATTGGCTCATTTCCATTGTATGAGGGGTGGTCTGGGGCCATACTTAGGTCTTTTGTCAAATTCCTAAGGGAAACCTGACAGGGAGTAGGTGGGGTCTGTTACATTCTTAAGAGTAGCCTATGCCTGAGGGGTTTGCTGTGGTCAGACACGACCAGCATGGTTCCTAGAGGTGGTTTGTCCATTTCCTTTTTCAGCTTCAGGGAAGACTGAAAAATTAAGTGAGGCAGATGGCTTTCTGTTATAAATTTTAAGGGGGCTAGAAAGATCTCCCTGCCCATAAAATCTCCCTGTTTGCTTCCTGATGTTTAAAATCCCACCAACGCACCTTCATCGCTTGGCCTCAAGTCATGTCCTCTGTCAAAACACAAACAAATCAGGGATTGATAAGTGACACTGTAAGTCAAGCCACCTGCCAGCCTGCCTGCCAACCGACTAAGTGACCGAGGCATCGTCTTACAAAGATTAAAGGTAAATAAGAGGTCTCTGCCCTCAGGAAGGTCTTGACTCTGGAAGCGGACAAATGGAAAAGAAATGCAGCAGTGTCTTAGACATAGGTTTAGGGAGGAATTCCTCCCCCAAAAGGAAAGGATACACTGCTCTACTTGGAAAGATGAGCACAGATATCCCTTAAGCCTAAAGTCCTTCACACTTTAGTAAGAATGAACTATAAAGATTTTTTTTTTCCAGAAGGTGTATTTTGGTGATAGGAGAAGGTTTGGAGTGAGTGTGAGTTCAAAGGAATAGTACAGAGGGAGAGAGGGAATGGCAGCAAGAAAAAAAAGTTCACGAAAACCTGGAATCAAGGTCATAACCCTGAGCTGATTTCAGAACTGAGATGAGCCTGCTCAATTGTCAGGCCACATGTTAAAACCCCATAATAAAAGAAGAATCCGTATTTTTACAAAAGGGTTCATGTCTATTCTATAAGGCAAAAAATGTTGTGACTGACTGATACACATATAGGCAAGCACTTCTTCATTGAATATCCTAGGGGTCAGCAAACTTTTTTAATAAACTGCCAGGTTGTTAACATTTTAGGCTTTGATGGGCACTATGGTCTGTGTAATGACTGTAGTGCAACTCTGCCATTGGCTTGTAAGAGCGGCCAAGACCAGTTTTCAAATCAGAGGGTGTGGCTGTGTTCCAGCGAAATTATTTATGAAAACAGATGGAGGACTGAATTTGGCCCAGAGGCCGTAGTTTGCTAGCTCATGGTTTATATCATTTAATAGACATGTTATTTATTCATTCATTCATTTATTTTATTAAAAACTTTTTTGAGAGAGAAAAAAACAGAGCAGGGGAGAGGGGCAGAGGGAAAGAGAACTTTAAGTAGGCTCATGCTCAGTGTGGAGCCCGACACGGGGCTCAATGTCACCACCGTGAGATCATGACTTGAGCCAAAATCAAGAATCGGACATGTAACTGACTAAGTCACCCAGGTTCCCTGCCAAGTTGTTCCTTTGAATTTACCAAAACTAGTTCTGTTATCATCTTACAAAGATTCTGCATGTCAGTAAAAATTACCTGCATGCTATCTTTTGCAACTGGCTGGTTGTGTCCTATCTCTTAAACTGTATGTCTGGTAACTCCATCTTATAACCAGAGCTGCACACAGATTTTACCTGCTCTAGGAAGCATTCTTTTTTAAATTTTAATTTACTTTAATGTTTTATTTTTGAGAAAGAGGAGAGAGAGAGAGAGAGGGAGAGAACGAGAGGGGGAGGGGCAGAGAGAGAGGGAGACAAAATCCGAAGTAGGCTCCAGGCTCTGAGCTGTCAGCACAGAGCCCAACATAGGGCTCAAACTCGTGAACTGCATCATGACCTGAGCCGAGGTCAGATGCCCAAACTTGACATCAAGACCTATAACCCGCCCTCCCCAATTCTTCTCCTCCCTCACCCATCCGCACATGGTTACCTAGATTGGTCAATGGAACTATCTGCCACCCAGAGATACAAGCCAGAAGCTTGGAGGTCATTCTTGACAACTTCCTTCCTCTCACCCTGATGATCTACTATTCACAAAGTCTAGATGATTCTACCTCCTAATACCTCCTCAACTGAAATACTTCTTTTTAACTCCAGTGCGTTCATCAGAGCCTAGCCTACTAACTTCTCATATCTGAACATTCTAATTGTTCTGCTGGAGTCCTCTCTCACCTAAATGTCATGTCTACCCTTTATCCATCTGGCCGTGTCCGTCCAGTCAGTGGTTTCGGACTGCTCTTAGGGTAAGGAACAAAATCCCAAACACCCTATTAGACTCTGCATGATCGACTCTAACATCATCATCTTTCTCTGAGACTGCTCTCTCTTTCCCTTCCTCTGACACACCTGAATCAGGTATTATTTTAGAGCTTTATTCTCATTTGTGTCTGTAGAAGATTTGTATCAATAATTCTATTCGTCACCAACTTTTGTATCCACACCCTTTACCAAGTAACACTTCCGTGCTCTCCCATGTAGGTGGCACATAATTTCCTACCCCACCCCCACTGAGTTCAGTCATGTGACTTGCTTTGGCCAGTAGAATTAGGACAGACACCGAGTCCATGCTGCAAGTGTCTTCCCGAACCTCTCCTTTCACCATAAGAAGAATATACCCTTTGGTTCCATGGAAAGGACGAGGAACATGCAGAGCGGAACTACCCAGCTGAGACCAGCCTACTTCAACTCACACCTGATAGATGCACAGATACATAAGAAAAAACAGCTGGTTGTTGTTTTAAGCCCTTGAGGTTTGGGGTGGTTGGTCATATAGGAATAGCTAATGGAAACACTAACGCGATAATCTGCATTTTCCCGTGTGGCTTTGTAAATGTCCTCAGCCTTAGTCGATATGTTTAGGTCAACTGGGGTTAAGAGGGTTAGAATCAACAAAGATGGCATACGCGGATCTCATTCCTCCGACTGAAAACAGCAATATTTTGCTTGAGGATCGAGGTCCTGTAATAAAACAATGGCCACTTCCTGACAATTTCTCCGTGACTTTCCAAGTGAAATAAGGGCTTTCCTGCCCAGCTTGCAAACGGGGTGGGTGAAACTGAGCATGGATCTTTCCCTTGCCGTCACAGAGGCTCTTCATCCCCAGGAAGAATGGCAAGCCCACCGGCGCATCCCTGGGGACCATGCTGAAAATCCAGAGCTGGTTTCTGACACAGCCTACCTGCTTCTCAAATACAGACACGATCTGTCAGAAGAGACCTTTGAAAGGTCGTCCTAGCTTCAAACAGCGCATCTTGCTGTTTTTATCCTTGTCCTCTGAGTTTCTCTTTGAAGAGCTGTTGAATGTTTCTGGCCTTTATATTTTCTCAGCCTGACAAAACCAATTACTAAGTGGATGTTAATTAAGCCACAGGGCCAAGTCATTGGCAATTCAAAATGAAAACCATGACCGCATGTGGCCGTCATACCTTGCCCCAAAAAGCCACAGCAAAATGCTCTGCCTTCAAGGAGACTCTTGAAATTAAGACTCTGTCACCCATAAATGTTAAGCGACTCGGGGGCTGTAAAGCAAAGTGCCCTGATTAATGTGCCATCAGGTTTGCTATGTCAGAACAGCCACAGAGAGGGAAAAGTCAGCAGTGGACAGTTTTCACAGCATTAGAGAAAATAAAGACGTGCCCAGCTGGCTGGGTGCAATTCTCTCTGAAATAAGTTTTTCAAATGTATGTTTCAGTTTTGCTTAAATCCACCCCAAATTCCAAAGCAGACATCTGGAAAAGAGAGGCAATGAACTTTCCTAGCTAAAATGTTCTGGATATTTTCTTTTTGGTGAGGAGGGGGAGAAGATTAGATATTTGAACAATTCGTTCTTTCTCTGCTTTTAAGCTAGCCCTACCAGGTTGTCTTCAACGGCCTGGATTCGCAAGAGGGCTGCCTTTACTATACCCAATGGCCGGCAGACCATCGCTAACCTGACCTTCTACTCTAGAAGAAGAAAGTGAACTAGACCTCTGTTCTCCCTCTTCTCCAAACTACTTGGAGCCAACATGTCCTGAAAAGTGTGTGACTTCCTGTGCTGTCTCCCATCATAGGACCTCGTGGCATTTGGGGTAATATGGCAACCCAGAGACCCATCTTGCCTTGTAGTGCTCTGATCGAGCATGGGAGGTCCGGCACCGTGTTACCCGAGAACCAGGAGGCCTTGTGGCAGGGCTGGGTGGTGAGTGGCTTCCTCTCTCTGGAAGAGAGGCCTGGGAAAAAGACCCCCCACTGATGGGCTGAAGCAGGGGAAGGGGTTCAGATAAGGTTGGATGTGTTCAGGGTGGTATGGCCATAGATAGGAGAAGGGGTTCAAATGAGCCAGTTGTGTTGAGGACCTTTGGGGATCTGGAGGGAATCTTGGTTGGAGTCTCAAGGGCGACAGAGAATGTGAAGAATTCTTTGGGCTTCCAGGCGGACTCTTGGAGAGGTAACATGGAGAGCCTGCAGGCTCCTGCTGGCTTCCAGGCTCCTTCCAGGTGAGCACTTCCTAGGTCTCTTGCTGAGGCAGCAGTGTGATGCTCCACAGACATTGCCCCTTAATCTCCTGTAAGTGGGAGACGTAGAGATGCGGTCTGGGGCTTGCTGGTCAGAGTGGAGAAGATTCTCCTGGTTCTCGCAGTGCTTCTTTGACAGACTCCTCACAGAGAACCGAGGAGACGCCCCACAGCCTCTTATCTGCACCTCTGGGCAGGGTGGCTCCA